>NW_021604633.1:3140340-3180531 GCF_004785775.1 Grammomys surdaster | reverse complement strand
TGTGTGTGTCTGTGTTTCTGTGTGTGTCTGTGTGTGTATGTGTGTGTGTCTGTGTGTGTCTGTGTGTGTATGTGTGTGTGTTATAGAGGCAGAGATAGAGATAGGCAGAGAGACAGAGAGAGACAGAGTCAGAGAGAGAGAGAGACAGACACAGAGAGACAGATAGACAAAGATACACAGAGATAGACAGACAGACGGACAGACAGACAGACAGACAGACAGACAGATAGATAGATAGATAGATAGATAGATAGATAGATAGTGAGAAAGCATGTTGTTTGCTTTCCCCTGACTTCTGGATGAATGCTTTTAATATGCCAGGTGGGAATGAGGGAAATTTAATTTTCTTCCCTGTGATAAAGTGTTTTAACAACACACTTTACGTACAGAAGGAATTCATTAAAAGCCACTGGTTGCACAGTCCCCTTGACTGAACCAAAGCATTGGAAGACCAGTACCCTCAACGGTACACACACCCAAGGGACTTTCAATCATAGTTGAACACCGAATACCAGAACAGCCCTTGGCTGCAGCCTCATGCACTGTGTCTGTGATATCTCAATACCTGAAACTTAAAATTGTTCCATTGGTAATCCACTTTGGCCCAGCCCTGCCACTCAACAGAGATGACCCCATATTTGCTTCCCAAGAAGCATGAAAACTTCTGCTAGTGGGTCTCAACTCTTAAGCATCTCCTTCCTTCTTCCCCAACTAGGCTCATGTCTCTCCCAGGGACTTCTGGCCATTGGTCAGACTTTGGCCATTGGTCAGACATAGAATCTGTGTAAGCCAGACCTTGAGATTCCTTGTAGCAATGGAAATGGCTTTGGAGTCTCAAGTAAAGCTGAGTAAACAGTATCTTTTAACCTCATGCTTCATGTGAAGCATGGCTCCTCTTACTTTTTATTCTTCATTCAACAGAGCTGTGAAGCATTTGTACTGGCTCAAGAACCACGTGGTGATTGCTACAGAAACCCTACCAGTGTTCCAAAAAGCAGGGTGTACCTGCTTGAAAAGTTGGGATTAGGTAGAGCAGGCAACTGCTTAAAGGAGCATCATTGCCCAGAGCCTGAGAACTCACCCACATGATACTAATTTAGCTGAGCGAACGAACCATGTCCATGACTGAAGGACTAAGCCCTGTTTTAGCTGGAAATGCGAACATAAACATCTGCATTGCATTCAGGCACATACTTGTGAATGGCTAGACAGCAGAAACGTCATCCTTGTGACTTCTCTCCTTACTGTTATTGTACATTGAGTCTGAACACAATGTCAGCCTCAGCCTGGCCCGAGGGATGGGATTTATGATGGAGAAAGATTGTGGTGATATTGGTATTATTTAACCTTGCCTTTCCCCTCGACATCCTCAAAAGCAGAAAAGCAAAATGTAAGGAAATAGAAAATATGCTCTAAGGAACGGTAAGGCCCGCATTTTCACTGAGATGTCTTGTTCTGAGGATGGTTCTGTCTGTGTGGGGGAAGTGCTGTGTTTATGCTGCATTGAAATCACCATCCACATCAGAGAGCATCATTCACAGCCGCTCACAACAGTATCTTCTGTCAAGTGCATTGTATGCTCAACACTTCTTGCTGAACTGTCATGCCTGCCATCCTCTGCTCCATCTCTTTCTTTCCTTCCACCCTATCCTTTCCTCCCCTTCTCCTTTCCCCCTCTCTCCTTACTTCCATCCCTCCCCTCTGCTCCCCTCCCCTCCCCTCCCCTTCCCTCCCCTCTCCTCTTGTCTCCCCTCCCCTCTTCTCCTCTCTGTTCCTCTCCTCTTCTTTTCTTTTATCTCTCCTCTTCTCTTTCCTTTTTCCTTCCCTTTCTTTTTATTTTGAGGCGGGATCTCAATGTTTACCACTATCCAGCCTCAAATAAGAAGCAATTTTCTTTCCTCAGCTCCTGATTGGCAGATGTGAGCCACTGCATGCTGCTTACACCTGTCATTTGTAAGTGTTCGCACTTGAATCATGACAGTAACAAGTAGATTTCCTGGGGCAAAGATTCAAATATTTTTTTTTAAAGAAATTTCTGATAATTATGATCAAATACAGTTCAGACAAAGATGTGGCAATGTGCTTGCTAGCAGCAGCTGCCTAGCTGGCTTCAGTACTGTGTTAGTTAAAACTAAGCTAGGTAGGAGAGGCTATGACTAGTGTTTCTGTGAGGGCTTCCCACTGCTGTGGGAGTCACCCAGTGTCATTAACTCTTGTTAATTGCTCACTCAGAACATTTGCCACTGTGTTGATTTTATTTTTCTTGTGCTCGTATTCATTGTCTGTTGATTGGATAATTCTGATTATTCCTTAATTTGTGAGTCATGGATGCGGCCATGGATTTGAACATGGCTTTTGGAGTCTAAAGATTACTTTTGGTATTCTTGTCTCTCAGGCTCCCTACTCTGGATCTAGGTTGATAAAAAAGAAATGTTGCCCCACTCATTCAAATAAAAAGAAAAAGACTAAATTATTACGCAAACATGTATTTAAAAAGACATTTATTAAAACAAAATAGCATTTATGTGTGTGGGCATGTGTGTGTATGTGTGTGTGTATGCATGTATGTATGTTAGTGCATGCATGTATTGACATGTGTGTGAAGGTTTGTTATGAAAGATAAAAAATTTATGTTTTGCAAATTGTTATAATAAAGAACAAAGAATAAAGAACAGGCATGAAAGCTTCAGAGAGTGGGTAGGTAGCCAGACCTCGAGGTCTGAACCTACTCACTTGCTGTCAAATATGTTTATTTACCAACAATAAGTGAATGATACATTTTAGACTTATAATATACAGCTGGGAAAAAGCATGTTTCTCAGTGTTTAAACTTTTGGCATGTTGCTTTTTGAGATTCAGGTACAATAAATCAATATCCTGGAAATTGTCAGAATTTCAAAATTATTTTCTATTGTGTGTCCCATACTAACCATTGAATTAAGGACAAAGCAATAAAATGCCAACAATTAAATCCTCAATATTATTGATGAATTTAGCCTCTACCCACACATGTTGTACTATCTGTGACTGCAGGTGACTTCCTGGAACTCAGCTTGTTCTCACTTATTTCTTTGTAGGTCATATGTCAATCTTTCCTTGAGTTATCCTTAGAGCTGCTTTCAAAATACCTAGAAAGAATACTGTTATTTTATCCTCTACTGGGCCTCAGTCACATGTCCATGCTATCTTCCTCCCAATGTTGGATGTTTTCTTAAATCATTCCTCAGGCCCTTTGTCTTATGTTTCCATCACTGTCAGAAATCTCTGTTCATCTCCCATGCCTTGTTTTGAACACTGGCCTGGGGCATCTGTGTGGAAGCCACAAAGCTAAACAGACAGAGAGAAAGTCTTTCTGAGGCCAGGATGGTAATTAGGAGCTGGTTGTCCACGGCCAGAGTAGAGCCTGAACATGCTTGGAAGACAGAAACAATGATGCAGGGGCTGGTGAGATGGCTTAGTGGTTATCCCAGATGTTTCACAACCATCTGTCACTGCAATTCTAGGGGAGATGACAACTTCTTTTAGCCTCTGAGGGCACCAGACACATATATGGTACATAGAAGTAGGTAAAACATTTCTACACATAAGGTAAAATTTAAAAAAGAAAAGAGTAAGAAATTAAAGTCCAAACTGAGGGACCACACAGCTCAGAATTGTGGCTCAGCTTACCATGGAGTTCTGACGAGCCCAGACATATAACCACATTAGCAGGCCTCTAGCAGGCGGGCCATTTCCAAGTAAATAGGAAACAGAGCTGAAGATGTGATAAAGCATCTGATCTGAAGGTGAGGTCAAAGGACACCAGTCTCTGGTAAATAGATGATGGCAGTGTCTGAGTATGTGCCCATGCCTGAGAGGGCTTTACATGGGCAGGTCGGGACATCCGGAAAAATAGCTTCAGCCAGTCTGACTCCCAGAGAAAGAAAACAAAAATAAATGGTGAACTCAGAAAGGATTACCATCCTAATTCCCTCAAAAATGAGAAGACAAGGGGGTCATGGGGTCAGATGATTTTTACCAGAGTCACAAGGAGCAGATGATTTTTCTGGAAGTGAAGAGCTTACTTGAGAAAGCCTTTAGCTCGCTGAGCCAGGGAACAGGCCACTGTCCTCTCAGACTCCTTTGCTCACAGGTAGAGGTGGAGAGGGGCCTTGCTGGTGGGTTGCTGTGAGACAGACTCTGTGGAAACATGAACAGCATAGAGTCTGAGTTCAGGAATCACATTTAATGGTTCTGATCCCTGATGGAAGTATGAGCTTGGAATGAGAGCCTAAACCAGCATGCTAGATCCTTTCTCAGTCTAAGGATTGCCAGGTAGCAGCTTGTAGTGATTTGAAATGTGCATGCTTTCTGATTTGCTTGCTTACTGGCATCAAAGAATAAATTTTACCTTATAAATCTAAGAAATACCCTCAGTGATATAATTTGGTAAAAATATATTTGATGATTTTTTTTTTAAAATAAGGAAAGGACAGGGTCTTACATGTACCTTTATTTTAGTCACTTCAAACTAGGTATCCTCTTGGGCTTACAGAAGGCGCTGACTTGGTAGAAAACATGCCTCATCGTAATGATGTACATTGATCTCATCATGAGTAAAATATGACATTGCTCTTTTTTTGGAGAGGGAATGGGATAAACTTATACTTTAAGCAAGACAATTGAATAATTCTGTTCCTAAATCACGCATTGTAGAACATTTGAAAATATATTTGGCAAAACAAGCAAACAAAAAAACAAAACAAAACAAAAAACCGGGCTGTGGTGGTGCATGCCCATAATCCCAGCACTTGGGAGGCAGAGGCAGGCAGATTTCTGAGTTCGAGGCCAGCCTGGTCTACAGAGTGAGTTCCAGGACAGCCAGAGCTACACAGAGAAACCTTGTCTCTAAAACCAAAAAGAAAAAAAGAAAAGAAAAGAAAATATATTTGGGGGAGTTTGCGGAATTGTGAAAGCCCGTCTGCTTTTCTCCATTTAACCCTTAGTGCCACCTGCATTGTATAAAGTTACTCATGCATTGATTCACCTACCCATCCACACACTCACCTACCCCCTACCCATCCACCACTCACCTATTCACCCATCTAGCCACTCACTTACCAATCCACACACTCACCTACCCCTCTATGTACTCACCTACCAATCTACCCATTCATCTACCAATCCACACACCTACCTACCCATGCACCCACTCACCTACCCATGTACCCACTTACTTACCCATGCACCCACTCACCTACCCATCTACCCACTCACCTACCCATGCACCCACATATCTATCAATGCATCTGTCTATTTACTTATCCATCCACCTACACATACTCTAGCTATCCATCTATCTCTCCAACCATCTAGGTGTCTATCCATCCATCCACAGTCTTTCTATCCATCCATTTAGCTATCCATCCACACAACAGCCACCCGTATTCCATTTATTACACAGATTTTAATCCACTGGGAACATATCACACACATACATATTCTGAAACCCCATTATAGAAGAAATGTAAACAAATAATTCCAGATGATATCTCTTCATAAGGCTAGGGAAAAAGAGATGCAATCCTCCAAATTTAAAATGGGCACATATGTTATTTGGCAGATGTTTTGACAGTTACCCAAACTTTGGAGTAGAGAACTAGAGTATCAAAGCATAGATGACTGTCGACTGAGCATCCCAGAGCACTGGATTGGAGAGAGAGAGAGAGAGAGAGAGAGAGAGAGAGAGAGAGAGAGAGAGAAAGCATCCAAAGGTTTCCTGTAGTAGGGGAGATGCCCTTGGCACAGCTAAATAACTCACTTGGTTCTCAAGGGGTAGGACTCAGATGCCTACTCTTAAGGAGCTTGCTAGTTCTGTTCGGGCTGCCATACTCACAGAGCTCCTGGATTGGTCTAATTGGTGTGACAAGGAAAAGTGAAAGGACTATCCTTGAATTCTTAAGCATTTAAGATGCTTGCCTATCTGTTTTGATAGTCAGGAGTAGATGCGACATTATAGTTACTTAAAATTCTTGCTCCTCTGGACATTTGCTTAGTCTGGACTCTAAGTAGTTGCATTTCTGGATGAATATTGTAAACTCTTAAGATGATGTGACATGCCAGAGAGTTTCAGCTCAGAATAGTGATGAAAACTAGTGGTCTTTCTTGGAGGAGTATGTTAGGATGAGTCTTCCCAAACCCTCAGTGCTGTTTGCTTGACATCTCTATCTGAGTATTGTTGAGATAGTTGTTATAATTACTGAATATATATGCGTATATAAATTGGATTAAATATATATAAAATGTATAATATGTAATATTCATATTATATATGTATAGGATATATTTGTTGTATAAATATATAAAAATACATTATATGTAAAATAAAATTGTGTGTGTGTATGTGACAAATTCTGTCCTTATATATGGCAGACAATTCCTTTACTATTGAGGTCCATTCCTGTCACAAGAATAACTTATTTTGCTAAATTAATTATATTTGTATCCCTATTGGTATATTTGTCTTTCAAGAGCCATCTATCTATCAGATTGCTTTCTCTCTCAACTCTTGTCGCTAACATTTCCCTATTTATATTTCTGCGTGTCAAAGATATCCACTAAAACACTTGATTCTTGTTTAACTTTTGGTGTTAGTATAAAATCCCCTTATTTGTGAATTCATTCAGTAGTTTGTGTTATTTTTATCTTATTCTGTGCCTTATTGGACATGTCTTTCCTAGTAAAAGCTTGGCATGCCTTTCTTTGGCCTGAAGCTGGCTGGAGAGAGTTTTGAAGGATGTATTTGAGTAAATATTCCACAGGCACAGCTTCACAGTTATTTTGTGTATTCTTTTTGAGATCTAACTTTTGTTATGCAATTCAGTTTAACTTACTAAATGAGAGTCTGTTGCAATGCAGGGAGCCTGCATTGAGCTAAGTGAGAGAGTTTATAGATACAAAATTCTAGTGTAAAACAGAGGTAGCCTTCACAACAGGGAGGAGCTGGCTGAGGATGTCGGCTGTGGTTCACTTAGATGGAAGTCAGACTGCTTGGAGTCTGTTTCAGCTTAGAGTTTATCGAGCTGATGCAGCTGCTGTGCCCTATAAAGAAAGTGCCAAGAGGAAATAATGAGTTCAAACAGCTCTCCAAGAAAGAAAAAACTTTCATGGCAAAACCAGAGATAAGAATATTAGGAAAGAACCCGAGGAACCTGAGAGCTAGCATTTGAATAATTCTCTCTGCATATTTACCTAACATTGCCATAGAGGCTTCCCATGTGAAGATTTCTTCTTCATACAGTTGCCTGTATACAATATGTCAAAACCCATGCTGTCCTTTTCGTTCCTCTCTTCCTCAGAGCTGGCACTGACAGTACTCATTTATAAGTACAAAGCACAGGGCTGCAATGCCTGCTTGCTCTGAGCTTGCACTCCAGACCTTTGATTGGCATGAACACCATGCCCACTAACAGGAGAAGGGCTGAACGCAGTGCCAAGGTAGGAGCCTCACTCATCCAACAGGGAAAAATGTAGACACTTCATTTTGTTTAAGTGCAGGGCCCAGTTCAGGGAGAGGCAAATGATTTCATGAGGTTTCCCTTCTGTCCTCTTGAGATAACCAGATGGGAAAGCTCTAGTGAAACTCAGATTGTTGAAACTTTCATCCGTGTCTGTGGAGGACCACAGGACATTTTCATACAAAATGCTGGCAGGATCTTATAAAACTTGGTCCTTTTCTATCTTGTAGGAACAAATATGGCTTCATTGTTCCTCATGGGGCATTATATGAACAGACTGAACTAGTGACTTCAAAAGTTGTTATTTTGTTTAAGAAAATGAAATCTTGGAACTTCCATTAGATAATGTTTTCCATACCTGACATTGAAATCAGGAAATGGATCGATTGTGTTCCATGTACTTGACATTCTAATTGCAGATCAGTTCATAAGCCAATAAACCCCTTCCTGCAATAATATTTAATTAAACAATCATTGTCATCAGGTTTCAGCAGAGAATATTCTAGAAGGACAGGTTAAAACAATTTTATGTGTATGCATCTGGGTGTATGGGGTGTGTTTCTGTATTTACATGTTTTCATATACAAGGGGACCAGAGAGCCAGACTCCAAGTGTCTGCTTCAATTCCTGTCCATTTACACATCAAGTCAGGGTCTCTCATGTGAGCCTAGAGCTTGTTAATTTGTCTAGTCCAGCTAGACAACTTGCTTCATGGATCAGCTGCCAACATCTACTGAAGGCAGAGCTTACAGGTGGGCAGCCATATTTACACAGCATATATAGGTGCTAAGGATCTGATTCCTTATCCTGACAGGTTAATTGATTTCTACCAAGCCACCTCCCCAGCCTCTATCCAGATTCTTTAAGGATTTTTCATGAATTCTTTACATGGATTTCTATCTCTCTATTAATTATGATTCGTAGGAACTTTGACTTTAAGATATTGTGAACTGTTTCATGAACATAGAGAATAATCATGGATATAACATCCATTCCAGAGACACTAAGCATGAGGTTGCTTTAGTTTAGACTGAATAGCCATTTCAAGAGCAGACTGGTGAGCAAAACAGTGTAGTCTACAGTTCACGATATTAACAGGAGGGTGATCTGACTATGTACACACAAGAGTACAGCTGGGCAAAGAAAATGGGTTAAATTTCCTACAGCTATTTAATTATGGAAAAGATTCTCAGCATGAATCTATTCACTTTAATTTTTTCCCTTGGTTTATTCTGTCTTCAGAATTGCAGAATTGTAAAATCTACTGTGAGATTTGGGAGTGTAAGGGACGGTCCTACAATGACTCAGTTCAAATACTGTGTTCTATGTACACTCCTGCATTGGGTTTTTGGTCCCACGGGATGCTCTTTTGCAGAAATGAAAGGGAAAGCTGATCCTGTGGCTTTGGGACATTTGAGTTTTTGGTCCTTGAAGAAAATAATAAGACACACCCTCACTCCTAATACAGGAAAGTTAGTAAGTTAATGAACCAGATGGACTAGAGGTATTTAAATAATTTCTTTGGATGACATACAATTTTACTTTTTATGCAAATCAATCGTGTCTGGGGACATATCTGATTTCTGACAAGAACACTGACAGGAACAACTGTCAAGGAGGAAGTACTCTGACAGGTACATTACTAGAAAAACCTTTTGGATTTTGGAACAACAGATTTAAAGCACACAACTTTGTGTTTTTTTTTTCTAGAGGGTCTTGCTGTTTTAATATATCAGGCTGAAGTTTGAATTATGATTATTTTAGAAGTAGGCCATTGCTGGCATTGCAAAATGAATTTTGATGCAAAAAATGATTATCATAAAATTCCCAAAGTCCTTTGCAGTCTGTCCTGAGACACATAAAACTACCCAGTGCACTCATAATGAGGACTCCTAATTCCTCACAGTAGGAGCTCCAGGGCATTAGAAAGGGAGTCACATATCATGGGGCTTATGTAAATGCCTGAAAGAGGAAGATTACATAAATCAAGATACTTGTAGGGATTTCTATGAGAAATATAAAGAAGAAAGGTAATAGTTAAGATTAAGAAAAGCAGATAAGAGAAACGAAGTCTATCATCAAGAGAAAATCGAACAAATTAGCGGCTGCTAACTAGCCCAGATGTTAAAAGAAAAGGAAAAAAAATGATGTGCTTAATAACATTCTAGATCCACAGGGGAAAGCACTAGTTATTCAGAGAGATCACTAGAATTTATCCTAATGGAAGAGAAGAGAAACAAATTAAAACAAACTGAAGCTGGAAGTAGCAAATCTAGTGCTGGTTCCCAGCAACTAAAGAGAAAATGGTTAGGAAAGTATTGAAAGGTGTTGCTCAGAACTTCCCAAGTAGACTCAAACATTGGCAGAGCATTGGAACTTATGAAGATCAGTCCAGGGGAGATAGCAGCCATACAACATACAGTGACACAAACACAGGCACACAGTTCAGACATACCCAAGTTAGGTTTTCATATTTAGGGAGATAATTGGCTTCTTGTGATGGTTGGATGCATGAGATGATGTTCCATACCACCTGCAAAAATCCAAGCTCACAAGAGTGATATGTGATCTTCCAGGGATGACGAAAGGAAAGAAACAATAATATTGAGAATATTAAGCAGAAGATGAGGTTTGTGAGCACCTGGCTTTCTTGGCATAAGATGCTGACCAGTTCTCTCTCTTCCTGGGTCCCAGACACTGTGGAACTGGGAAGATTTGTGTGTGTGTGTGGGTGGTGGGGGGGTGTTCACTCTACCACTTTGTCAGCCGAAGAGAAGGAGGATCAAAGTTCCAGGATGGGAAAACATCAGGACACATAAGCACTCAGTGGAGAAATGTTAGCACTACAAGAGGCATGGGATGAACAACCCAAGAGCACAGCTGAAGGAATCTGGAGAGGCAGTCACTCGGAGACAGCTCTGGTTTCATGAATTTCTCTACAGACCACTTGTGATATGACTTACAGAAACAAGAGTTTGGGAGTCTAAATCAGAAGCTGTGAAATCTCTGAGAGCTTAGCTTCTATTCCGGTTCCTGGGTGAGAAAGCAATATCACGGCCACAGAGGAGACAAAAATCCATGTGAGTCCATGCAAGCTAAGAATTGGAACAAAGAAATAATATTTCCCAGAACTCACAACCCTTCATTTCTAGTGTCCAAGAAAGGGAATCCCAATGTCACCCAAAGAGACATAAAGAGTGGCATGGAGAAAGTGTCAAGTCAGGACTTTGGTGTTGTAGGCTCAAATAGGGTCAAGTGGGAGACATCTTCTGCTATTAAAACACATACATAGACTTCAAGGAACTATGTTCAATACATTAAAGAAAATGCAACACTAATGAATCAATGATAGATAGAGCCATAAAAGAGTGAAAAATTATTTTCTGCTGGAGTGTCATATGAAAAGCAGGTCTATACAAATATAGTTAACTGCAGTTTGAGGAAGGTATAGCACAGTTCCATGTAGCAGGATCACCTTTTAAATGATAATTATACTTCAATAGTATGCTCCCATGCAAATAAACAGGTTAAACAAGTAAAAAAAAAAAGTCAACCTGTAATTCAGAGCTTATATGAGAGTCGATTACATGTAATCAAATGGCTAAGAGTACAATACAAATGTGTAAAGAGTCTAAAGGACCATGGGATAAATTGTGCATGACCTTGGGTTGGTCAAGAGTTTTTAGATAAATCATTAGGATTCTACAGTTCTTTAGAGTGTACTGCTTACGGCAAGCAGAACATCAACAATTGACAGCAATGCACTAACTCAAAAGATGCACATAACAGTCTGTACTTAAACACTCGACTCAGAGAAGCAATTATCAAAAGAAATTTAAATATGTCTCAAGTTGATGTGTTGTTCAGGGCTAAGAGAGCTTCAAGATGCAATTTATCTTTCACTTAAAATCAATGAAGCCATTTACACAAACAATTTAGGGTATCGAGTGAGTCTGCTTTCAAATTACCTAGAATGAAATGAACTAGAAGAAAGTGAAATTGTCAACTTCTTGAGCTGTTGTGATAGGCAACGGAGTCTCTGCTTCATAATTCTTCAGTAAAAAGTTTAGATAAAGTAGAAGGTTATTGCAGACACCCATTTTTCCCCTGAATATATTATTGAATATCAGTCCACAGTCTAATCTACTTTAACCTATTTGTGTCCATTATGTTGACATTTTAAAATAGAACATTTTGTACTGTGACATATAGGTATGCTTAACATGTCTCCTGATGGCTTCATGCATCATCCTGATGGCACCAACACAGGCATGGGTTTGAATCTGGCCCAACACACAATATAACACTTACTTAAAATTTTATGAGATATTTTTTCTTGTGATTGTATTACACACTTTTTGATCCTGAACTTCATAGGTAACACTAAAGCCCAGACAAGCATAAAGGTTGAACAGTTCCAACAGGTTAACCTGAAACCCATATCCTCTGAAACATCACAGAGTCACATGAGAAAATTGAAACTGGAAAGAGGATGGGTCCTCTGTGCCCTCATTAGATGACTCTTGGGGAGTCACAGTAGCAGGTGGCTTGTGATGCTCTGTTGGTGAAATCTGCAGCATCAGTCTCCTCACTTCGGCCTGTTTATTTGCCATTCTTGGACTGGTCTCAGCTCTGTAAGCTTGTCAGATCCTTTACATTACAATGTGACAATGATTAGCCAGTTTATGAGAGGCCAGTGGACTAAACTTATTGAGAACACTGATTTGTGTACCCAGTAAGGAAGGTTCTGATGGCTTCAGAAGCTGAACTGAGAAAGTGACTTTCTCGATTGGAGAAAGATGACATCTCAATTCTGAACACATATGCCCCAAATGCAAGGGTACCCACATTCATAAAAGAAACATCACTAGAGCTTAAATCACACATCAAAACCCACACATTAATAATGGGAGACTTCAACACTCCACTCTCACCAAAAGACAGGTCATCAACACAGAAACTAAACGGAGAGATAATGAAACTAACAGATGCTATAAATTAAATGGACCTAACAGATATTTGCAGAAACTTTCACCCAAACCCAAAAGACTAAACTTTCTCAGTACCTGATGGAAACTTTTCCAAAATTGATCATATAATCAGTCACAAAGGAAGCCTCAACAGATACAAGAAAATCCAAGTATCTCCTTAATCTTATGAAACCACCATGTATTAAAGCTGGACTTCAACAATAACAGAAACAATAGAAAGCCTACAAACTCATGGAAACTGAACAATTCTCTACTCAGTGATCACTGGGTCAGGGAAGAAATAAAGATTTTAAAGACTTTTTAGAATTCAATGAAAAGGAAGACACAACATAACCAAAGTTACAGGACATAATAAAAACAGTGCTAAGAGGAAAGTTCATAGCATGAAATGCCTTCATGCAGATACTAGTGAGTTCTCATGCTAGCAATTTAAATGTACACCCAAAAGGGATAGAAATGAAAAGAAGCAAACATACTGGAGATGTAAATGGCAGGAAATAACCATACTCATGGCTGGAATCAATAAATAATTAGAAATAATTAGAAGCAAAGAGAATAATACAAAGAATCAGTGAAACAAATTGCTGGTTCTTTGAGAAAATTAACAAGATAGACAAACCCTTAGCCAAATGAACTAAAAGACAGAGAGACAGTAGCAAAATTAACAAAAACAGAAATTAAAAGGGAGACATAACAATAGTCACTAAGGAAATCCAAATAATCTTTAGATCTTACTTCTTTTTTTTTTTTCAGACTTCCAGACTTGCTGTCCTTTTTTTTTTTTTTAATTTCTTTTTTTTTTTTGAACATGAAATGCTTTTTTATAGCATGTTTTACAAGGGGAGGGGGTAAGAGGGTCCAGGTGGTGGAAAAGTACAAAATCTTCTTGGCCTGTGCCTTGAAACATGTCATGGTCTATATGGTACACTGCCTTGAATTATGATCTACCTGCAGTTCTTCAGAAGATATGGTACACTGCTTGAGTTATGGTCTCCCTGCTATTCTTAAGAAGACATGGTACTCTGCTTTGAGTCTATCTGCAGTTGCTAAGCAGGATCTTGCAGCTGCCAAGCTTCAGAGGACATTGTGCAGGTGGGGAAAGGTAGGGGGTAAGGGTAAGGGCGAGGGTCCTGGCTTCTGGCATCTCCCCTTTCTCTGTTTAGTTAGAGAAGGCGTCTTATGTTCAATCCCAACTATGTGAGTTTTGAATTTGGATGCCTAATTATGGGGGGTCTTAGACAAGTTCACGACCCCAAAACACTGATGTGAGACAAGTCACATCGATGGTTGAAGGCTTTAGGCTGTCGACGATGGGCAACATCAAGGGACTCTCATGTGGGTGAAAGGAGGGTGAGAGCCCTGTCTTAGGCCATGTAGGCTGCACCCACTCCCAGCACCACGCACTCCTTTTCGGCTGCATTGGGTGGGCCCCTGGGAAGTGGACCTACAATAATCCCGTCATTGGGCTAACTCACAGCCATCCTAGTCTCTTGTAAATGTTCAAGTTACCAACCATTTGTCAGTTTGGGGTGTAATATTGTCATAAAGGAAGGCTCCCCAATGTTAGCGGCCATATCAAGGGTGGCCTTGGTTTAGGAAAAAGCCAATTTTTGTTGTGGTGATCAAGAGGCCAAGCTCTCTAGCGAGAGAAATGAGGGCAAAGCCAGGCATACCAGGAACCCTTCTGGAGGGCGTGGAAGTCTAGGGGTCGACCGTAGGGGGAGGCAGGGGAGCTGACAGCTGTGTCAGTCTCCTGCGGAGTCACTTCTGGATCCTCTGCAATTTTCAGCTGATGGTAATGAACTTCAACTGCCTTCTTGATGGCAGCATCAACCTGGTTCCGTGGACGACAGG
Source organism: Grammomys surdaster (assembly GCF_004785775.1). NCBI lineage: Eukaryota > Metazoa > Chordata > Mammalia > Rodentia > Muridae > Grammomys > Grammomys surdaster. The sequence goes on along the minus strand of NW_021604633.1, from coordinate 3,166,190 downwards.
TCACGGGCGATGATCTCTGTCTTGCTCAATCTTGATGTCGTGCGCACATCCTCTCAATGAGGGTTCGTCCGGATGGGTCCGTGCCTCGAGCCCCACGTCTGGGTGCCACTTGACCCGACCGGCGGGTTCTGGTTATTCGTGGGGGCGAGGAGGACTTCAACCTGCTATTCTTCAGAAGATATGGTACACTGCTTGAGTTATGGTCTCCCTGCTATTCTTCAGATGATATGGTACACTGCTTTGAGTCTATCTGCAGTTGCCAAGCAGGATCTTGCAGTTGCCCAGCTTCAGGGGACCTTGTGCAGGTGGGAAAAGGTAGGGGGTGAGGGTAAGGGCGAGGCTCCTGGCTTCTGGTCCATCTGGGTTAGAACTTCTAATAGCAGTCATCACGGGTGATTCAATTTTACCTGGGATGCTGCGTGAGTTCAAGCTCCTGGGAGTCCCTGTTTTTCTTGGTTTTCTGCGGTTGGGTACGGAGCTGCTGCCTGCGACCTGCTCTAGGCTCGGTCCCAAACCGGAAGCTAGATCTTATTTCAAAAGCATGTATTCCACAAAATTGAAAACTTTTAATGAAATGGATAATTTTCTAGATAGATTCCACTTCCCAAAGTTAAATCAAGATCAGAGAAACTTCTTCAATAGTCCTATAACGACTAAGGAAATAAAAGCAGTCATTTAATGTCTCCCAAACAAACAAACAAAAAAGCTTCTGACCAGATTGTTTTAATGGAAATTTCTACTAGACATATACCAATACTTTTCAAATTATTTGACAAAATAGAAACAGAAGAAACATTGCCAAACTCATTCTATGAGGTCATAGTCACCCTGATACCTAAATCACACAAAGACTCAACAAAGAAAATTTCAGACCAATTTCTCTTATGAACATTGATGCAAAAATACTCAATAAAATACTTACCAACCAAATCCAAGAACATATAAAAAATATCATCCACCATGATCAACTAGGCTTCTTCCCAAGAATGTTGAGATAGTTCAACATACAAAAAAACCATTGATTCAATCCACCATATCAACAAACTGAAAGAAAAAATAATAACAGAATCACCTCATTAGATGCTGAAAAAACCTATAACCAAACCCAACACCCTTTCATGTTAACAGTCTTGGAAACATTAGGGATTCAAGATGCATACCTTAACAAAATAAAAGCAATATACAACTAGCTAATACCCACCATCAAATTAAATACAGAAAAACTAAAAGCAATTCCACTAAAATCTAGGACAAGACAAGGCTGCCCACTTTCTCCCTATCTATTCAACATAGTACTTTGAAATTCTAGCTAGAGCAATAAGACAAAAGAGATCAAAGGGATAAAAACTGGAAAGAAGTCAAAATATCACTATTCGGAGATGATATGATAGTAAACATGTGACCCCTCCTCCTAAATACTACCAGAGAACTCCTAAAGATGATAAACACCTTTGGCAAAATTACTGGATACTAAAAATATCAGTAGCCCTGCCCTCCTTTATATAAACATTATATAGGCCAACAAATTAGAGAAACAACATCTTTTACAATACCCACAAATAATATGGTGAAATTGTAACCATGTAAGTGAAAGACCTGTATGACAAGTTCTAATCTATGAAGAAAGAAATTGAGGAAGATATCAGAAGATGTAAAGATCTCCCATGCTCATGGATTAGTAGGAATAGCATAGGAAAAATGATCATATAGTCAAAAGCAATCTACAGATTCAATGCAATTCCCATAAAAATTTCAACATAATCCACTACAGACCTTGAAAGATCAATTCTCAACCTTATAGGGAAAAACAAAAAAAATGCAGAATACCTAAAAAACAATCCTGTACAACAAAAGAACCCATAGGGATCTCAAAAGAATTCAAGGGATAGAATATGCTGGAGGTATCACCATCCCTGATTTCAAGCTATAGTATAGAGCAATAGTAATAAAAATCACATGGTATGGGAATAAATCAGAGAGGTTGCTAAATGGAATAGAATCAAAGATGCAGCAATAATCCCACATAGCTACAGACACTTGATTTTTGATAAAGAAGCCATAGACATACAATGGAAAAAGAGAGAATCTTCCACAAATGGTGGTGGTCTAAGTGGATGTCAGCATGTGGAAGAATGCAAATAGATTCATGTTTATCACTCTGCAGAAAACTCAAGTCCAAAAGGATCAAAGTTCTCAACATAAAACCAGAGACACTAAATCTAATAGAACACAAAGTGGGGAATAACCTTGAACTCATTGGTATTGGAGACAACTTCCTGAACAGAACTTCAATGGCTTAGGCACTAAGATCAGCAGTTAACATTCGGGATCTCATGAAACTGAAAATCTTTTGTAAGTCAAAGGACACTGTCAATAGGACAAAACATCAATCTACAGATTGAAAAATATTTTCATTAACCCTACATCTAACAGAGGGCTAATATACAAAATATATAAAGAACTCAAAAAGTTAGAGATCAACAAACCAAATAACCCAATTTAAAAATGGGGTACAGAACTAAACAGAGAATTCTCAACAGAGGATTTCAAATAGCAGAGACACACTTAAATAAATATTCAATGTCCTTAGCCATTAGGGACATGCAAATAAAAATTACTCTGAGATTATATCTTACACCCATCAGAATGGCTAAGATCAAAAAACTTAAGGGACAGCACATACTGACCAGGATGTGGAGCAAGGGAACACTCCTCCATTGTTGGTGGAAGTTCAGACTGTATAATCACTCTGGAAATCTATTTGGTGACTTCTCAGAAAATTGGCAATAGTTCTACCTCAACACCTAGCTATACCACTTCTGGGAACATATCCAAACGATGCTCCACCAGCCACAAGGACACTTGCTCAACTACATTCAGAAACAGCTGTATTCATAATAGCTAGAAACTGAAAACAACCTAAATGTCCCTTAACTGAAGAATGTATAAAGAAAATATGGTTCATTTACATAATGGAATACTACTGAGCTATTAAAAACAAGGGTGTCATGAATTTTACAGGCAAATGAATAGAACTAGAAAATATAATCTTAAGTGAGATAACCCAGACCCCAAAGGACATGCATGATAGTGGATTACTAGCCATAAAGTACAGGGTTACCATAATATAATAAACATATTCAAAGGGGCCAAATAAACAAGGAGGGTCCAAGTGCTTGAATCTTTCTCAGAAATGAAAATAAGATAGATACCATTGGAGGTGGGTAGAAGGAGAGAAATGGGTGGGAGAGAACATGGGGAAGGGATTAGGGTAGAAAGGATCAGATGTAGCCAGAGCAGGAAGGAGAGAATGGAAATCAGCAGTGGGGGGCAATTTCTAGGACATTCCAGAGATCTGGGATGAATGAGGCCCCAAGTGGTCTATGGAGTGACTCTAGCTGACTCCTAGCAGTGGTGGATATGGATTTTGAAGTAGCCACTTCTTGTAGCCAGGCAGGAATCCCAGTGAAGGGACAAGGACAGGAACCCATGGACAAACCTTCAACCTAAAATGTGTCCTGCTTACAAGATATACAGGGACAAAGATGAAGAAGAAACTGAAGGAATACTCAACCAATGACTATCCCAAACTTAGTGCCATCCCATGGGCAACAACCAATCCCAGATACTATTAATGATATTCTCTTATGTGTGTAGACAAATGTCTTGCATAATAGTCCTCTTAAAGGCTCCACCCAGCAGCCAAAGGAATGAGATGCAGGAGCCCACAGCCAACATTAGAGTTTGGGGAGTCTTATGAAAGAGTTGAGGGAAGGACTGAGGTGCCAAAGAGGACAAGAACTATACAGGAAGACCAACAGAATCAACTAACCTGGACCCTTGGGGTCTCCCAGAGACTTAACTCCCAATCAAGGCACAAGCATGGGCTGGACCTAGGTTCCCTGTTTATATGTAGATGAGCAGCTTGGTTTTCATGGAGGTTCCCCAACAACAGAAGCAGGGGCTATCCCTGGATCTGTTGCCTGCCTGTAGGTTCCATTCTCCTAACTGGGCTGTCTTGTCTGGGCACAGTGGGAGAGGATTCCTCTAATCCTACAGTAACTTGATATGCTAGGTGATACCAAAAAGGGGGCTCCTCCTTCTCCAAGAAGAAGGGTAGGGAAAATGGGGGGAGGATCTACATGAGGGGAGGAAAGGATGGGATGATATTGGGATGTAAAGTGAATAAATAAATAAATTTAATAACAATTACAAACAAGACCTGTTCAAGATCTTTTGTCATCAGGAAAATGCAAATAAAAATGACTCTGAGATTCTATCTTACATTCGTCAGAATGGCTGAGGTCAAAAACTCAAATGACAGCTTATGCTGGTGAGGATGTGGAGTAAGGAAACACTTTTCCATTGCTAGTGGGAGTGCAAACTGGTACAATCGCTTTGGAAATCAGTTTGGTGGTTTCTCAGAAAATTGAGAATTGTTCTGCCCAAATACCTAGCTATACTACTCCTGGTCATATACCCCCAAAATGCCCTACTATAACACAAAGACATCTGCTCAACTATTTTCATAACAACATTCTTCCTAATAGCCAGAAACTGGAAACAACATAGATGTCCCTCACCTGAAGAATGGATAAAGAAAATGTAGTACATCTACACCGTGAAATACTCTTCAACTATTAAAAATAGAGACATCATGAAATTTGCAAGCAAAAGGATGGGACTAGAAAATATCATCTTGAATTAAGTAACCCAAACTGAGAAAGATATGCATGATAGTACTCACTTAAAAGTGGACACTAGTCATAAAGTATAGGCTGGCCATACTATAATTCACAGACCCCCCCCCCCCAAATCTCTAAGCAGTAAGGAGGTCCCACGGGAGGATGTGTGAACTTCACTCAGAAGGAGAAACACAATAGTCATCGGAGGTAAATGGAGGGAGAAATTGGGTGGAAGAGGAAGTTAGGAACAGGATGGAGATCAGCTGTGGGGAGAGGGGGCATTTGAGAGGCCTGAAAGTGAGAAGAACAATTGAGGACAGGCAATTTGGGAGTAGTAGAAGCCTGGGATTGGGGAAGTTCTGGGGAATCTAACGAGGGGACCTAGTTGAGACTCCTAACAGCAGCAGACATGAAAATTAAAGTAGCTATCTCCTGTAGCCAGGTAGGACTCCCAGCGAAGGGAGGTGGACATCAAACCATCCAAATCCCAAACCTTCAATCCAAATTTTTTCCTGCTGCCTGTAATATGTGCAGGAATAAAGAAAGAACAGCCAACTAATGACTGGCCTAACTTGAGACACATCCCATGGGAGAGAGCCAACCCTTGACGCTATTAATGATAGTCTGCTATACATAGGACAGGAGACTAGCATCACTGTCTCTTAAGAGGCTTAACTCAGCAGTGGATGGAAACAGATGCAGAGACTCACAGTGAAACATCAGGTGGTGCTTGGAGAATCTTGTGAAAGAGTAAGAGATAGAATTGAGCAGAGTGGAGGGGTCAATGATACTACAAGAAGGCATACAGAGTCAACTAAACTGCACCCATGGGGCCTCACAAAGACTGAACCACCAACCAAAGATCATGCAGGGGCTGGCCCAAGGCCCCTTATGCATTCACAGCAGATATAAATCTTGGTCTTCATGTGTGTCCCCATAACAATTGAAACAGAGGCTGTGTCTGTACTCTGTTTCATGCCATTGGGTCCCTTTCCCCTATCTGGTTTGACTTCAGTGGGAAAGGATGCACTTAGGCCTACTGTGGCTGGATGTCCCAGGGTAGGGTGGTACACAATGGGGGCTTCTCCTTACCTGTGGAGAATAGGAGGGATAATGGATGGATTTGTCAGACTGGGAAAAGAGGAGGAACACGTGTAGGGATCCGGATATAAAGTGAATAATAAAAAAAATGGGCCCTAGTGCTTTTGATAACACAATTATCACCAGACTCAGGTTCAGGTCCTAGTAGTGGTTTCTAAGCAGCTAACAAAATCTCATGAAGGTGGTTTAGGAGCTTCCATTTACAAAAGAGCTCTAAAGTTGGCATTGCTTTATCTGTACACGGTTCTGTCTTGTGCTTCACAGATACTATGCTTTTTACATGCTGAAGTCTTGTAGTAGCCTGACTTCACAAAAGTCTAGTGGCATCATTTTAACCCTGTGTGCTCCCCTCTCATCTTTATCACAGGCATTAAGTCCCAAAATATTTCAAATTCACTTATTATTGTATTTTCTTGCACTGACCTGTGATTAGTTATTATAATTGATAGTATTATTATAATTATTCTGGAGTATTGTGAGCCACTCTCACATAAGTTGGTGAACTTAACTGGTCTACATTTCATGTCCTATCTGCTTTGATGACTATCAATCCCCTCATCTATTTCCTTCTCCTTTAGACACTCTGTTCTCTGAGTTAAAGCAACAATGACTCCATAGTGTCCAAGAGAAAGAAAGAGGCACCGACTTCTCACTTGGTACCAACAGCTTGCAATGACTTAGCACAGCAAAGAAGGCATGTTGAAAGGCAAGACAGGTAAAAGCAGGCCTGTGTTACATCTCAGTTGTGAACACATGGCAAACTGCCTGAAGGAAATAAAAAGAGCTACTTGAGTGAGCACACAAGTGGTGAGAAAGAAAACAACCTTGTTGCTTATCTGGAGAAGGTTTTAAAAGCCCGAGGAGAAGATCAAACAAGCCAAGGCCTTTTCCAGAACCAGATTACAATTCTTCAATTCTGTGAAGGCAGAGAGAAGTAGACAGCTATGGAAATAAAGCTGGATGCTGGCAGAGGTAGGCTTCTCAAGTTTATGGAAATAAATGTGTCCAAGGCATAAAACAGTCACCCATGGAGAAGATCCAGGAAACCCATAGATAGTAGAGATATATTAAACCACAGATTTGCAATGTGAATGAGGTTATCTTTCCTGTGGGGCTGGTCGCACTCAGGAGAGCTGCCTGATTCACATGGCTTCATAGAGTTGAAATGGAGGCTATTTCCTCAAATGAAGAGAGGAGGGAAGTGAGGTCTCATTGTAGGTTAAAAAATATCACAGCTCCACATGAATATTTATTTTTGTGGGTTGAACAAAATGGATTCTGCAGTATAACCTCCTTGCACCAGTGACTGTGAAGTTATAGGGAAACATGGTCCTTTTAGACATTTGAGTGCAACAACAACAAACCTCACAAAACAGTAATCAACTCAGAATAAGAACATGCAGGTGAAGCAAGCTTGTATCAAATACATTTGAGGCTAAGGAGTTGAAATAGCATGCTGAACATCAACTCTTGGACACCAGGGTTCTATTTTTCTATCTGCAATTGTGTTCAATATGTCTGTTTTTTTTTTCTAAATCAAACTTCAGTTTCAAAGCTGTAGTTGAGAGCTCTACCCACTGAAAAATATCTTGAGTATCTTGATCATCTTCCTTTTCTGGTTGGTTCCTTATTTTCTACCCTCCTAAAGCACTGAATGTACATTCAAAAATAGGAGTACTTTCTCCTCTCTTCTTCTTCTCTTATTTTGCATGGCCTCTGATCTATAACTCAGCTCTCTGCCTATACTTGTACTGGAGGACAATTATCCTAGTTTTCACACTACTCACCTTTATTCTTTCCTGCAGAATGGCTTCTTGAGGTCAGGGCAAGGAGGTATACTTAGAGGTCAGCATAAGCCGTACCCAAAGCTCTGCATTTCTTTGTCACAATGCCCCAAGTACTGTAGACTTTTGGTCCTATTAAATGATTGTATTTTATGGATCTTATCTGCTGGATGATGGCCAACAATTCTCTTGGCAGCCACTATGGCTGAAGATATAAACAGAGTACCTGAATTATGTTTTTCAAATAATGTCTTGATTGGAGATTTCTGTATAAAGCACCATTTGATGAGGAAGGATGTGCTAGAACTCTGTGGAATCTATGGGTAGCTTGCTTTCTAATCCTACAGTCATCACTTTATCCCTCTTCACTCTGTTTCTTCATTTAGAAAAGGCAGAGGTGGAATTATCCATTCTTTAAGACTGGTTCCAATGCTAACACTCAATAATTCAGTACCACTACTACTGTGCTTCTGTATTTATATAACAGAGTTTCTCTTATACTGGATCTATAAGAATTAATTCATATAAATACCTTTAGTCATAGACAGTAGAAAAGGTTCCAAGAGTGTTTTTTTTTATGTAAGAGCTAGAATTTAATCCTTCCAGATTGAATGAAGCATTTTCGCACAACATATTTCAACACAATCTATTTTCCTGTTCATTTCTTATTTTTCTTCTATGACAGACAACCTTTTGATGATCTTGTTATATTATCCTTTTCTCCAAATTGAAATACGTTTTCTCTGGAGGGAATAAATTAACTGGCCAAGACTTAGAAAGCTGAGGAAACTTGGAAGGCTCAGGAAACTTAAAAATTTTTTTTCAAGACTTGGGAATCTTAGAAAATTTCTAGATTCATAAGGCCCCTCCCCAAGTTTGTACAAGAAGCAAAGATCTGCAGAGGTAGAAGAGACTCTTCAGTGAAACTTAGCACAGGCTCATTAGAAGGTCAAGGGATGCTGTTTTAATGAGCCATTGCCTACTCTGGCATGGATGTTTTAGTGAAATAGTTGCCTGGGAGTTGCCCATGTTCCTGTAACTAGCACAGATACATATTGATTCTTTAGGTTTGACTTGGTTACAATCATTTCTTTGTCTTTCATTGGTCAGTATTTGGAATAAATAGATATTTTTCCATGTTAGACCAGGTCAGTGATGCCCATGTAGTCAGAGTCTTACTGAAGTAGACTAGCTGGATACCTTTTGCATCATCTCCAACTTGACCCCTATCACTTAAGGAGCATACTATTTTTTCTTACAGATTTCCGTCTTAGTATATGGTAGTAGTTTGTTTGTATGGAATGTTGTAGATTTTGTTTATTATAGTAAAAATATCAGTCTATCAGAGTTCACTAAAATACTAATTTTAGAATGTGTGATGATTCCCTTGCCTGAGACACATTGCACCAAGATTGTTCAAGCACCATGATGAATAGGTCTATGAAGGACTTTGATGAAATTGGCATGTATATCTGTGGCTTCTCTAGTGTGGATCTCATTGAATCACTGGAGGATGCAGTGATATTCTTCAGTACCCTGATCTTTAGTAACCATGCTTCCAGACTCTAGCCTGAAAGTCACCTTTTAGTGCTCACTGTGAGGACTGTACAGCCATGGTAACGGGTGCCCTAAACTCTCTCCCTCTTCCTATCTCTTCTCCCTCGGCCCACATCCCATCCTTCCTTTTCTTCAGTGCATTAGATAAAATGCTACAATTTTTTGAAAATTCATGGAAGGAGATAACACGATAGAGTACAGATGGGAGAATGCAGAGTGGCCAGGATAAAATGACATGAAAATAAAGTTGTGGCCCAGCAAGGAAATCAACACCCTGTCCCTTGACAGAGAAGCATAAGCTGGTCCATTCTGTGTGGCTGCCTGATTTCTGACCCACTTTTTGCTTAACTTTAAGTAAGTGTATGGCTAGCTGTCTTCATGAGTGCGCATTCTACGTTAACACACAGTATAGTCACTGGTAACATGGGCTGTTTCTAGATGTCAATTTTGTTAATAGATCCATTCTGTAATGAAATATAAACTTGCTGCTGTGAGCCAGTTGGCAGCTTGCCTAGAAAAAGCCGTATTTAATATCTTCTTTGTCATGTCTTTGCACTACTGCCAATCTAGGCTACATACTGAGAGAGTCCTCTCCCCACTTCTTCATAAAATACTTCGTAAGTGATGGTTCTGTCAGACCATCACTTAAGTAAGTCATGGTCTTTAAGCCAAAATCTTAAGTCAGTTGTCTAGGTTAGCCTTTTGTTTTATTTGCAGTTTAAAAAAATTAGTATATTTTATTAGGTCTTTGACAATCATGGGAAAAAGTTTTGATCATACACATGCTCTACCCCAGTTCTTCCCAAACTCACAACCTACCCTGCTCACCCAACAGTGCCCTCCGGATCTGTTTGTTTCACCCACCAAGTCCATTTTGTGGTACAATATACTCCTGGAGGTGTGCCCTTCCAAAGGAGTGTGGTTAACCTACCAGTGGCAACACTCCTGAAGGAAACTGATGCTTTCCCCAGTGGCTATCAAATGCCAAGAGCTCCTCAGCTAGGGATGGAATTTCATCTCCATTTAGACACTCTTCATGCTGGGTTTGGCCTGAGGTTGCATTGGCTTTGTACATGCTGTAATAACTGCCATGAGCTCATAGATGCAGCTATTCTATTGCTTCCAAAGACATGGGTTTCCTTGCAATTATCTACCACTCTTGCTCTTACATTCTTCTTTCCCCCATTTTTCACGATGATCCCCAAGCATTGGGTAGAAAGCATGTAGTGTAGGTGTCCCAGTTAGGGATGAGAATTTAACACTCGTATTCTCTGCAACTTGGCCAGTTGTGAGTCTATGAGTAAAGCACCATCTATTGCAAGCAGATACTTCTCTAATGAGGATTGAGTGAAGCATTGATCTATGGGTATAGTGACAAATTATTTGGAGTCAGACTAATACTATATCCATTTAGCAGCATAAGAGTGACAGCTTCTAGTTGAGGATCTATGTCCCTTCTAGTCACAGGTTCTTGGCTCAATAATGTTGCCACGTATGGTTTTTATTTTGTGGAACATAACTTAAATAACAAGCTGCAAGTGATTGCTTCCTCTCATGATATTCCTGCCATAATTGCACTAGGACTTGTGTCTTACCTGGCTAGTTGTTGTTGAAGCTCACAGTAGCAGGGTTTTCTAGCTAGGAAAGAAAGCTTTTTTTTTTTTTCTCCTCTAGTAGTGTGCATAATTCTTTTCAGTACTAAAGAAGTTAGTTAATATCCAATAGAAAGGAAGCTGGTGAGGGTTTTGTTTGTTTTTGTTTCTCTTTCCTTATTTTTGTTTGTTTGTTTTTAATGTCAGAGTGTGTCTGGACAAAAGGGTGTCTGTGCTATTTTCATCATGGATCAAGTAGGTTCTCATGTGCAAGAACCTGTTCTCACAATAAGAAAGGAGCGTTATCAGTTGTATCATCTTAGATATTTTAAGTAATGTAGAGATGACTTAATGCATTCAGGAGATGGGGTGATGCAGGCTCTGTATCAACACTTCATCCTTTAGGAAAATCAGCCTACATCTACATCAATATATATTGCCTGGGTCCTAAATATTTGAATTTTGCCTAGTTGCCATAACAATTTGAAGATTATACAAACACAATATCTTTAAGATTTTTATATTGCACAATAAAACAGAAGAAAGACTTGGGGAGGGGGAATCATTCTTTTTTTTGAGGGTGTGGCCACTGTTTCCTATGCTTTAAGTGGATTATCCCACACACATAAGCATACAGGGTGGCACTAAATAGACTTAGTGGGTTGTCTTAGCTATGGTCTCCATTAATGCGATAAAACACTATGGATAAAAGCAATCTGGGAAGGAGACAATTTATTTCAGCTTACAAGTCCATAGCTCAGTCCATCATTGAAGGAAATTATGGCATGTACCCAGAGAGGGCAGCAACCTGGAGGCAGGAACTGATCCACACCATAGAGGAGTGCTACAAACTGACTTGCTCCCCTTGGCTTCCTCTGCCTGCTTTCTTATACCATCCAGGACCACCTGTCCAGGGGAGGCACTGCCCTCAGTGGAATAGGTTCTCCCACATCAGTAATAAAAAAAACACATGGCAGGTTTTTCTACAGATCAATGTATTGGGCACATTTTCTCAATTGAGGTTTCCTCTTCCCAAAGGACTCCAGCTTGTGTCAAGTTGATAAAGCACTATTCAGCACATGGGTTACCACTAAATAAATAAGTAAGGAAGTAAGTAAAGATACGGACTTTGGAGGAGGTTGTCATGTTGGGGAGTGATGGAGGGTTAACTGGAGGTGGATATGACCATGTTTCATCTTATGCATGTATAAATTTCTCAAGTAGAAAAACTATTTTAAATAGAAAATAAAATTGCAAAAACAGATGCAATAGTGTATGCATTGTGCACATATCTGTATCACATACATTAGTGGGCTATCATTTAGGAAAATATTGCATCCTATATATAGATATTTGAAAAAGACGGTATTGTGTGGAAAGCAGCATATTTTACTTTATGAGAACAGTATGTTTGGCAGCCTGGGGTGGAGATGACCTTTTGTGAAGAGAGCATCGTGAGTCATTGAGATACAGACTTAGCAATTCTAAAGTTATTATTAATAAACGATACATCACATCACCACACACAACAGGCTCAGCATACAAGGGAAGGAAATTGTATCTTTGAGAATTTTGAAACAGCATTTTAAGGGGGGAAATCACGGAGTTTGCTGGAGACAAACAAGCATTTGAATTCTGTAGATAAATATATATGGCCCTTCTGAGCCCCCAAATCATCTATACATGCATGATATCAAAATATTTCTAAAGCCTACTGGAAAATGAGAAAACCTAGTCCTATGTAGGCGTTTACAGACATATTTTCTTATTCCATTTCCTTGACTTTCAGATTCCTTGTTTTTCCTATGTGGGTATTCATCAGCTTGCCAGATTTTATAAAAATTAAACAAGGTGATTGATTAAATTGCTGAGGAAGACTGCCCAATGCTGGAGGGTTCCCGTAGATTCACTTTACTTCCCTGCCCTCCCAGCAGTGCTGGCCTGTGCAAAGCCTACGTAATCCAAACTGGGATTCTCTGTTTGCAGCCGAGTTCCAGGCCTTTTCAGGTTGCTTGGCATGTGGAAAGGAGCCTCAGAGATGATATTCCTGGCCTTTAAACTATTCTGTGATGGCAGGGCCATTGTCTTCAAATGAGACTTTTGTGCAGAAAGATGATATAAATGCCACCCCTGGCTGCCCAGCTGCCTGGAAGTACCAGGAGTTCCTGAGCTAGCCTCTGGCTGCTTGGGTATCCAGGCAACTATTGTGAATGTATTTGTGCACTCCATACCTTCACTTCCTGGAGATATGACTTATGGTGGGTTTTTGTTCTGGAATCCATCCCATCAAACTTTCTCCAAAAATGTATTGTAAAGCTTTAAATTTCATGTTTGACATGATTCTCTATTTTCATTTCTACAGTATTTTCTTTTTTCTCCATAGACTCTTCAGTAATGTTTGTCATCAAACGATTGTTTTAGGTTTCTTAGGTCAGGGGATAGGAGAGCAGAAAAGGAAACGAACCACTGGGACCTTGACTAAAAGGCTCAAGAGGAATTAAATCCATTTCATCACAGTATTTCTAATAAAACAAAGTGCGATTCTAAGTACAACAGCAAGAAGAGAGAGTTTGGATTGTATATATCCTGGACACATGTGCTCAAGAACTGTGGTGGGAATGGGGTTAGATGAGGGATGCCTCTACTGGCAGAAGCTTGATAGCCACTTCAGTGTCAGGAAAAACCAGTTTGATTGACAGTCTATCCTCTGAGCTTCTGGTCTCTGCACTGGAAGAGCCAACCTATGGTGCATTGGAAGCACAAAAGTCCTTCGTGATAAGACATGCACAGAGTTTTGGCTGTTTCATTCCCTAAATGATATAGCATGACAATGATTTGCATATCATTTACATCATATTAGATATTTTAAGTAATACAGACATGATTTAAGGTAGTCAGGGGATAGTTATGCATGCAGGTTTTATATCAGCACAGCTTCATTTTATCCACTGTATGTGAGTATCTAGACTTGTCCATCTTCATGGTGCTGGAACCAATCCCTCTTGGTACCAAGAGACCATTTCTTTTCCTCTTTCAGCTTGGTTGCTATATGAAGTTATATGTTAGGGTGTTGCATCTTCTTCCTGGGGCATCAGCAGGTATTGCATGGGTTAGTCGCTTTGAAACATTTCTTTATGTGTATATTTAGAAGTGCTTTACATTTAATGAAAAAAAAATAATAAAACATTACAAAAAGCAGGCAGGAGAATTCATTGAGAGACTGCAGGGTGCATGAAGGAATCAGAAATAAAGTGCTATAAAAATAATACTCTATTATGTTAAGATCTCAGTTAACTTTTCAGATGAGATTAGAAAATAGATTCTCTTAATTTTATGGAAGTCATTTAATTATGTTGCTCCCCAAATGCCTTTATAAGAGCAAAGACTTTTGAGTTAGATTGCTTTATTGCAAAATTCAAAAGGAAGCATATCTGTTCCTTCTTTCCTGTAACCAGGCCTAGAGAAATCCGAGGAAGGTGGACTGGGCAGGTTATGCCTGACCAGAACTTTGCATTAACTAAAATGATCTACATCTAAAAACAGTTCTTTAGCAGGGTAACAGGATCTATTTGCTAGATGGAACTTAAACATGTAGAATTTACTGTTGTAACAACTTTAATCTAAAGCAGCACACACAAGATTTCTGGGCTGCTTTCAAAACATTTTTTTTCTTTCATTGCTACACAAAATTGTATTTACTAAGACAACACACACCGTTATCTCTGTTCTGTCCTTTACAAGCTAAGCTCTCTATCACTTCTAGCTTAGATTTCTTCTTCCCCTTATAAGTTACTTTCCTGGGAGTTTCTCTCTCTCTCTCTCTCTCTCTCTCTCTCTCTCTCTCTCTCTCTCTCTCTCTCTCTCTCTCTCTCTCTCTCTCTCTCTCCCCCACCATGTGCTGCACAGTGAGAACCTTTGCCTGGCTGCTTCCACTGCAGGAGTTTTCCTGGGGAATAGCTTCTGTGTTTCTCAGGTGAGCAAACAGGTTTGAAGCTTCAAGATAATGTGGCTACACATCTGGTGCAAAAACAAAGCTTAGCTGTTCAGTATTGTTTCCATTTCTGTCAATCCCTTTTTCCCAGACTCTAAAACTCCCTTTCTCTTCAGCTATTGGCAGCTATGTGGTTACCGGGCTCAAGCCTGAAGGTTATCTGGGAGGACACTGAAGGGGGGCAAGTGCTAACTCAACAGGGCAAACAGTGGTGGCTTTTGATCAAAGTCGCCTTAGGTGTAAGCCCCTCGGTGCCATGTCGACTACCATGGCCTGGTGAGCAGGCTTGCTGGAGAAGGTCATAGCTATCTGCAGGAACTCAAAACAGTATTGATTTCTGGGCCCTTTCTGTGATACAAACCCCTCCTTGAAGACTTCTGTCTGCAGTCACTAGGCAGACTAAGGGACACTGAAACATATACCATACAACACTGCTGGGGAAGCCAGCATCTCTTCACTCTACTTTAGGTTGAGACACTGAAGCTCAGAACATCAAACATACTTGGGATCTGGTGTATATCAAACAGCAGATTTGCTAATAAGGAGAATCAGTCATGAGTCAGCATACGTGGGGATAGCATAGTTTGCTTAAAATATTGTTCCTTTCTTAGAATTGTTTATACCACTTGTTAGTTGAGGGGAACTAAACTTCAGTGGCCATAGATAGTGAATGGAAGACTCTAGATGTTGTCAGGTTCTGATCTCTCTAAAAATCCAAAGAGAGAAGAGGACAGCTCAGGTATCAGTGTCCTGAATCCTGTGCTTATGCTAATATTCTGTTCCCTACATCCTGGAATATTCCAGGAGGCATGGTTGGACCTTCCTCCCCACCTCAGTCTTTTGTTCCCTTTTGTCTTTCCACAAGGACCAACAATAGTCCAGGACTCTTTGCAGGCAGGTTGCAGCATAGAGCTGTAAATAAATCAGTTAAAGAAATGTATCAGATGGCAATACATGCCATCTAGAGTGTGTACCACTGCCCTGTATTCCTCAGCTCTCCCTATGTCTGTCCGTCTGTCTGTCTGTCTGTCTGTCTGTCTGTCTGTCTGTCTGTGTGTCTGTCTCAAAGTAGATTTTATCTTTAGTGTCTTTTTTTTTTTGCCCTGAAGTACTGTGGTTTCAAAAATAACTCATTGCCATGAAAGCTGCATGAAGCTGGTTTGGGCTCACAGTGATAAGAGCCTCTCCTAACACTTTAACATGAGCAGCCCTTTCTAACTAGTGAGCACCAAGTTCTCTAATAAATACTTCTATGTGCCATCTATAAGGCATTGGATTGTCACAATAATCCAACCATGACTTATTTCAATTAATCAGTTAAAAGACTAAAAGTGAGTGCCCAGCATAGACATGTTAAGTGGCAGTCAAGTCTTTAGGTTCCTGTTTACAGTACCGAGTTCTATATTATGAGTCATTCAAATCTTGTTTTACTTAACATCAGTGTGTATTGATGACATTTTTCAGTTTAAAAATTTATTGCATATCCTTAATTTGCTTGATTCTGTCAAAAAGGAATAAACTGTGCCTCAAAAGTGAACCTTTATAAAGTCCACAGTAAAATCATTCATTGCTTTTAATAGATTATTTAATTCTAAGGATGTATTCATTTTTAATTTTTGATTATGTGTGTTTTAGTTGCACGTGTGTATGCGCACTATGTGTCTACAGTGTCTGTGGAGGCCAGAGTAGGGCATCTGAGGAATCGACCTAGCTCCTCATTCATGATTTTTGTAGTTATAAAATACAGGACCAGTGAATAACCTAAGACTCCCATGATCCAACTCAGTTATGATATAACTCCACTTACTCATGTATCATTGGAGTGACCAAAATAACACACACACACACGCACACACACTCACATGCACACACACAGGCACACACAAGCACACTCTCATATACATACATACACACACATATATGTGTATGTACATATATCTAATTTGGATACTTATAAAAATAATATTTGCAAGTCACATACTATGTCAAAATGGGAGATGATGAAAGGTAAATAAGAAGCTACCTGGGATGTAATAAAAAAAAAATCAGGATGTACATGCCACATTGTGTCCAGCGCTCAGAGATTGGTATCCTGGGATCTGGTCCCAAATGAACTGGGTTGCCGTCCCCTCTGTTCTGCTTTATGTCTACATTGAGGACTTCCATGCCTTGGGAGTAAGATACAAATGCTAAGCACACCCAATCCCATGTCTTCCTTGTGCCCATAGGATAACGACATGGGAGAGACAGTGCCATAGAATCATTTTGCATCAATTAGTTTCGATTAAGATGAAATGAATCATGCTTTTAGCATGATGACTACATGCTACACTGGATAACATGAAAAGGCAAATGGATGGAGCAGATGGGAAAAACAAAGGTGTGGGAGACAGACATGTCTGATCTCTCTGGCACGTAAGCTGTCTGTGAATCTGCTAGACATGAAAGTCACCAATATGGAGTCCATCACAGAAACTCTCCATTTATTTTGGGAGGAAATGGCTCACACCTCTTAACTCTGAGAGAGCTTGAGCTGAGGTGATGGTAGTATGTGAATAGGGGAAGGAAAAAGTTTTGCCAAGACATCAACCAAGTTCATTGCACACGTGCACATTGTATATGACCTCAGAAATTAGGCGTCATACTTAATGCATGTATCTCCATGTATGTCATTGCATTCTTAATTAAAGAATGTCCTGGATGTGAGTTTGATGAACATACTGGAGAATTTTTCTCCATTGTTAATTGATATCCCTTTCCAAAACTGTCTCATCTCCAGCTTCACAGCTACAGGTCACAGGTTTATTTACCTTTGCACGTTGTAGCCTTCTGGGGAAGTGCTGAAGTTGTCTTACAGAGACCTGTGGTTACAACAGCTCTGGAAATCTCAAGGGGCCATGTTTATCAGAGCCACTGGAGGTAGGGGATGTCCTGGAATCTTCTTCAGAGGATTCTGGTGACCCAACATCTCTTTGTCAAATTCCAACATCTGATTTCTGGGCAAAACCTTTTAACTTCGAGTCTCTCTCCCTATCTATGAAAGATTCTCTTTGCACAGGGCCACCAGCATCTTCTTGTTATCTTAAGTATTCTTAAGGATCCACTTGGTTTCAGCTGTACAAACTGGCACCAATGTTAAGGACAGTCCCAAGAATTAAAATGTTTGCACGTTTTTTTAAGCTGACTACAGTAAGCCAGTAATGGTGATGAGTGTATGGCTGGCCCAGAAAGCACAGCAGAGTCTGTGTTCTTACACGAGATGTGCTGATTAATACATCGCACAATTAGCTCCAGATCTTACAGCTGTGTTAATTGATGAGCAGTCAGAGCTTAGGGCTGTGTAATTATGTGCACTAGAGTGCTGAGGTGGGAACTGCCTTTGTGATTCGGTTGGCTTACATCAAGGATACTTATTTAATCCTTTTGAATTAGACTTGGGTGCCAAAAAAAAAAAAAGTGGTGCTAGCTACACGTCTGCAGCATGTATCTCCAAGGCAGTGCTTGTTTGCAGTATTCAAGGAAAAAGGATGATTCTAAAAACTTCGGTTACACCCAGCTATCTGGGGGGAAAAGATGATTTTCTTGTTCAAAATACACTGGACATTTTGAACATTTCCCAGCTGATTTTCTAATTAACCTCTGCACCATAAGTAACTATAACTCCACAGATATAGTAGGATCATACTCAAGTTTACTCTTAGGATTGACTATTCTCTCAGGTCAGCAACATCAGAAAATTCTTTTTTATTCTAGTAATTTATTATGTTTTATTCACTTTACATCCTGATCACAGTTCCTCCTTCTCGCAGTCCCACCCTTACAAATCCCTCTGTGAATTATGCCCTCCTCTTCTCCTCCCTTGAGTACCACCTCACCCTGGGACATCCAGTCCTCTCCCACTGAGGCCAACCAGGCAGTTCAGCTAGGGGAAGGGGATCCAATGGCATGCAACAGAGGTAGAGACAGCCCCATTCTTCAATGATTATGAGACCCACACGAAGACCAAGTTATACACCTGCTACAAATGTGTAGGGGCCAAGGTCCAGCCTCTGTATGCTCTTCAGGTAATTCTAATGCAAAGAAGAGATGGTCACAAGGAAAATCTTTGATTCAAGAGTGCTGATATACACATTGTAAATGCTTCTTCCCCATGCAGCTCACCAGTGGGGTTGCTGTCGAGGGCTAGATGAAATCTGCCTATTTAAGTACTAAAATTAATTATGGGCAGGTACATTGTGAAGGTGGGAAGGGTCCCCATCACCATTTTCTCTCCCACTCACTTAACAATTTGTGAAATTTATGAAGTCAAAATGATAGGATACTTTTTAGACAGTATGGATATTACAATAGTGTGGTCTCTCTCTCCCTCTTTACACACACACACACACAGACACACACACACACAGAGGGGGGGAAGGGGGAGGGAGGGAGAGAGAGAGAGGGAGGGGGAAGGGGGAGGGAGGGAGAGAGAGAGAGAGAGGGAGGGGGGAAGGGGGAGGGAGGGGGAGAGGGAGAGGGAGAGGGAGAGGGAGAGAGAGAGATTCAATATTTAAATCACAAAGATGACACTGGATGAGTTTTAGCTGATTGTACTTCATCTCATTTCTATTGACTCTTACGTCAAGCCAAGTACATAGACCTTTCCCTTTCTTTCTTCTACTGCCTTCTCTCCTGAAAAATGTTTGATGGTTATTAATCATTAATTTTAGATTTCAGATTAGCTAAAATTGTGTTTACAGATAATGTCCCTACACACTCACGTTGTGTGATAGCGTCTACACTGTATTACTCACACAGGAGACAGAGCCATAAAGCCATTCTTCCCACTTTCCACTTTTCCCTGTTGTTCACAATCCTTCAGCTGTGCACGGATTTACTCTTCGTCTCCTAACCAGCCTCGTTTCCATTTCCATACTGACTTAGCTTCATATTAAGTCTGAACCTGAATACCTCACGGAGCACTTCTGTCACATTGATCAGAACTTTACTCTTTCTATGGAGTCACGTGTGTAACTCTGCATTTCCTTCATGTTCCAATGTAAACCACACAGAACTAAGCACTTACAGGAAGGCAGTTTGGACATGGAATATTAACTGTCTGTATGTCTGTTGGCTGTGTTTAACAATAGTAATGAAAGAAAAAGAAGCCATGAAGTTTGGAGGGTGAGGGGTGAAAACCAGGAGGAGGTAGAGAGGGTAGCGATGGGAGGATTGTTATGAATGCAGTGTTCATGTATGAAAGTCTCAAAACTTCATACTTACACTTATTAAACTCTTTGAAACCAATAACCATTGCTTGTACTGACACCCATTTTTTTTCTAAAATCACCAGGTATATCCCCTGGTCCTCATGCTTCTGCTTGGACACAGAACCATCTACAGCTATGTAGGGTTCATAGTAGAGTCCCTGTGGTCCTTGGTGGGCACTTGCAGTTGCATAGAGGTCACATAACACCTCTGGTGATCCTCTCATAGGAGAAGTATGCGCATATTTGCACACTGATTCATATTGGATAGATGCCTTGACTGGTTTTAGAAGTTTAAGCTTAAAATAATGTTTCCCAGATCTCCGAAGTCTGTGTTGTGAACTCCTGCACACAGCACCATTGTAGCCCAGGAGTTTATAGTCTCTCCTAAGGGCATTGGTAGGTATATTATATTTTCTGAAATATTTAAACTAACTTTATCTACAATAGTCTAGAATTCATAAATATTCAGCCAATGAAGGTGTTACAATTTTTTAAACTCCATTATGACAGGCTATATTTTTAATCAATAGTTTTCTAAGTTTTCTAAGTTCTGAGGATTTTCTTTATTTATTCATATTCTGTACTCTTTATGGAAAAATCCCATGATGTAAATATTAGATACCTCAGTTTTTCAATACTTCTTATTTCTATTGTTAGTCTATGACTCTGTAATGTAGGCTGTAAGTTCAATTTTTCTGCTTTGCTAATTATATTTTCATTTGCTCAGTGAGTCTTTCTTTCTCTCTATTTCTTTCTCATAACTGTGCACATTATTGGTATATATTCATGGTTCAAAATAATGAATTTCATTATGATGTCTTCATACATACCTATTATGTACTTTGATCTCTTTCATCCCCACTATTCTTTACACTTTTCCTCTTCTCAAATGCCTCCTACTCTGCATCAAACTCATTTTAAAAGCCTAGATTCTTCTTCTTCTTCTTTTTTTTTTTTAAGATTCCACACTTTAGAAAAAACCACAATATTTGTTCTCCTGAGCTTGGCTTATTTTGCTTTGCACTTAGATGACTGACTTCAGATTCAATCTACCTCTCAGCAAACAGCACAATTTTGCCTGATCAACAGCTGATTGTGTATCCAGACACAATTTTCTTTGGACTCATCTGCAGAGTGCCGCAGAGACATGGCGTTACACATGTCTTTATTGCATTTTGATTTGAAGCCTTCCAAATATCTTCTTAGGATCAGAATAGCTGAGCAGTGTAGCAATTCCAACTCTAGTTTCTTCTAGGAGCATACATACTTGCTTCCATAGTAGCTGTCCTGAGCAATCAAGGTTCAGTGTCCATCCTCTGTCACAGAAACCTGGCTTCCTCAGCACCATTTGGTGAAGATTAACCTTTCCATCAGTCTATGTTTAGGGCATCTTTGTGGAGAATCATATGGTGTAGCATTGTGCATTTCTTTCTTCATCATTGATTCTATTCCAGTTGTGCTAATGTCATTGTATGCTGTTGCTAGGCATCTAGTAAAATTTGAGATAAAACATTATGAAATATCCAGAGTTATCCTTTTTTGTTCAGTATTATTTTGGCTATTTGTTCAAATTTTATTAAGGTCTTTCTTTTTCATGTCCATATGAACATAAATGTTAAAGTGGCAACTTCCTGTCAATTTTTACAATAAAGTACATTTTATATGTATAAGATATAATGTATTGGCCCACCACAGAGATAGTATACTTCATTACTCATAAGTCACAGTATCTAACAGGAAGGTCTGTTATGGGTGGCAAATGCTGGTTATATGCCAGGATTGAACCTGGATAAAATAGCTAAGACGTTAGCAGGCTGAGTCAGAAGAGCTGAGTATCGGCCATTGTGTTGCTTCTACCTAGCACTGCACTTCAGAAACATTATGATCCATCCTTTCCACATATTTCCACAACAATGATTCCTGGATAAGCACATATGTGTCTCTGTGTTAGCTAGCACCTGCTCATTATTCAGTTACTGATCCCATAGCTACAGATTATGTGTCTGTCATATTCAAGTGACGTTTTCTAGCAGTGGTATGCAACAATGACCAAGGAAGATGTGGATGGGACCACACAGGAATAATCTCCGTCTCACCAGAAAGTCTCATCTTGCATATTTTGAACATTCCCTCACACTGTCTCCTGCTTCCTTTCCAGTAACTCTCCATTGTGTGTCCATGCATGGAAGGATGCTCTCCAGAACAACGAACTCTGCCTGGAGTATTGTCAACTGAGGAGAGGGGAGTTATTCTTACTGTCATGAGACACAGAGGTGATTTGACCTGTGTGCCTGTATGTGTGAGGGCTTTAGGCTTGGCAAGAAGCTGTATTTGGAGGGCAATGAGACATTAATACAGGCAGATATCATTATCCCCAAATTTACAAGTGCCAAGGTGGTGAGCCCACTGTGTAGCAGTGATGAGCACCATGAACTTTGACTCTAAACGTGTAGAAATTGTCAGATCATAGGCTAATGAGACATCATGCAAAACAAGGATTTCCTATTCGGAATATGACCTTATGCAGGAGGCTTCTCCCTGCAAACAGAGATTTGCTAGAGAGCACACATGCAAACTGTTCAGCTTCAGTGTCAGACAGGATGGTATTTTACTACAGCATCATGACAACATTCATTTATTCATTCATTCAATGATGGTGTTGAACTCAGGGCCTCATACACACTACACAAAGGCTGTATCAAGTCGTACCTGAAGTCCAGGAAAGCACTTCTGAAAAGTGACTTTGAAGAAGGAGTTAGTGATTCCTTGACACCTGCTCCAAGGTATCTAAAGCTAAGTGGTGGCATCACCACTTCGTAATGGATGAAGTAAGGAACCTGGAAACATAGTACCCAAGGTCACATGACTGAAGTAGATCAGTCAGCATATGGGCTTTGGAAACTGAACCTGGGTCCTCTGCAAGAGCAGCAAATTGGAAACTGAACCCGGGTCCTCTGCAAGAGCAACAAAATTTTTAACCATTAAACCATCTCTCCAGCCCCCTAATCGGTAGAAATTGTGTTACAAATTGAATGCTTTGGCATCTCTATGTTATCAAAAGTAGCTGACTTGTACTTACGAAGGGTGTTGTATCATGACTTAGAAAAATAACAATGGTAACAAAAAATAAATAACATGATTTATGGCCTTTCATTCCCCTTTACTTACCAGATGTTCCGTACTAGACAGATGAATGGAAAAATGATCTGGTGATGAATATAAAAAGATTAATGTTTTGTTTTGTATTCTTTTTTGATTATTGATATATTGGCCTCAACTAAGGAAGATTTTTTTCTTCATTTCCAGACCCAAAGCCAGTGTAGCTCAGGTGAGGTTGGTAGTTGCTTTCAATGCTGCTTCCTCCTTCCCACATCCAGTCTTCCAAACTCAAGTTGAGTACTGTCTTTATTATTGTATTTAATACAAAATGCGGCTCACTGTTTATTTATTCAACCATCCCAGGTCTCTTAAATGAGTTTAGCCCCTGTCCAACACTTTCTTAATGATGTGCATGCTAGCTGTGTTGAGATAATGCTCCATACCACACTGTGCATAAACAACACTGTGTGTCCAGGTTAATTTCAGGACCCACAGAAGTGGCAGTTTGTTAATAGGTAGCAATTCCTCAAATCTTTATCCTCTGCAACATCCCTGGCTGAGAAGGGAAAAGCCAAGCTGTACTATGCTGTTGAGGAAATCCAACTCAGGGGAAATCAGAATCACGCTGAGTTACTGAAAAGATGTGAAATCAGGTACCTGGCCTAGGTTTAAACTCCAAAGCATACACTGCTAATTCGTACTCATGATGCGCTGACAGAGATGAGGCGCTCCATGGGCAGATTGGGCTGTCTCACTGTTATTTTATTTCCATAGCAATTAATCTTTAATTTGCTCATCTTAAAAATGCGCACTGCTTGACTATGGTTAAGGTGAATGTCTGGTTTACTAATATGCAGCCTTTTACTTGGTCTTGACTCCAATGCATTACCATTGGGCTGGTATTGATCAAGGAATGAAGAGCCCAAGAGTATGCTATGCAAAAAATCTCTTTAATTCCCTGAAGGTGCCATGAAACACCATTTTCCCCAAAGAGATGATTGTGTATTGTACACCAACATCTGAAATGTGTTTCATATAATTGTAACATGCTCTCCTCATTTATAACACAAAACCTCAAGTCATTTATTTATAGTTGAGGAGAGCTTGATTATTTCTTTCAATTTTGGCATTGGGTCAACACATTAGAGTCAGTATATTTGCCAACAACTTGTAGTTCTCTGACACTGTCTGTCACTAAGATGTCAGAACTAAGAAACAGAATGGTTTTTTACTCAGAAAGTAAAGAGCTATAAAATTCTAAGGTTTGAATGCAAGAATCAGACTCAAACTGACATTAGTTCACAAGTGGATGTGAATGCATTAGAAATCATGCTGGCTTTTGGGCTTGGTGTAGATGTTACAGGAGGCATAAAGATATATTATGTTTCTACCACAATGATCTCCAAATTAAAAGATGGAAAAAAAACCAAACATTCTTTCTCACCACACTTTCATGGGACATAGGGGGTCCTTATAATATTTGTTTCCCCCTCAATGTCCTAATGGGACTAGGCACACTAGAAATATGGCTCTAAAAGCCAACTGAAAGGACCTAGCTCTGCACATTCTGAAAAGCAATATTCTTCCTCCAGGGCATCAAGCAAGGAGCAGAAAAGGATACTGCTGATCACTGTTGATGGGGCTGAAGGGTTGGCAACACAACTGTGTGTAACAAGACGGTGGAACTAACAGAGACTTCTGGAAAAGACTGCCAGAGGGAGCAACCTGATGTGAGTGTCCATGAGCCACCATGCCAGCCTACATAGGGAAGGGATCAGAGCAGCCACTTGGCATCAACATAGCACAGCAAGTCAACAGTACTCAAAATACCCTAATGTTAGTCTGGAAGTGCTCATCCTCCAACAGTCATTATCTTGGAACATCCATGGTTGTTACACCATCAAGTGCTGAAGTTTATGTTGTGCCTGTAAGGCATTTCCTGTTCTAATTTCCTCTAAGAACTTTTTGCTTCTGGTAACATTCTGTTTACATATGTGGGTACATAAATAATTCTGTTCACATGTGTGGGCCTATTTGTATATGTGGTGTAGGTGCACATGTGTGCCATGTATGTTAAGGCCTCTCCCTATATTGAGGCAGGGATGCTCACTGACTCAGAGCTCGTCATATCTGCTAGTTGAGCTAGGGGTCTTGTTGATAGATTCTTGTCTCCTCCTACACATTGGGATTACAGATGATCTGACATGTTTACCCATCTTTTATGTGACTTCTGGGGACTTGAATTCTGTTCCTCACCCTTAGACAGCAAATGTTTTATCCACTATGTCCTCCCCCAGCCCTTGCTTACACATTTAAGAAATATATTCACATCAGTGAGTTTCCTGGCTGTGGCTTTTTCCTACTGGTTTGCAGTCAAAGCCTTTTTGTAGATCTAGACATTTGGAGTGTGTGTTATGTGTCAGAAGGTAAGCATTTGATATTTTCAGGATAATCTTTTTCTTTTTCCAATGGTATTTTCTTCCTGACTTTCTTCCTCTGTCTTGACCCTAGTGCAATGAGAACAGCATAGAGGACTCCATCAGGAGGTTTATCTGTTATCTGTTTCTACTTCAAGCCTAATTTTTTGAAACTTTGGAGATCTGGGTTTAAATGACAGGTGGTGGGCCATCCACAACAAAGAGTATGTGGTTCTGAAATACTTTCAATCCTGAGATTGAAATAGAGTTACTATATGCATCCAATTTTTATCTCTCATTTCTCATCTGTTTATCTCATATGTCTGTATATCTATCTATCTATCTATCTATCTATCTATCTATCTATCTATCTAT
>NW_021604633.1:3016782-3140330 GCF_004785775.1 Grammomys surdaster | reverse complement strand
ATCTATCTATCTATCTATCTATCTATCTATCTATCTATCTATCATATATCTATCCATCCACCAATTTATCTACATATATTTTAAAAATGAATCAAGAGAACCTTGCACTGTGAACTAGAAGAGGGCACAATTCAAATCACATTGTCAAAATCATATCAGAAATATTTGTAGAAAAGGTAATAAATGTTCAAATTGGCAAAGCTATTTGCAAACTACATGTGATGGAAGTAGTTAGTAAAGGATATATAAGTGAATATACTGGTCTGTTTTGTGTATCAACATGACACAAGCTAGAGTCATCAGAGAGAAAGTTGAAAAAATGAGATCCAGCTGTAAGGCATTTTCTCAATTAGTGACCAATAGAGGAAGGTCCAGCTCATTGTGGGTAGTACCATGCCTGGGTTGGTGGTCCTAGGTTCTATGAGAAAGCAGGCTGAGCAAACCATGGGAAGCAAGCCAATAAGCAACAGCCCTCCATTGCCTCTGCATCAGCTCATGACTCCAGGATCTTAGCCTGTTTGAGTTCCTATACTGACTTTCGTCAATAATGAATAGTGCTGTGGAACTTTAAGCCAAATAAACTCGCTCCTAACTCACTTTTTGGTCATGATATTTTGTCCCAGCAGTAGAAACACTGAGACAGGAAGTCACATAAGCTAATGAGGATCAGGAAATTAATCCTGACTTCAAACCATAGATGGCTTAAATGGAAACATTTCAAGGGTATATATAAATGACCAACATCTACAGAGAAAAATGTTCAACATAAATAATTCTGAGGCAACTGCAAGTTAAATTTGTAGGGCTATATTCCTCCACAACTGTCTTAATAATTATCTTCAGAATGACAGGATTTAACAAGTGTTGGTGACAATGTGTTCAAAAGGGAACCTGAACACATGGGAAAATGCAAATAACTTTATTATATGGAAACAGTATGAAGATTTTTCAAAAACTGAAAAAAAAAGCTGCCAGATAATGGAGGTATCCATTGAGTTTCTTGATGTAAGGAAATAAACGAGTGTGAGCAACTGACATTCACAGACCATTGTTCATTGCAGCCCTTCATGGACTCAGCCTGAGTGCCCATGGAAACTATAGAGTGCTGATGATGGAGCATGATCGAACCTTAGAAAAAAATGATTTTTTTTATACAACAGCATGTAGCAGTCTGAAAGATACTATATCAAGAGAAATAAGCCAGGCACTGAAGGACAGAAACTGTTCTTCAGTCACATGTAGAATCTAAGAAATACAAGTTCATGGAAACAGAGTAGGACAGTTGATTGCTGGTGTTGAAGGGGGAAGAACTTGAGGAAGATGTTGAATAAATAACATAGACCTTCACTTACATGGGAAGACTTAGATCCAGAGAGATATGGTAAACTATATTACACCAGTGAACAGCAAAGAGTCATGTTCTTGACACTTGCTATCAGAGAATCCTTTCATAGTCTGCCATAAAATTAGGTGATGGAATGGCTCCACTCAACTCTTCCATGCTGTGTACAACTTTTCAAAGCTCATACTGTGTGTCATGAATATTTAAAACTTGTATTTGTTCATTAATTTTAAATATTAAGACCAAGATGTAAGATTAGTTTTCTCCATTAATTCTTTTCCTACTTGGTCTAGATGAGATTGTCCTAATCAGAAATTTAGTTCAGAATATGCAATCTGGAATGGGTCAGGGAGTCAGAGTTGAGTTAAGTAGGTCAAGAACCTAATATGCTCATTTCCCTGAGACTGGATTCTTCACTGCAGACAGAAGTCACTGTTAAATTCACAGTCAAAGGGAGGGTAAATACAAAAATGAAAAGGATGGATATCAAGATTTCCGGTGTATTTTGAAGTGGAATTGAAAGACACAGCTAGCTCTTACTTAGGCCATGTGGACTTTCTAAGATTGTAGTACTGCCCCTTCCCATAATATACACTCTTCCCTCTACCACAGAGCCTGCTCATCCGGGGCCCCTGTGCCTCAAAAGCAGAGGTTGTGTGGCAGGCAAAGACCCAGGAACTGACAATTCCTCAGGAGTTGGAATATTCATGCCTGAGCTCTTCTTCCACTCCTACACTATGTGAATACTGAATACTGAGTCCTGCAAAGAGAGAGCATCAGAGGGATGCTAATGGGGCTGATTCCTTTGTTCATCATCTCCACCAGATGTTCCTTCTCTTCTATAGAAATTAAGGAATATTGGCTCCTAATGTGCCACTTTCTCAACCTGTCCTATGAACATGAAGAACATGTACTAAGAACATGAAGAGTTCTTGCTAGATAGAATTGACTCATGATACATGGGCAGAGCTAGAGTCCATCGTTCCATTCAGAAGATAGCTTGGCATTCAGTAAGGACTAGGTATTTGCATAAGAGCTGGGAAGGCAGTGCAGGCGTCTCCTAAGTGATTCTCACTAAACATCCTCTGGACTAGCGTCTGCATGGTCAGTATACTTTCATCATGTCCAAGAGACTGACATCAGCATATAATCATGAACTAAATTCCAAGGTAAATTAAAATGGTAAGTATTGAATATAGAGTTATCGTCAAGGTTAGGATAAGTCCATGTCCAAGTTGTGGCTCCCATAACATACCCTGTTGTGGAAAGCCTATGCCTTTCTCTGGCTTTGAGGCCAGAAAAACAGAAAAGACAGAACCTGTAAAGAAAGGGAATCCAGAATGAAGGAAGGCTTTTACTGTTCCAAAAGATGGAGGGTCTCTTCAAGGGTCTGGACAGAGCCACTGTGTAGAGCAAAGAAGTATTTGGATAAGAACATGTTACATGTCACAGGCAGGATCCATTTTATCAGGAAGCAGGGAAAATATTGTAGAAAATTGCATTTTATTTCTATATAGTGGAGATGATTAAGAGTCTGCTCATATCTACCATGGAAACCTCATTGAAGTTATGACATGAAAGCCACAAACATCCTCTATATAGAAAAGGTGGCCCCTCCCCAAAGATTCACATCATGTCAAGTACAAAGATCTTGGATTCATGAAAGTGGCCCAATTTTCAGATAATCTACTTGCTTTCGTCAAAAAATAAGAAGTGCATAAGCATACAGTCATTAGTTTTTAAGCTCCAGGAAATATAATGTCACTTAATACTAGCTTAAAATACATAATGTTGACCTAGTTTTATTATCTACACCCGCCACTCACATGACGCCATTTTAGTGAATCAAATTTTCACAGTCATCTTTTATAGATGTAAAATTAAACCTCTTTGAATCTCTTAAAATATTTGCAGCAGATACACAATAAATTCTAGAAAAACCTCAGGGATGTCAATAAATTTTCCCCTTTCAATTTGAACCCCTGTCTGTGTGGAGATGGGAAGAGATCTAGTCACATGCAGAAGCCATCATCTAGTCAGCCGTGACTTACCTTATTCATGAAAATTTCAGTGAAACCTTTTATCGACATTATTCACATAGCCTTAAAATTTATTTGTATATATTAATATCTGAAACCATTATGCTCATTTTCAGACTGTTATTTATTTGAAATTGAAAGTATAGAGTTCACAGAGTCCACACTGCAGGGTCCACTGGAGAATATGTATATGATTTTTGGAAGAGCATAAAAATAACCCCAAAGTTCTCCTAATTAGTCCCTTAGAGAATCTTTAAAACAAACAAAAGTGTAAAATTTAATCCCCCCTGGTGTCATTTAACAGCATCCTAGTAAAATGTTATGTGCTCCAGTGGAGTCTGAAAGCTCAGGCAGGCAAGTTATAGGGCTGTAATCTGGAGGCTGGCAAAGTTGGATGCTTGAGAAAACATTACATGGGAGAAGAGGAGCACTGGGAGAGTTGGTCACCACAACCATTCTCACTAGCTCTCTCTCTCTCTCTCTCTCTCTCTCTCTCTCTCTCTCTCTCTCTCTCTCCCTCTCTCTCTCTCTCTCTCTCTCTCTCTCTCTCTCTCTCTCTCTCCCCCTCTCTCTGTCTCCCTCTCTCTCCCCCGCTCTCTCTCCACTTCATTTACTATGCTTCTACTTAATGGCATTTGAATTGAAATGAAACAAACTCTCTTCTTCCATGCCTTACGTACACACCTTTCATTTATAAAAGCACAATCCAATAGAACAGTGGCCTACAAAGAGAATTTGATACCAGATGTGGTAAATTCTTAGTCTAGTCTCGGGACATGAATGAGAGCAGCAGGAACAGCAGAAGCCAGAAAGCACTTGTTTCTGTGTCTTCAGCTTTGCCTTTAAATATGGAAGCCACACATGAGTAATAGGCAGTGCCTGGCTTATGGTGTGCTGCCTGCATGGCCTGCAGAGGGCATGTCCTGGCTACAGTAGGAGGACTTTTTGTGTCAGTGATAGCTTTGTCTGAATTGATCCTGGTTTCCATGACAGCCAATCTCAATAATTTGAGCTTTCTACAGCAGGGATTTTAAGGGTCAAATTATTCTTTAAATCACCTGGTTTTCCATCCCAGGGCAATCACCTTGCATATTGGCTGTTTGAATGTTGAGATTGCCTCTTTATGAGAGAATATTGAAAATGCTTTCCCACAGAACTATTAGCATATCAAAATCCATGCACACAAACTCCTCAGGGATTCTTCTCCCAAACCACATCTGCATTGGATGGACTTCTGAAATGATTGCATTGCTGTTGAAGGTTTTGCAAAAGTCAAGGATGTATTTTCATTTGTAAAGAGAATGAAGAAAGAATCTTAAAGAATACTGCCATGAACACCAGTCTAGTTATCTGTCCATTTCTTTATCCATCTCATGGCTACTTTTCAAATCACAATTCTCTTGTATGAAACAACTACCTTGCTTCTAGCTCATTTTGGTACATAAAAATTGTGATTAATCTTTTTATTTAGCAATGGCCAGTCCCATCAACAGAATCATAAGTGGTTGCATGAGACAATGTTAAATACTGTAGCCATTTCTAGACATCTTGTGTTAAACAACAGAGGCAAAACATATAAGGCATATTCTGAAAAAATTATTGTAGGAAGGTGGAAATGAAGCACTTTACTTAGAGGAATGTCTTACTAAAGCTCTGACTATGATTTGAATCACATTTTAATTGAATATGGAACTGTAGGTCTCAGTAGCAGACTTCTGTGCGGTGGAGGTGACATGCTAATTACTCCTTCAAGTGCATACATTTCATGCACTGTCCGTAGAATGTATTGCATCTCAGACCTCAGAATCCTGACAAGAACAATTTCAATGAAGTCCTATTGCCATGATTTTTCTAGTCTCTGATGCTTGAGTCTGTGCCTGAGCCATAGGACAAGAACTCTGCAGTACAAAGTCCTAAAGACATAACATATTCATGCAAACAGAATCAAAAGTAACATGAACAGTTGTACTTAAATGAGATGGAATGATTTAAAAAGTAATAAAGAGATAAGGGAGTATATTTCATAATGCCATTTCTGCAAGAAGCAATTTTATCATATATGTGCCCAAGCAAGTATATAAAGAAAATATTAATGAATGTGAAGATGAGATTAATTTCCAAACAATAATACATTACTTCATCCAGAACACCATTTTGAGGCAAGTTATTCAGACAAGAAGGCCAATAAGAAGGGGAAGTATCAATGGAAGTGAGGAGAAAATGGACCTGAGAGAAAACTTCTTTCAATAATCCAGAACATACATATTTTTCACTAACATACAGGACATAATACATGACATAATCCACATAAGAAATCCTCACCAATTATAATGCATTCAAATTTTGTTGAGCAGCTTTTCTGACTACCAATACAATGAAACTAGAAATCTCTCAATAAAAATATATATTAGCTCCATGTTGTCCTCTGACCTACACACACACACGCACGCACGCACGCACACACACATACACACACACACACACGTAATTGTAAGAAGGAGTCTTAGATTTAAAGGAAATAATAATAGTCGTTAATATTCAACCAAGTGAAAATTGAATTGTAATGCTTTTTTACAGACCGATAATAGAAAGAGAAAATAGGTGGAAGAGCTAGAGATAATAACGGTGTGGCCCACTTCAAACAACCAAGTCAACTGTGAGATTCATGCAGTGCGATTAAAGACCTTAGCTTCAGGTAGAGGTTATGAGCTGGGATAACAAGAAGGCTGGGGTGCATGCTGCATACAAGAAAACACCATAGTACACACATACAAACAGGCTAACACAGACTTCGTGGGACTAGGTACAACCTAATCACAATGTCAGATAAAAAAAGTCAGCATTCTGTACCTGACCAAGTCATTTCCAGAGCAAACCATTATCTCAGTGCTATGGAATATAAAATAAGACATGGTGTTTTAATTAAGGTCTTATTGTTGTGAAGAGACATCATGACCATGGCAACTCTTATAAAGAAAAACATTTAATTGAGGATGACTTATAGGTCAAAAGTTTATTCCATAATCATCATGGCAGGAAGCATGGCCAAGTGCAGGTAACCATGATGTTGGAGCAGCTGAGAGTTTTACATCTTTCTCTGCAGGCAGCAGAAGGAGATTGTGTCACATTAGGAGTAACTTGAACCTATGAGACCTTAAAGCCTTCGCCCACAGTGACACACTTCCTCTAGAAAGTGTGGGGGGGGCATACTTATTGAAACTACCACACAGGCTATGCTTGTGAGCATGCACATACGGTGAATAAGTTGAGGCAGTTAAATCTGTACATATAGTCAGCACCTATACTTGGCAACTCAGTACAGTCATTCAATAAATCAGTACAGTCATAGATGATTCAAACAACTCTATCAATTAAGGTGAGATAACCATGATTGTTATTGTGAATATGGGATATTTCTAAACTAAATTCTTTCCTTCTTTCTTCTTTGTCACCCTCCCTTCTCATCTTTCTTCCTTCCTCTCTTATTCTCTCTCTCTCTCTCTCTCTCTCTCTCTCTCTCTCTCTCTCTCCCTCTCTCTTTCTCTCTCTCTCAGTTTCATTCATTCATGTATATGAATACACTGTCACTCTCTTCAGACATACCAGAAAAGGGAATTAGATCCCATTACAGGTGTTGGTGAGCCATCATGTGATCACTGGGAATTGAACTCAGGACCTCTGGAAGAGTAGTCAGTTCTCTTAACCACTGAGCTATTTCTCCGGCCCCTATTTTCTTCTTTTTATTTACTTCTGCTGATTGAGAAATGGTCATATATGCCCCAATTGCTTCAGACTCACTACTCAGCCAATAATGGCCTGTAAGTCCTTTTTCTGCCTCCACATCCCAAGTGCTGCAATTGTAGAGTTGTGTTATCCCACTCAGCTTGCGT
Organism: Grammomys surdaster; assembly: GCF_004785775.1. Classification (NCBI taxonomy): domain Eukaryota; kingdom Metazoa; phylum Chordata; class Mammalia; order Rodentia; family Muridae; genus Grammomys; species Grammomys surdaster. Next base: position 3,133,059 of record NW_021604633.1, on the reverse strand, counting down.
TGTTTCTTGAGCTGTAAAAGTAGACAGAAGTAAAACTCTTTAGAAAAAAGAACCTGTTTTTTTTTTCTTTATTGGATTTTTAAAAATTTTACATTTCAAATGTTGTTCCCTTTCCCGGTTTCTCCCTGGAAACCTCCTATCCCATCCCCCTCCCCCTGCTTCTGTGAGGGTGTCCCCCCACCCACCCACTCCCACCTACCTGCCCTTACATTCTCCTACACAGGACCAAGGGCTTCTCCTCCCATTGAGGCCATCCTCTGCTACATTTGCAGCTGGAGCCATGGGTCCCTCCATATGTACTCCTTGGTTGACGATTTAGTCCCTGCAAGCTCTGGGGACTCTGATTGGTTGACATTATTGTTCTTCCTATGGGGTTGCAAATCTCTTGAGCAGTCCCTTCAGTCCCTTCTCTAACTCCTCCATTGGGGACCCCATGCTCAGTCCAATGGAGTTGAGTGAGTAAGAAAGACAAAGCAGATATGGGAGGAGTTGTAAGAAGATTGTATTAAGACACTGGATGACATTTTCAAAGAATTCATAGAAATTACTTAAGAAACAAATATATTGCCTCTAGAGGCATTGTTTGTGTGGCTGCTGAGTCACATGTGTGCTAATAGGTGGCAGAAAGAAGAGAGGCTATGTCTATGATGAGTATTCTGACCTATGGTCATCTGAATGATTAATAGCCTAACACTTCCTGGAAAAAAGCAAACCTGAGATGAACACCAGTCTGGTAACAGGCAGGCTCAGATGGGCTCTCAGAACTGGAAACAAGCCAAAGACTAGGAAAACACTTCCTGTGGCTACGGGTCCCAGGTGGGAGTGAGCCCAAGACAGACAACGATTGCAAAGGGGTACTCAAGTGAGTTGGGTTGATCTGGAAACAAACACCAAATCATTGCCATGGATCCCCGATAGGGAGCTAGCCTAAGATGACCACCAGTCTGGTATTGTGCAGGCCTTGGGGTCATACCATGAGAAAAATAACCCCCACATGCTGCCATAATGCATGAGTGGGGCATAGCACTCCTGAGACCAGACACTCAGAAGAATTTGGGCACAATTCAGAGAGGCAGAATTGGAGTCTTGAGGGTAGTGAGGAATAGCCCAATGTTAGTAACTGGTGATGCCACCTGGGACCATTGTGGGGTCATGAGCTGTGCTGCCACCAGAGGTCCTATCTGTGTCCAGGGCCCTGCAGCAACAAGGCCAAACAGAAGTCCCTGGTCTAGTCTGTGTTCCACAAATCATATTGATATCTCAGGGCTGTGTGACCCTAACTCTTACCTGGGCATCCTGAGAGAGCTGTCTCTGGAGGCATGAAATCAGGAGAGGAGTCTCTATCCCTCATTGGCTCCATCACTTGGGACAATAAGCCCTGTACCTTGATTGGGCAGCACCGTAGAGCTGATCCTGGTGGTGAGATGAGAGGTACAGGCAAGCTAGCCCTATAGGTGAGCTGTCCCTGTCACTTGTCTACTATGCAAGATGTCATCCCCTCACCCCTTGCCACCTACAGTAGGCAGGAGATCTGGCCCCAAGGTCATTAGAGTGGGAAAGCTGGCCCTGCCCCTCACCTGCTACAGCACTTAGGAGAGTAGGTCCTTCCCCTCTCCTGGTGAGTGGAGGAAAGCTGACCCCGGATGTCAGGGTTGCAGGTGAGCTGGACCCATGGGCATGAGTGTATAAGAGGCAGACCAGCCCCTTGTCTGCTTTGTTGTGACATGGATGAGGGAGAGATGCCGTCACTCACCTTACCTTTTGCCACCTACAGCAGGCAGGAGAGCTGGCACTAGTGTTGTGAGAGTGGTAAAACTGGTCATGTTGCTGACCAGCTCTCATTTGATAGAGTGGTTCCTGTACTTCACCTGAGCAGCAGGGTAGGTCTGGCCCACCTTGGAACTGCAGATGAGCTTCCTCTAGGGTATAAAAGCTGGACAGCTGGCTGGATGAGCAGCCCAGGTACTTCTCAGGCCCAGATCCAGGGCTCTGAGTTTGCCTACCCCAACATCTACCCTATCAATGAACTACAAATGAGAATGAAAGGTCTAGTCCTTCAGATCCAAAATGACAGGATCTCCATGACACAGGGCAACAACAGGACATCTAAGAGGATACACTAGTGAAGTTTTAGTATTGATAGAGTGACAGAAGCCAGAGGCCCCATGTCTGACCAAGGAGCCATTGAAGTAAACATCTGCAAATCAAATAAGTATGGACAAAAGGGTATACTGTGGGAACACTACAAATTCTAAAATAAGCTTTTCTTGTTGTTGCTGCAGGGAGCTTGCAAATTTGGAGGGCAGGTTTGAAGAGAGGGGGAGATGAGTGGGATTGGGGTGCATGAGGTGAAATTTACAAAGAACCAAGAAAAAAAATAAAACAAAAACAAATATAACCTGCAACTCCTTTATTATAATGGTGAAATTCTTTATACCATATTATCTGAGAATATTTGATTCAAATATTATTGAGAATGATAACAGAATGATATATTTTCACTCTAAAACTTGGAAATAACAGACTGCAAAATGACCTGTGTCAACAAAATTCTCAAAGAAAATAGTGGAAAATATTTTGAATTATAAAAAAATGAAACTAAACTATGCCATCCTCTTAAGATTGCTGACTCAGAAGTTAGAAGGACATTGCTAACAGTATGTGGGTTTAAAACATACATTTTAAATTTTTCATTGAATTTTAATGTAATTACATCATTTCCTTTCCTCCTTCCAACCTTATCCATGTAATTCCTTTCCTTTTCTCTTACACAGCTTGGTCAGACTGTATACTGTTACTTGTACAGATATAAGATATTTTAGGAATGACCACTAATAACTACTGATAAATAATTAGGGTCCTCATCCCTGGGGGAGACTGTATTTTATCTCTTTCACCATTCCATAGTTGCCTGTAGTTCTTTGTCTACAATTAAGGTCTCATGAGTGGTCCCTCTTTGTGTTATTGTATCTATGGGTGTTGTTCTTGCTCAGAATGTGCTTAGGCAGCCATGTTGTTGAGACTACATGGGTGAATCTTCTGACATTTTTTAGGAGACACTGTCTCACAATAAACTTCTATTTCTCTGTGTTTTAGAATCTTTTTGCATCCCTGAATGGTTATTTTTAGGAAGATCTCTTACAAGAAACATGGTACATAAGGATACCCATGCCCTATCCCTAAATTCTCAACCCAGAAATCAAACAAACCCAGTAGCACACAGAAGAAAGGAGATGATCTGGGTTGCAGCAGCGGAACAGAAAACAGCAGCATAGAGCTATGAAAATACGTTGACTATCTAAGATCAACTCCACTGCGTAGTCAGCCAGACTGATTAAATAAACAAACAACTGAGAAAAAAATACAAATTAGCCATGTTAGGAAATGGGGGAAATGATAGCAAATTATGTTATAAAAGCAGATAAAGGGTTAAGGGATATTTTGAGCAGTGTTTTAACTAGATACCTTGAGTAAAACTGACATTTAAAAATGTTCTATGAAAATTCACTTTCAAAAAAAAATCCTTATTGGTTGCTAGTTATCAAAGAAATTGAATTACTTCTATCCACATTTCTAGCCAGAGTGCTATAAGACTATACTCCATAAATCAAAAGCACATGCAAAAATGTTCTCTGAGGACGTACACACAAAGCATCAGTGTTCATTGAATCAGAGACAATAGAAACAACCATTGCACCCAAGGAGTACATCCCTGGCCGCTCCATGAGCCCAGGTACAGGAAGATAGACAGTACGTGGAAGAAGGAACACATAGCAGGCTAGAGGCACTGTTCCTCATGGACATATATGCAGTAATTGCAAACAAATCAACAGATCAAGTGACAGGACATGACCAGATGATAACAGCTGAAATGATGTCTATGACCAGTGAAGAAGCCCATCAAGCGAACAGTGATTTTTCCACCTCACGCCCTCTAGAGGCAGAAGAGGGAGCTGGGTATGCAGGGCAACTTCTATGACAGACAGAAACTTTTAGTCTCATAGCTACATGGGTGTAACATATGTCAAACCTGAGCGTTTGCTTTTAGTAACTGGGAGTAAGGCTATCTCTAGTCATGTCTTCTGTTCAATAACTTACTGGAGGGTTTAAGTAACAACCTTAATACAAAAAAAAGAGAAAGAAAAGAAGGCTATACTCCAATTTTAAAATAAAGCTCATTGTCTAAGAAGTAGCTCACCATTGACAAAGCTAGGAATACAGCTCTGCTATATCCCATTGGACAGGTACTCATGAGTTCAGCACTAAATTTTAATAGTTAAATGTGAATTATTGTTTTGGTGGTTAACTTAATAATTGTATAATAATTTTGATGATTAATGTATTGCATTGTGTAAGTAAGCAGTAAAGATACTTGGTAAAAGAGAACTCATAAAAAGGCAGATTATACAGCCATGTGTAGCTAAGTAAAGTTTCATGTTTGTGTGTTTGGTTTTAATGTAAGGCAGACTATAATAAAATTATGTCATACTGCTTTATTAGTGTAAAGCCTATTTACAAATATAGGCAGAGCTAGTGCCAACATAGAATGAGCTCTGAGGTCAGCGCTTTCTTCATAATAAGAAGAAAAATGTTGAGACATTAATGATGTCATTTTGCAAGTATGAGGAAAATGAAGTCAAGGAGCAAAGAGTGGCCCTGGAATCCAGATAGAAAGGACACTCCAGGGAATTTCTAGCTACAGGTAGTTTGTTGATGCCAGGACTTGTGGAAGCTACAAGGCATTGGGACACCACACTGCAACTGTGAGGACTTGCTGGAGACTAAACATAGCAAGCTGACCTCTAAGTCTCCAGGAACTTCTAGGAGAGCACAACAATTCCAAACCTCAGACCTTCAACTATCTCTCGGGTCCTGGCAGGGAGGAAGCCTGAGAACTATGCCCTGAACCTCATTGTTCAGCAAAGACTGAACTGGAAATCACAGGGGAGATTTGAGAATCCTCACAATGTATATTTTAAGAATATTAAAGGAGATGGTAGATATTCTTGTTTGCATTTTGTTGCTGAAATAAAACACTATGACAAAAAGCAGCTTAGGGGAAGGAATGGTTATTTATGCTTCCTTTTCCAGTGTACAGTCTATCATAAGAAGGCAAGCCAAGAATTCAAGCAGGAATTGGAGCAGAGGCAATAGAAGAGCATTGATGGGGGAGGGAGAGACAGTGTCTTCAGTGATGTAGTCACTGTTGCCACATAGTCTTGTAAATCAATGTCTTCCGCATGTTACTGTAGGCTAGACCAATCAAACTCATTAGTTCACAAAAGAAAGAAAAAGAAATAACAAGTGAGAATACAACTCCAGAAAATAAAACATGAGGGAATTCATCACTATATTACTGTTTTTTCTAATACTCACTACAACAAACAAATAAAATGCTTACTAAGAGAAAGAATGAAAGAAAGGAAAGATGAAAGAGTATGCATATTTATACATATCTTATGGAACCAAATGCATGTATTAGAAAAGAAAAACATCAAAAGAGAATCTTAGTTTGCATCTGAGGAAGCTGTGCAACACAGAGAAATTAAAGCTAGAACTATTATGCAGAAGAAAGACTGAAGGAGCTGAAGAGGTTTGCAACCCCATAGGAAGAACAACAATATCAACCAATCAGACACCCCAGAGCTCCCAGGGACTAAACCACTAACCAAGGAGTACACACGAAGCGAGCCATGGCTCCAGTCATATACGTAGCAGAGGATGGACTTGTCGGGTACCAATGGGAGGAGAGGTCTTTGGTCCTGTGAAAGCCTGATGTCCTAGTGTAGGGGAATGCGAAGGTGGGGAGGTAGGAATGGGTGAGTGGGAGAATACCCTCATAGAAGCAGGGGGAAGGAAGATGGAATAGGGGCTTTCTGGAGGGGAAACTGGGAAAGGGGGTTAACATTTGAAATGTAAATAAAGAAAATATCCAATTTAAAAAATGATGAAACCAAGAAGACAGAAGGAATTATGAGGTAAAAGCTCATTTTTGGAGAAGAATAATCAAATGGAAAAAAAAAAAAAGGAAACTCGTGGCCAAACTTACCAAGGAGTAAACAGAATACAAACTGATCATAGTAGGAAAATGGGTTGTGTCTAGTAGGATTCCATACACATTAAAGTACAGCAGACTAGCACAAGGATTTTATAAATATGCATTTGATAACAGATGAAATAGATCAAATTCTCAGAAGAAACAAATGGCCCAGACAGGTGAAGGTGATGTGCCTGGGTATATACCCTTTGAAGCACGTGACTCCACTATAGCCATCCCTCTCTCAGAGAGCAAAGCTGTCTAAGTGGTTCTGTGAGTTCTATCAACTATTTTAAGAAAATCATATCAAATCCTCATGATTTCTTTCAAAAACTAATGTTTAATGGGCATTCCCTAATTCATACATTGATCTGACTAAAATCAATTATGTGCAGGACTTATATAGAGAAAACTATAAACCACAGAAAACAAGTCAAAGAATATCTAAATAAATGGAGAAATAGCTCTTGGATTGGAAGAAATAGTCCTTGTATTGTTAAGATGTCAGTTCTTGCCAACTTGGTCAATAGCGTCAATGAAATTCCAACTGAAATCTTGGCAAGCAATTTTGTAAATAATGAAAAACTAATTCTAAAGTTTACAAAGAATGATTAAGTACTCAGAATAGCTCCCGCTGCACTAAAGAGGAACAGATATATTGAAAGAGTGACACCACATGACTTTGGAGACTTGTTATGAAGCTGTGGTCATCACCACAGCACGGTATAGCCAGTACAATAGAAATATAGTCCCTTGATCAATGTGCAGAACAGAGAGCTCAGAAATGCACATGGTCAAATACCGTCATAACAGTGCCAGTGCTAGAGAGAAGAGAATTCTGCAAACAGGGCTGGAGAAATCTCCTGCCCTCTATGTAATTCTAGTTGTGGACTCCACCTGTTTCACAAATTCATCCTACCATGAACGTAGATCTGAAAACTCAGGGCCATAAAATTTATGAAGTAAAACATAAGAGAAAACTTGAGCTTGACAGTAAATTTAAGATCAACAATGGTTTAGTTCATGAAAAACATGTTAAATTGAATCTTTTTTTTTTTTACAATTCACAATTTCCCACTCTGTGAAAAATACTGTAAAAAAAATCAAGTCACAATCTAAGAGATGATATACATAAAAATTTATACAGGATTTGTAGCCAAAATATTTATAAAAGTCTCAAAACACAGAGAGAAAACAGCAAGCCAATTAAAATGGATAAAGTACATGAACACATAGCTCAGGAGAGGAGACGGTGACAAATCTAGAAAAAGACATCAGAGGTATTCTCCATTAGTGAGTGAAATTAGACAAAAGGAGAATTTGTGTAAACTTGTAGACTGACTAAGACAGACAGACAGAACCCTTCCAATCCTGCTGAGGACAGAGAGCTGCAGGGATTTCTGGATGTGAGGTGCCCACTTCCTGACTTAGATGCTGCTTGGGTGGGATCTCACAGAGCTCTCAGTGCGGCTGTGCCATTTAAGGAAAAGCTGTGCTTTTAGCATTTACTCAACTGATTTAAAAAACTTACGTTCAGAAAAGTTTGAACATGCATAATTACCACAGCCTTAGTCATAACTGACCATAGATGGTAGAAATTAAGGCTCCTCCCCTGAGGACGACCTCTAGGCTTTGAAATACTGTTCAAGGTGAAAACAGTGAATACCTGAGCAGTGGCTAAAAAAGAGCATCTTGGAGGACCTTACCAATTCATATTGGAAACTCTAAAAACTATACATTCTATGGTGACAATTCTTCAACATGCCAGAAAGGGGCAATTGTGGATTTCAGCTTGAACAATTATTATAGCAGCAGCAGCCAGCCATACCTTGAGAACCAAGGGACAAAGAGCAAAGAATCTATGATTTTAAAAGATATAGCTGTCCTGTCCATGGTTGCACTACCATGGAAGTGCTGAAGCTCATGTGATCTGAGAAGCTAAGCAGAGTCAGCCTGGTTGGTACTGGGATGAGAGACACAGATGTTTTAAGTGAATCTGTTGATAGTGAATTTTGGCATTATGCAGTCATCAAGATATAAAGATGTATATTATGCAGTGAGAGCTTCATTGCATCCAAATCAGAATACAAATTTGGAAAGTCGTGGGACTGTAAAAGGAATGTATCCTATTAAGAAGGGGTCTTAATGTCACCAAAAGCATAAAAAATGATGTGTGGGACAGTCTGGGTAAAGCTGCTAGCTGCTAGCTTCCCTGACTGTGGAAATGTCAGGGGATAGAAAGAATGAAATGAGAGGGGAGTCTCCAGCAACATTCTAGTTGCCAGCACAGCTTCCCACCAGGGCCTGAATGACAACTGACTAGTCATCCTTGCTCACTGGAGCTGAGCAATTAAGTAAATGAATGGCAGAGGGGAAAAGCCTAATTTCTCACTGTCCAAGTGGGAACTGACAGATGTGCAAGACAGGTCAGCTGGAGAGAGTCCTGTAATAATTCATTAAGCTTGGAGATACCTTAAAGAGCTCATACTTAGCCTGATACAATTGCAGATGAAGTGTGTTAAAAGGCAGGTTGTGTAGATACACTGGTTAGTATGTACATATAGGTCTCTTTAAAAGCGTTGTCAGTTCCAAGAAAACTTTGAGTAGCAATGGCACACCTAGTACACAGGCTCTTAATACCATACTCTAATGAGAGAAGGAAGAGCTTCTAAGGGAAAATGTTTGGTACAGTGGTGCAAGGTATATTGAATGAGGTCTTGGAACATATGATAGTGCCAGAAAACAGAATGTTCTAAAAACCAACAACTCATTTGATGTGGAATGACCAAAGAAAGGGTAGATATGAAACAAAAGAAAGATCATTCAAGCAGTCAAACTGGATAAACAGCTAAACAACTAAAGGGAAAATAAAATTACAACCTGAAGGGCAAGATAAACACCTGCAAGTCCTTGGTCACAGACATAAATGAATAGGAAGAGTAGTTGCCCCGACGCAGAAAAACCGTAGTACTTTATGTAGCTGTGTTGCCTCTAGGTGAAAACACGTGCTTCCCACATTTCTCAATGGCTATCCCCTAGCACAGAGTACAGAATCTCAGGAAGAGAAGAAAATTTGTAACACTACAATAAAAACACTTGACAGACACTGCTTTAGCCTGGTGTTCAAACCCAACACCCATAATCAAAATTAGAATAGCTATTCTTTTTGTATGATATGACAATGTGAATTTGTACCTCTGAACTCAACTTTTCTGAGTCAAATTTTTCTCTAAAAATACCTGCTGAGAATCCATTCAAAGCCACCTTGCTAAGGTGCTTTTCTGCAAGTGTCTTTCATCTTCACCATATTATTGAATTTCTCCGCGCCCCTCTTCTCAGTTTCGTTAGTTTTACCATAGATATTTGGAAGAGCTATTAGGAAGATTATAAGCACATAGCTCAGCTCCTGGAGCATAGATGTCAAGGTCAGGTACAAGTCTACATTTGCATGAAGTCATGTCAGGGCTACAGCTTCTCGGCCACCAAGAGAACAACACCGGGTGTGGACTTCAGTAGCTATGCCAAGATCAGGATATTGGATTCAGTGGTGCTTATACTATGCTATTCATTTTTGGTTGTTTCCAAACTCAAATGGGCCACAAATGAAATATGAGTACAACCAGTGAGATGACTTAGCTAGTCAAGGCACTTTCCACCAAGCCTGATGACCTCAATTCCAAGTACTTGATGAGTTCAATTCCAATTGATGAGTTCAATTCCAAGTACTCTCCAGGCAAAAGGAGAGAACTGACCCACACAAGCTGTTCTGCATTCTTGGGCAATTCATGTGCATACACCTCATCCCCAACACACACAAATAAATAATAAATAAATAAATATGTAGCAAAGAATGCTCAGGTTTGCTTACAAGTGAGTTTGACAGGACTCCTGAATCTCCTGTGCAGCAGCCCATGTGGCTTAAGAAATGTATGTGGAATGTTGCAGATCTAGGTGTTCCTTAGGGGTTGTGCTTTTTTTGTGAGCTTCCATTTTGAAGATACTGTCTGCAACATTAGTGAGAAATAAATGAAACAGGGTTTGTTGGGATATTATTCTTGCCCCAGCACATAAAAAGTAATGTGATAACATCACTATTCATATTAGTTCATAGGTAATATTTTCTTTTTATTGAGAATTCTATACATATATATTTATTTGATCAAATCCATATCTAATTTTTCCCATCCTCCATAACTTCCTCCCCCAACTTTTATGTTCTCTCTCTTTTTCTCTCTCTCACACCCTGAGTCCACTTAGTGCTGCCTGGATGAACAGGGGTGTAGAGTACAAACAGCTTTCAAGTGCACATCCCAGATGAAAACTGACAGGTCCTACCACATCAGCCACCGATTGCCCGTAGCTCATCAGCTAGATATAGAATTTCATAAAAACCTTCCCTATCCATGTTGGAACTATCATTAACTTGATCTTGTACCTTCTTTACGTATTTTCACCTACCGTGAGTTCAGGGGTGCAGCAGTAATATCATGTCTAGTAAATGATACTATGGTCAGCGTCCACTATTTCTGGCACCTACAGTGTTTTTTGCCACCTTCTTCACAAAGACTTCTGAGCCATTGGTAAAAGGGCACAATTCTATCTATCTTCCTTTATATCTCTCTATCTCTCTACAATCTATCATCTATCTTCTATCTATCTATCTATCTATCTATCTATCTATCTATCACCTATCTATCCATCCATCTATTTCTCTCTCTCTCATCTATCTATCTATCTATCTATCATCTATTTATCTTTTATCTTCTATTTCTCTATTATCTTTATTATCTATCTACTATCTACCTATCTATCATCTATCTGTATCTATCTATCTATGTATCTATCTATCATCTTCTACCTATCTTTCCTTTTCATCTATCTTTCTATCATCTATCTTCATCATCATCATCATCACTGTATCATCCATTTATCTATCATAATCTATATGTACATCTATCTATCTATCTATCTATCTATCTATCCATCTATCTCACAAAGTTCTGTTTATGCTGCTGGGGTAGAAAATTATTCAGTAACCTTATGTAGCTCTGAACTCTGAGAGCTACAATAATGACTAGTCTGATGTAATATAGCCACTGATGCAACAATGTCATGAATGTTATAGGAGGAACCAGATACTTTATGATTAAATTTAAAGCCCTCTTCACATGATTGAATTCATAGCTGAGATTGTTACCCGGGCCAGAACCCTATGGATGTCTTCTTATAGGCCCTAAGTAAGAACTGAGTATTATTACTCTGAGAACTAGATATAAAAATCAACTGCCCTTTGTAGCAATTAACTACCCATTGATCACTGCATCTCTCAACTCTTGTCAGAGAAGTTTTTTTTTATACCAGATGATGATTAATACAAAGACCAATAACTGGTCAATATGCAGAGAACAGGTTTTAATTTATAATCCATGTGAAAAAGAGTCTGAAGTGATTATTGCATTGCTGCATGTTTGACACATAGTCACTAAGCTCAAGAACAGGTAATTGGTCTCCTAAGATTTCCCAGAAGAGCCAGAAATGAGCTCTGGGTCTACTTTCTCTTAGAGAGGTGATCATCTATCTGTTAATAAAACTTTTACTTATGTTGCTAAATATTGGGTAGAATAATAACAGTATCTTTTTATATCTTCAGTTCTTAGAGAAATGTGTTGGCCTAACCTGAGATTCCACCTTCACCATATTCACAAGGAAGTGGAGCATGGACAGGGTTCTGGAACCTCTCCCTCCACACAAAATGCAGTAATGCAGGACCTTCTGGTAGAACGCAGACCCTACTCTCTGTCAAAGAGATATTTTTGTTCTATTTCTAATTTCCTGAAAATACTAACTACCCTGATGGCTTCAAGCAATTAGAGACTGTTGATGGACAGTCATACAGTTTCTTCCTATGTCTGTAGACTTTGACCTGTTTTTATCACAATTCTACTTTAATAGTAAAAAGATAAACACACTCAATACCAAGCAGTTTGGCAGAGTACATTGTGGTAAGAAGTCAACAGTAATCACACACATTGGGCACCTTGTCATAGCGCATGGTCCTTTCCTTGTTTCATAACAGGATCAGAAACAAATGCTGTCTCACTACCAGCAGGGACTGGACTTCCACTTACCATGCATATGTGTTTTATTTCATTTCTATTTATTTATTTTTTGAGAATTTCATGCAATGTATTTTAATCTTCCAAAAACGTAGTTCCTTTGGGATTGGAGCTTTTCCTTCCTCGTGGACAAATCCACAGCAGCAACAACTCCGTTCCTATTCTAAAATCTTTCCTGTCGGGGCCTGTCATTTTTGCGATCCACTGACTCAGCCATAAAATTTATTGCACAACAGTTGCTCAAGCACTGCTGGTTAAAATTTATTTTTACATTTGATATCAACTTGAAATGCAAGTAAAATGAGAGATGGGAGGGAGGGAGGTAAGGAAAGAGAGAGAGGGAGAGGGAGAGAGAGGGGGGAGAGGGAGAGGGGAGAGAGAGAGAGAGAGAGAGAGAGAGAGAGAGAGAGAGAGAGAGAGAGAGAGAAAAGAGAAGAGAGGAGAGAGGAGAGAGAGGAGAGAGAATGAATCATGTCTTCCAAATGACAGCTCTCTGGATGGAATCTGAAGCCTGAAGCAAGAGGAAATTTTCATTAACAGTCAGATTACATGTCATTTTGATTCACACTCCCTAAGCAAGCTAATTTGGGCTGCAGCCAACCCTCTCCAGCGTGATGACAACACAGCAGGCTTCACTGACTCCCTTCCATTGCTAATGAGTCCTTGAGTGACAGCCATGGTCTCAGAGCTCCCTGTGACACTTCACCCTGCAGTGTCAGAGCAGCTGCTGTCCCCTCCCTGCTGAGCGGCGGTGTTGAGGACAGGCTGTGATGGTAAGATCACCGGGGCCACCTTCACTCCATCTGTGCGCATACCTGTACACACACCTGTGCCCAGGCTCACCTCTCAGTGATGCTCAGCTCAGCACAGCATCATTATGACAAAATGAACTGTGCTGGTGATTGGGGTCCTCTGAATACTGCCTTTTACACCAGAGGATTAGTCCTTCTCTTCAGTATGCGTTCACCTGAGCTATGGATTCTTTGCCAAGCTATAAGCCACTTCATTCTTTATGTATGAAGACAACCATCTGAATTTCTTAAAAATTTTTTTCTAAATTTCACTCAGTCTGACTCTTTAAAATCTCTGCTCTGTAGATCTATAATTCTTTACCCTGAAATCTAAATATTGGTTTACCTTTGTGTTTATTTCCAGCACCAGCTAATCAGACCACTTTCATTCCAAAGTTCCTTTATTTGACTGCTGGTCCGAGCTGTAAGTGGAATGCTCAAGAGTAAAAAACCCTCAAGCATTTGATTGGCTAGCTCTTGCTGAGAATTACAAGGTGAACTTTCGAAAACATGCTCATCTCTTGTCATCTTTTTGCTTCCTGGAGTCTCTGTGTGCTCTCTGAAGAACGAACTCTATCCCCAAGCAAGTGGAAGGAGCGTTGGTGCGTGCGTGCGTGCGTGCGTGCGTGCGTGCGTGCGTGCGTGCGTGTGTGTGTGTGTGTGTGTGTGTGTGTGTGTAAGACCAGGAGCTGGAATTCAGAATCTAAGGACAGAAAAGAAAGGTGATGGAGGCTCCTTTGAGTTTGTAGATGTCAGGAAGGAGGGACTCCTGGTGGGTGAGCAGACAGGAAGTTCTGGTCAGAGGAAGCTGCACTGCTGATCCTGAGAAGACTAAAGAAACATTACTCACTTCAGATGGGGAATGAAAACATATTAAGGAAATGAAGCCATCTAAGTCCACCTTAAGGAACCAATGCCTTTCTCAAGGTTACTTACAGGGGCATGCATGGTGACTCGTGAAGTCCATCACTGCACTTCATGTCGGCAGCTCCTCTGAAGAGCCTTTTCTTGATTGACATTTGAGTAGTGCTATATAACCCTGGGGAAGGGCCTAGTGAATCTTGGAAGTTTCAAGAATTCTCTTGCAAGCTTCTAGTGAATTTCATGAACCTGGTAAGCACCTTCCATGGCCTAATAAGATGTGATGTCATAATCTAGAGTGAATGGCTGTAGAAGAGAGAAGAGGGGACTCTGAGATGACAATGAGGTTAAGGCTGCTCTTGCAAAGGTTCAGTGAGGCAAGGGCAAGGGCAGGGGCGGGGAGGCAGAGGCAGAGGCAGAGGCGGGGCCGGGGCCGGGGAGGGGGGGCGGGGCAGGGGGGCAGGGGGCAGGGGCAGGGAGGCAAAAGGCAGAGAGAGAGGCAGAGAGAGAGAGAGGGAGGGAGGGAGGGAGGGAGGCAGAGAGAGAGAGAGAGGCAGAGAGAGGCAGAGAGAGGTAGAGGCAGAGAGACCAGGATGGAGCCTGAATCCCAGAATGCTACTGGTTTGGTTGCTCTTCTACTTCAGAAGGCTCTTATTTTCATGACACTACCGCATGTCAGCTCCACTGCTTTCTAATGGGAGTTTCTGGCTGGTGGAAAACATCCTCAAATATATAACCCACAGTTACAGTATCACTTCTGTCTTAAGTCTGTGGCTTCCTGTGAGTGTAGGAGTCAAATGGGTGCCCACTGACTGAACACAGCACCCTCAAGGACAGTGTGCTGTGGGGTGCCTATTTGCCAGGTGGTCAAAAAGGAGAGAATTACAGCTTGCTCATCAGAAATATGATTTTTTTGGCTTATGTATAAATTTGTGAAAAGAACAGTGAATTTGGAATTAAACGATTAAAGAAAGCAAAGAATTATAATCAGACTATTTCTTCTTTTGTTCCCTTAGAAATTTTATAGTAATATCTATAAATTACTACAATAATCACACTTAACTCAATTTCTGTATTAAATGAGGTTATTCACATGCTCAATATAAACTGATAAAATCTAAATTCACTTTGAATTTTGTCTTCAAGTCACATAACATCTTGCTACTTAATAGAGATGAATAAAAGCATTGCAATTAAAACTTAGATCTTGGCGGGCAAGATGGCACAGCGGTTAAAAGAATATACTAATCTTGCAGAGACCCAAGTTTTGTTCCTGGTACCTATATCCCGTAGTTTAAAGAAGCCTGTGATTCCATCTCCAGCAGATCTGATGTCCTCTTTTGAGTTCCGTGGGTGTGGTGCTCAGCCTACCCAGATACACACGCACACACACACACAAAATGAATAAATCTTAAAAAAGATATCAGTTTAGATCTTTTCCACACTGTTTCTTTCAAATATCCTCAAAACGAAGTTATTTAAGAGCTAGTGGGTATCATGGTATCAAACCAACTATTTTTAAAAATAAACTTTATTACAATAACCTCACTAATAAATAAGACATCACACACCAAAATTAGCTAGACCCAAAGACCATGCAACTTAAACTTTTATACAGTTAGAGTTGTCATTCAAAATGGAAGCTAGGAAGAGTCACGTGAAATTTTACACTTTTAACATAGAATATATTTTATGCACTTATTTACTGCCAGAACCAAAAAATTCCACAGTGGACCAAGAGCTTGAGAACTGGTCAGTTTTAAGTGTATAAATGTGTCCTTCTACATTCAGTGATTCTTTATCCCCTTGTATTTAGCTTTCTTCTTTCTTTTCAACACACTATACTGTAGGCACATGTACATTTGTTTACATATATACATAGATGACTGACTATTATTACGGCATAAGGAAGTGTATAAGCTTGAGCATAATTAAGGTTTAAAATTATAATAGATTTTGGCTTAAATTCACACATGGATACAAGGAATAGACCATAGGTTGTCTAAATATATCTGTATTTTACAGGAGTTCATGAAAGATAGAGGTCTCTCACTTTAGAATGAACAAGCTACTTTCAACCCAGGGCCACAATGTAATAAACTGGCTTGCTTAGAAGTCACAAAATCTATGTCCCATTGATATGCTTTTGGGGGGGTCTTTAACTCCTCACTATTGACTTTATAAAAGGGGATTTCTCTCTTCTGAGTCACAGCCCCCAAATGTAACCACCAGTAACATTTAGTTATTGCTGCGCTTGCAGTGTGAAATCCTGCTTTCCCCCTCCCCTTATACTCCTGGGCTTAACAGATTGGTTCACAGCTGCTGGCAATGTTCTGGAAGGTTATGAAATCTTTAGGAAGTCGAGCCTGTTGACTGGAAGCTGGTCATTGAGGGTAGGCCTTGAAGTTCGTAGCCCTACCCCATTTCTGCCTGTGTCTGCTGCCTGATCGACTTAAATGGGATCAATTAGCCCGAGCTGACAGCTACTCCTTACTACAGCACTTTCCCCTCTGTAGTGAAATAGACTCTCTAATAATGAGCTAATATGACCCCTTCCTTCTACAAGTTGCTTTTGGTCTGGTCTTTGATAAAATAACCAGCATATCTGTCAAACAAGGAGAATATTTCTATCTTTGTGTCTTCATTTTATTGTATTGAATAATTAGGAGGCAAGAATCTATGTAAAGACACAGCTGAGAACCTGAGAATGTCAACATGACTTCAGGAAGAGATCTTGTAAATGATTCTAGGAAAAGACTCAAATAGAAAGAGGACATATTTATGGACTTTCAGGGTGTGTATGCAGGGATAATGTTTTCTTCTTTGACTATAAGAGAGTACAAGTGGTTTCTACATTACTAATTTATGAAAATTACATTAGAATTTTACAATATTGAATTAGACTGTCCCTTGCAATAGTAAGTCACAAGGCAATAAATTTCACATGTAGAATATTATAAAGGATCTATAAGAACAGTTTCATCTCTCAGGATGAGGTAGGATTTTAAGGATTCTCCACTTGGTTTAAACTACAGAATTACCTGAGATTCCCCTCAAGATACATTAGTGGTCTTGGATTTGGATTCGCTTGGCTTGTCATTGACCTTGATCTGTGCAGAACTAGGTCATGGGTAAAGTGAAGGTCCATGTTGGACCACTCTGTATGCAGGCTTCTGAACACCTTTAGTTGTTATCTTTGTATTGTCAATAATGTTGTCATTGCTTCTTTTTTTGTTTTTTTTATTGGATATTTTATTTATTTATATTTAAAATGTTATCCCGTTTCCTGGTTTCCCCCCTGGAAAGCCCTTATTCCATTCTCCCTCCCCCTGCTTCTGTGAGGGAATGGAATAAAGGTATTCCACCACTTACCCAGCCACTCACGCCTCCCTGCACCCACATTGCCCTACACTGGGGCATTGAGCCTTCACAGGACCAAGGGCCTCACCTCCCATTGATGCTACCTATGCGGCTGGGGCCATGGGTTGATCCATGTGTACTCTTTGGCTGGTGGTTTAGTCCCTGGGAGCTCTGGGGGAGGGGGTCTGGTTGGTTGGTATTATTGTTCTTCCTATGGGGTTGCAAGTTATCTTATTGAGCTGTTTCCCACCGAACTGACTAGGTGTGTTCCCTGAGCATTGTGTGACTGAGGCTGAAATAGGTGGGTAAGAATGGAAAGAAACTCAGGAGTCCTCACAGCAGAGTGGTCCTGATGCAGAGCCCAGGAGGAAAGTTGATGGAGTTTAAACAAAGGGTGGATGTGTGCCTTGTTCACTCAGGAGACAAGGCTCAGTTTTCTAGTTTTGCTTCTATTGGAGACAGAACTTGCCTGTTAAAAAGTCAGGAATTTTCTCAGAATGATGGTATTCCGGAAGCAGAGCCAATGGCAAGTTTCCAGAAAACAATGGCAGAGAGCTATTACAATATATATCTTCCTGAAACCTGGGAGACCTGCAGATTCAGGATGCAACTCCTTGAAGCCACTGCTCCCTCTGCCTACTGGTAGTCGCTGGAGAACAGCATCCTCCACATTGGAAGAATTTCTGTCTTCTGAGGCAGGCACAGACTAAGAGTCGCCCCTCCTGCAGCATTGTCCCCTTCACACAGGGTGTGGGGAGTCTTGTCTTTCTGAGGAGGGCACAGGCCGAGTCAGTGTCTCCCTTAGTAGTATGTGCATTTGTTACAGTTTTACTTCTCTGAAGTTTTATATCCTAGATCCATGATGTCAGATCTTGCCAGCATCTCACCCATCCAGCACATTGGCCTTGCCTAAGAGTGAGTAGTTTAATTTTCTCAGTCCTTATTGTGGATTTTTATATGTAAGTTTGCATTAAAACTCTTTCTGTGCAAATAGAATTTTGGCATAATAAGAGTGCCCTGGTGGACCCACATGGAAGCAGACACATCATCTCGAATTCATGCGTTCCATACTGTGGCTTAATTTAAAGGCTGGGTTACTTCAGAATGCATTTATTAAGTCTGACCTACTTTTAAATATTTAATATTCCATTTTAGCTTCCCTGCAGGAAAAAAAAAAAAAAAAAAAGCTTCAAGGTCTTCATGTTCTAGCCAGGCTTTAAAGCTTCAATATTGATTCATATAGCAAAAGACTGTGACCTGCCATCCCCAGGACCACCTTTGAGAGTGGTATTTAAAGCAATTAGAAGCTTACATGCTCTTGCTTATACTTGGACTTCCACAAAGGCCAGACTATTCGTCCTTCTGAAAAGTCTCTTCCTGTCTTCAGATCTGAGACCGCTGTTGCTAAAAAGCAAAGCAAAACAGAATGAAAAAACTAATGTGTTCACACCAAGACCACTACCTAGGCAGGTGATGTGTTTACCATTAAGCTGATTTCCTTGATCAAAAGTAATTCTGACTTGGGGAATGGAAGATAAACAGACAAAACACAGACTGTCAGTTTTAGAGAATGGAGATGGAAGGATACAGGGAGAAAAGAAGAGATACTATGCAATGCAATTGTGAATGTTATGCCAGGTTCTTATATATTTATTGCTTAGTTCATTACTAAGCGGGATAATGGATACTGCCAAAATACAAGGGAAGAGAGTAAAGTACAGAGAACCTCAGCGAGCTAGCACAGGGCAGGTAAAATGTGCATGCGTGCCTGCTGGGTGCAGAGACTTTGTGTAGAATCATTTGCACCTGGAGTTTAAGTTTCACAGCAACCAAAGTAAAGATAAAATATGACAATTATCTGAATTAACTCCACGAGGCTGTGACATCCAGTCACGGAGAAGTAAGTCTGGCTTTGATCCTAATCTCATGTCCGCTTTCCCTCGAAGATCTTGTAACAAGAATGTTTGTGATGTGGGTGACAGTAGTGAGCAGCTTGCGGAGAGCCTGGCGGTGTTCGGGGGTAGAGCTGAGGTGTGTTTATTTACAGGAGAGCTGTCTAGCCAAGCTCAGACTTGCAGTCAGCTCTGGGAACACAAAGAATCATAGCTGATGCTCAGTTGAGCTAAGTCATCTAAGCTTTTTTTTTTTTCACCTTCGGCAGAAACGCTGGCCCCACTGGAATAAAGGCCATCACTGTAGCCCAAGAATGCATGTCTGGCACACATGCAGGGACATGCTTTCTAATAGCCAAAGACTGCTTTTATCTCCATACACTTAGCACCAAGTGGAAAGGGATTGATGATGATATTTACGAAGACTTTAATCAGAGACCACAAGAGTCAAAAACATCTTTAAAACTTGAACAGAGAAAAGGGGACAAATTAAGAGGGCCAAGACTCTAGATGCATGACAGAGCCTCTGGAGAAGAGCTTAATACTCATTATACAACTGACAAAAAAAATCCTTATAACAAAATGATAAAAATGTGCTATTTGATGATGTAGTGTGACTGGGGAATGTGTTTTCCTCGTTGTTCACTGAGTGGTGCAAACTGCACTTTCCTTTCCTGGAGACTGTATCCCCAGTAAATTTCTTCCTCAAAAGATGAAGTTCTGGCTGTTGATACAGTTTAGTCTTTCATGTGCTTGTTGCACAAGAATGCCCAGAATCTGTGTATAAAATCTTGGGAGTCCATGTTCCTGTTTGTAATACTAGCTCTATGGCGTGAAAATAGGAGTGTTTTCAGGGTTCATTGGCCACTAAGATAGCTTGTCTCATAAAACCTCATAGCACCTAAGGAATGACAGAAGACATCCACATGTGTACACATATACATTCATATACATATACATGTACACACATGTATAAACACAATTTGTACATGCATATATATACATATGCACATATGTACATATACATACACACATATGTACATATACATGCATATACATATGCACACATGCATGTATCCACATACATGTATGTACACTCGAACGCACACACACACACACACACACACCACATTTTAAAATACAGAACAAGCCCCCAGTCACCCGTGTTTTGCATTTTTTTCACATCCTTTGATCCAGGTGTCCTTCCAATCGGTGTGCTCTGTGTTTTTGTTTCTTGTATGCTATGTTGGCTGTAACTTCAAAAACAATGTTGAATTGTGTGGATGGTAATGAGCCTGATTGTGTGTGCCTGATTTTAATAGGAATTCTTCTGAGAATTACAGTAATGAGGACACTTAAATCCAGTTGGAAATACTTTCTGTCTATCAGAATAAGACATCACTCTCATGCATTGAGTGTAGTGACATCTCTTGCTATCTGGAAATTATTTTATATTTTAAAATTAATATTATTATCACTCAAGAAAGTGAGGTGGGTTTTTTTTCTTTTGTTCCTTAGATGGATTATACGTATCAGTTGGGAAATGGGCACTAATGTTTGCAGCATAAGAGCATTTTCGTAATCGTGCAATGGTGGATGTGGAGGAGGGTGTGGATGTGGCGCTGTGCATAGATACACTCATGTAGGTGTCCCCTTGAAAGATGTAGCAACCTTCATATTAACAGCTCTGGACCATATTAGATGATACCATAGTCTCTGTGGCTTCAACAAGAAATGGTCTTGCTACTCTTCTGAGAATGGAATCGAGAGCAGGAAACAGACAGACTTCATTCTCCTGAGGTGTCTCTTCCCAGCTTCAGAATAAGGCCTAGCCCCTCCCATCTCATCCTTCCTGCCTCGAGTCTAGTCTGGGTCACTTGTTTTTCTCTAGTCTCACAGTGAAATGTTGGAGCCATTATTTTTACAAGCATTCCTGCTTCCTTCTATGCCTATTTTAACAGAATCCAGAAGGAAGCCCCTGGAGAAGAAGAGGAAGCATGGTCAGACTAGAGGTTTGCTTAGTGTCTGAAAACAACAAGTCTGCAGTTTAACGGATCTTCCTAGTGGTCACTGTGCTCTGGCCTGGGGTTGGGCCTTCTACAGTGTGAAAATATACTTTTTTATTATTGTTTCTGGCCACATTCTTCTCTCTCTACCACCAT
Source organism: Grammomys surdaster (assembly GCF_004785775.1). Classification (NCBI taxonomy): domain Eukaryota; kingdom Metazoa; phylum Chordata; class Mammalia; order Rodentia; family Muridae; genus Grammomys; species Grammomys surdaster. The sequence goes on along the minus strand of NW_021604633.1, from coordinate 3,111,840 downwards.
ATAATGCCTCTTTCTCCTCTATTTAATCACCTCCTAATTATTTCCTTGGTTTTGTGGTAAAAGTTGCAACTTTGCAATGTCTGTCATGTTTTATTTGATTACAGGATATCTATCTTCTTCCTTAACTGAGATGATTCAAAGAACCCAGAAGTGATCTTACCATATCAGCTTTCACATCGCCAGCACCTGGTACCTAACGCCTGGAATATTCAAAATTATCCATTTAATAAATGGAATGCATGACAACCACATGGAAATAAATAATGGAGCATGTTTGATGTTTGATAAAGAAAAAAGTATATTTCTAAGGAAATCACTAAGCCTTTTAGAATTTCATGAATGCCCCCCCCGAGATCAAATTAGATTGAAAATTAATTTCTTCTGCAAAGAAATTCTTCCAAAACCCTTAACATATATAAAGGTAATAAATTATATTTATCTTTCAACATCCCAATTCAAAACGCTCACCTCCCCAAAGCCTTCTTCAACATGTTCTGCTCTTCTGCTGTGAATGCTAATGAAGGATTCTCTTCTTATCTTTCTCCACATCCAGGAACTCCATAAGGGCACACTCCTTTCTTTTGTACACTGTATAGTATTTTGTGTATATTAAATAATCATTAAACCTCTAATGAATAAATAAGTATGTGCAGGGTGATTCATTACAGAAGACAAAATCATCAGCCAATGTGAATGCTGATCCAGACAGCAGAACAGAGCTTAATGCTGCAGAATGTGAGAAAGGAAAAAAGAGAATACAGAGTCACCATAGTAAAGACCTAATGCTCTTACCTAGGGAGTCTTCTAATCTATTGTCACTACATATTAAACAACATTAAGCCCCACAGTGTCCTGATTTCAGTATGTCTTAGGTTCATACTCAGCTCCACATTAACAACTGAAACCCCATACAGCAAAAATCTCTAAGATATTTTAGCAGATTCAGTGTCCCTGCCTTATGACTCATGTGTATTTACTGGAAATTTGGCATACTGTTGGTAACTACTGCTTATTTTTAATTGTGGTGTACGGATGCTTGTTCCTGTAGGAGGAGCCAGGCCTTGCTGTCTCTGTTCTACAGAGAGATCAACGGGATACACCGAGTGATCATTAACATAATATTTCCATTAATTTACATTTTCATATAATCCTATTAATTTTACATAAGAAGTAGCCGTAATCCGAAAGGCAATAAAATATAATCTTGTGGTCCATAAAGAATGATAGCTACTATAAGAAACTGAGTAAGATAAGAAATTGGTGAGAACAACGAATGTAGAGATGACTGTCAGACAGAGGTGATTGCTCCCTGCTCTTTAAGGACAGTTATTTATAAAACAGCCCTGTGTGTACTTTTCTTTTTTGATACCCATAGCAGAGTTTTAAATGAACAGACCAGAAATGTTACCAATCTAAGAAAGAGTGTTCTAGAAGGTTGGCTGCATCCCAGGTCCAGGAGGCAGTGAGATGGGATTCCATGTTGGAATGATCCCCAGAGCTGACATTTCTCTTAGTTGTTCTATGTGGTGAGCCCTTAGTTATGTGACAAAAGTTGAAAGATAAGTATGGAGATAATAATATCCTCTCTGGACATACCATCATGAACAGAAATTGCTGCGGTCACCTAGAATACATGGCTTGGTAGTCATGGCAACAAAGTAAGTAGAACCATGCTGTAGTTGTTAGAGTTCATGGTCATGCAAATGTTTATCTTTCCTACATAAGGATTGTGAATGCCATTGGATCTTTATCTGAGATTCCACCCGTCCTGCAGTTTCACATGGCTCAGGAAGGGCTGAAGCCTACAACAGATGCGAGGTGAACTAAGATGGGGCTCTGTGACTCAGTTTTCATGAAGTAGCCAGGTAAGAGTAGAGAATCTTTTGGTGGTGCACATATTTTGAGTCTCCTATGTTCCTGTCAGTAAAAGTCTAATAAATGTATTGGTTCACTAGGTGGTACTATTACTTAGGTCCGTGTGTAGAGTACGGTCTGAGAGGAGTGTGTGGTGTTTCATGGCAACTAGGACAGTGCTTCAATAAGGACAATGTTTTGTATTAGAGGCATTAGAGACATTGTAGCATTCCTGGCCTTCCTCCTTCCTTGTTTCCTCCCTCCTGCTCAGGAACTGGAAACCTTGCTCTTCTCTCATCAGATGCATTGCCAGAAGTTAAGATGGCTAGCTGCTTACTTATTATTCAATTAAATTTATTATTAAATTAAAGGTGGACACTTTCTGGAAACTTGCATTTGAAGGAAGTTTTCTTGTTTTGTTTTGCTATATGGGATATGCTATGAACTTGTACTTTATATTTGAGCAAGCGCTAAGGTAAGTGCTGTGCCTTCCGATGTCAGTCTAGCCTGCTGAAGAGTTTGCAGGACTCTAGTCAAAGTATCCTTTGTATTCCTAGGGGTGGAGATAACATGTAAGAAAGGGTGATTTTGTAATGTTTATCTATTTATTTTGTGTGTGTCTGTATCAGTGTAGCCATGCCTATGTAAATCAGAGGGTGATTTGTAGGATTAAGTCTTTCCTTTAACCATGTGGGTTTTAGTTTTAAACTCAGATCATCAAAATTGGTAGCAAGGGCCTTCACTCACTGAACCATCTGCTGGCCTGGCATCACTGAGATTAGCTGAAAACGTAATCCAGAAACCTAGCTCTGGGTTTGGAATTTAAATTCCTGTGTGAACCAAAGTGTTAGACATCGAGCATGAATTCCTGTGTAGAAAAGAGAGTTGAGTAAACAATGCAAGCTAACCAATCCCCACTCATTGAGTCTGAGGTACCATACTTTCTCCAGCAAACTGTCATTTAAGTTCAATGCAAATATCTTGAAAGCCCACCTTGCCACTTATAAAGAATCTAGTAATATTAAAAAAAAAAAAAGACAAACTGGTAACTTGGAAATGCTTGCCCAGTACTTTTCCAGCAAAGGGTGAGGAAGGGTTAACTCTGCAGTCAGGACATGGGAGTTGTGCAGGTAAATGTTTTCAGTGTACATCATAAATTCTCAATATCTTAATGGCCCATCCAATTTCCAGTCCTTCCACCGAACCCACAGAACCCACTCCTGAGCTGTGCAGGGTTTCAAGAGATTACATAACATACTCCAAATCTCCAGGTAGAAATACAGCTGAGGGGACTCAGACTACTGTCTCTTCAAGTCTAAACTTTACTTTCTAATTTGATCTTTGAAAATATTCACAAGCACTACCTAAGAATTAGAAGCTCAAAGTAGACTTAAAGTAAACATAAATCCTGAATCTTTTGTCTTACATTTTGTGTTAAGGAGATGGTAAGTTGACTAGAAAGGAAGTCTAGATCCAGCCTTCACTTTCCCCAACATTGCCGGTTTTCTGGTTTCTCCTTGGTCTTCAGATTTTCCCTTGTTCTTCTTACATTGTCTGTCTACTCATACCCTCCACCTGAGAATCTCTGAGGAGTTTTCTATCTAGACTACAGGAGATAATATTAATCAAGAGATCTGTGCCATCAAAAGATGAGCTGGTGACAGGAGACACTTAGCAGCCAGTAGAAGATATCCATCAAGTATGGAAGACTCTGCTTCACTGAAAGTAGTGTGTGCTCCAACCCCAGCTCATATAGAATAGATAATATAGTCCCTAGACTATGTCATAGATACCCTCAGAGTCTCAACTTCCATATCTGTATCATGGAGCTGCTAAAGCCCACCTCATGTAGGTGTGGTGAGTAACACCTCCATTTATAAATAAAACTGATTGTGCTTTTAATTAATTAAAGAAATGTGTTAAAGACAAATGACAATGTTGTCTTATTTTTTGTTTCAGTGCACACATTTAACCAATTTATTTTTAAGTGTGTGTGTGTGTGTGTGTGTGTGTGTGTGCATATGAATGCAGTGCCTGTGGAGGCCATAACAGGATACCAGATACCACTGGAGCTGTAGTTACAGAAGGCCCTGAGGCTCCTGGTATAGGTTATGGGAGTTAAACGCAGGTCCTCTTCAGGAGTAGCACACACTTTCAACTGTCATTTAAGTACAGGGTAAATATCTTGAAAGTCCACTTTGCCACTTATAAAAACCCAGTACTATCAGAAAAGATGAACTGGCTAATTTGGAAATGCTTGCCCAGCACTTTTCCAGCAAAGGGTAGGGGTTAACTCTGCAATCAGGACACAGGAGTTGTGCAGGGAAAAATTTTCAGTGTACATCATAAATTCTCAATCTCTTACCATTTGCTTACTTGGCTTCCCTTTTTTTTTCTGGCTCTTTAAATGTTTTAATGATGACATGCAGATATTCACATCAGAATACACAGTAGGGATCCAAGAATATCTTGAAGGACCTAACAAAGTTAAAACTCATGTCAGGCCAAAAAAAAAAAAACTCATGTCAGAACCAAACACTGGCCAGCCACAGCCTGTGTCCAGGTGGGACTCACAATGACTGGAAACTGGCTTTACTTCTTCGAACCCTGGTCTAGTTCCAGGACCTCCATGCCTTCCTCCAGCTTGAGCACGCCTCTTTCCTGGCGCAGGCGGTACCTCTCAGCCATGGACTGAAGCATCCATTTAGTCCGAAACTTCTTTTCTTCAGAGCCATAAATTAAGGTCTCGGTAAGATCAGAAGATTCCAGAGTCTTGAGCTCAAACATGACCCGGCCCACCTGCTCGAAGTGAGGCATTCGAGAGCCCTGTGGGCCGAACAGAGCGTTTAGCACCAGCTTGTTGACTTCTGGCTTTTCCAGGTCTGTAGGAACTTTCACCCATGGGGGGATATCTTTACGAGTCACATGAGTTTTCATCTTAATTCCTGACAAGGAACCTGTTTCCAGGGAAGACTAGGTCAGGTTTAACCTCGATGGCCCACAGCTCCTCTGGCTTCCCTTTTCTTTACCCCTCACTGTGCAGTGATGTTACATCTAAAAAACAAGTTATAAAATAGTGATAATTATAAAATTAGTTATAAAATAGTGATAGGGCCATCCACATGTTATCCATGTAGCACACTCACCTTGTGTGGAAATTTTAATCCGTGATAAAAGTAAAAATATCCCATGTGTGGCTTTATCAGGGTGACCAGCAGGCCAGCCTAGAGCAGTGTGCATTGGTTTAACTCAAACCCACAAATATGCTTTCTTCTGGCTTCTGCTCCTTTTGAAAATGGAAACATGTGTCTGCTACTTACTGTCCACTGTGCTGGAGGCTACTGCCTGTCACTCTCTGCACAGATTCTTCTCAGCTTCTTCTTGACTCAGTGTCCCTGTGAATTGCATGCAGGGAACACAGCAGCCACTTTTTGCAGACACATTGTATCTCTAAGCTTCAACCCAGCTCAGCTTCACAGTGCTCTCCTGAGGTACTCAAACACCGTGGGATGTGATTTGGGTTAGATGTGCCCTTTTTCTTGCCCTTCCTATGTTCACCATCCCAGCATTAAGGAGAAAGAACTACCTTTTGACTTTCAGATCATTCTGGGTGGTCTTGCAAAAGACTGCTAAGACCCTTGGGCATCTCTAGATTATTAGGAAATGAAAAATTTGACCTTCATCTCCTGCAATGGAAGCCCCTTTTAGCATGATGAATTCTGGCATATGTTATCTCACTTTCATAAACTTTGCCTCTATATTGAATTATATCTAATGTCAAAGAAAAACTTACTTATATAAAACAATATACAAGAATTTTTAAGAGCATAAAAATTCTGGCATATACACACACACTTCTATATTGCAACCACACTGAAATATAGACTTTGCCCCACATTCCCAGAACACTCTTTTTTTTTTCTGCTCTCTGCAATCAAATGCCCCCAAAGGGTCACCACCTTCAAATGTCCATCTTCATGTATTAGTCTGTCCCTGTGGGGGCTTGCATTAAATTTTTGAGATTCATATGCAGTTGTAATTTATTCCTTTTAATCAGTGTGTTATAAATATGCTGGAGGCAGACTGCTAAAATCCTTATGTTTCATGCCCAGGGAAGACACTTACAGAAAAGGAATCAAATGAGACAATTTTGAGACTGTTTGGAAGATCTTGGAAAAGCCTGGGCTGATGTTGAGAAGGGAAAGTGGGTCATGCAGAGAGGAGTCCAAGAACAAGTGAAAGACGCACTGTCAATATTAGGGAGGGATAAAGCTCAAGGGCACAACTGGAGTCCCTCTCTTCAAAGCTGAGCCTGTGTCTAAGAACATGTTTGGTGGAGGAAAAACTGAGTTGAAATGGCCATGTCTGGTGGATGATTCCTTTAATATAATGGTGATGTTAAGAGCTAGGACTGAAAGCTGAAGGGTGGATATACATGAGCTTTCAGCATCACGAGGCATTATTGATTCTGAGGCATTGTGTACTGGTAAGTAGGCTCTCTGATAACTGTGGACTCATTCTGGATACAATAATGACAGTAAGATCAGAGTTCTTCAGCCTGTATAGCCTGTTCCTGCTGGATACTAAGGATTTTTGAGAGCACCACCTGTCCCTATGGGAGCTCACTGCTACTCCTAAATATTGTCTCATTGTCTTGATGTGTGGAGGAACTCTAATTGTCTCTGTGTCAAACTAGAAAGAAAATTTCAGGGTCACCCTATTTTTGGATGCTGTTCCTGACTGACTGGATTCCCCCAAAAGCCAACTCCTCAAGGAGCCTCTGACATTATTGCCTCTGTGAAGGAGCTGCTGATTTTAACATGTATATGTATATGTATGTATATGATGTATATGATCTATATGTGTATGCATATGTATATGTATATGATGTATATGTGTATATATACATATATATATGGGTTAGCATATATGTATGTGTATATATATATATACACACACATACATATATATAGATATATGTGCATGTACATGTACACATACAGGTACATGTATATGTATAAAGCCTAGGAAGAGATGTACCTAGGAGTCCACCCAGGCTACGTATACTTGGGCAACAGGTAGGTACAAGCCTGTTTTTGAGGATAGATAGGTTCCTGCGTGCTTAGTAGGTCAATGCAGGCTGTCCTTGTTCAGGGCAATTATTTAGAAATCAGGATAGTAAGAGTCTTCAGTCTTTACTGTTTTCCATCCCCTTGGAGATTGTTTCTTTGTGACAGATAGGAACAAATTTGTTGAGGCACTCACAGAAATGGGTGAAGAGCTGGCAGGAAGTTTCTTGGTTTCTTGTTACAGGTGTGCTGTTCATCTCTGTAAATGGATTTGTGAGTCAGATGAGTCTAACAAGCTGCATGGGAAACTTACAAATGTGGTTGAGCCATGCAGTGGGTAGTAAGAGGTATCCAACTTCGGTGAGCCACTCCCATTCTCTCACACAGCAGCAAATCAAAGCATCACACACACACACGGTATTAATAAGGCTCTTTCAACAGGACTGACAGACACAGTGCCAGCCTTTGTGATGGAAGGTTACACTGAAGTGCGTCTCCTCTAGCACAGATGTATACTCAAGAGACATTAAGTCGGTTATTTCTATTTTCTAACACAATAGCAGGTCAACAGCTACAGGTGAGTGCACATGGCAATCTTCGGTTCTGTGGACAGGAGAAAATAGGTGAGATAGAGGAAGTATAAGCACCTAATTTGAACTTGGCCTGAGCATTAGAATTTATTGACTAATGGTGGCAGGCATGAACATGTCTGTCTGTGTACAAATATGCGTGTGTGTGCATGTGCCTGTGCATGTGTGCATTGTGTACATGGGAATTTGAGAGACTGTGTTTATGTATGAGTGTGTACTTGTATGTGTGTATGTGTGGTATGATGAGTGGGAACAGAGTAAGAAACAAAATCAGATCTCTGTGTCTCTGTCTCTGTCTCTGTCTCTGTGTGTGTGTGTGTGTGTGTGTGTATGTGTGTGTGTGAGTGTATGTGACCCTCCTTTAATCTTTCAAATCTTTCATAAAGTAAAGAGGATTGGCACAATATTTTCTCTGTGCTTATTCTCTTCTATCAAGGGTAAACCTCGCTGTAAACATGACCGTGAGTCTGTCCAGGGCTCCTTGGCTTGTCTAACATTGCCCAGGCTTATCTCTGTTCAGCTTGCAAAATGTAAGATCAGGGATGAGGATAAGTGAATTGGTTTATTGACTAGGACTGCAGAGGACACAAATCTGACTTCCTTGTCATTGACTGCTGAAGGGACCATGGGGTGAGGGCACAGAGCCCTCTAATGGTATATAAGGATATAAGGAAGCTGAGCCCAATAGTCCTGTTTGGGGTTGAGTTGTGTCGAATCACCAACAGGAGGTCTCCATTAAAACATGCATAAAAAATGATACAGCACAGTTAAATGTTCCTGAAGGACACTTTAGGCATAGTTTTAAATATTATGTGACATTGACTGAGGAATGGCAGCAATCCACATTTATTACTCAATTAATGCTTGTAATTTTTCAGAGCTTCGCCGAGGTCATGGTAATTTTCCAACTTACTGTTTTGTTCCTTGTAACTCTGGTTTTACATCCGCTATGCATTCAGGTTTCTCAAAAACGAACTCATGTCTGTATGCATTCTATGTCTTTACAGAAGATATGTGAAGAAGCACACAACTGATCTTGAAAAGGGAGAAGTTTCTTTTTTGTGCTGGGGATGGCTCAGGTGCCTTACTCAGGCTTTCTGCCACTGACCTGTAACCCTGATGGTTTTGCTCTAATATTTACACATGATACAGTCATGGCCTTGTCTCAATGTTGAATATTTTACTCGTTTCTACTTCAAAGTGCAGATATAGCAGAGCACAGCTTTATCCTTGTTCGACTTCTCCAACTATATAACAGAAAGAAAAGTTTAGATCAATTAGTGAAATAGTTATTATATACCAAGATGCTGTTAAGTACCGATGTGTCTGTGTAATTATTTGTTAAAAATAGGTAGAAACAAATAATAAACCCTTAAGCAAAACATTGTAAAGGTCCACACTTGAGGACACTCACATCCAAGTGCAACAACACCTGAGCATACATTTAATTTGTGTGCACAAGAGTGTGTCACTCAGAGCACACTGAGAGGAGCTGACACATTTCAAAGAGTTACTCTTGGACCTATTCACAGACAATACCAAACTTCAAATAACAACCAAATATTGCTTTTGTCAATATAATATTATATGAGTGATGACGTATTCCAAAGAGAATTTAAACTAGAGCTGTTGCCCACCCCCAGTGCAGTGTAGACTATAGCTTCAGTATTCTCTCTTAAGTGTACACCATGGATATGGGCATTGCTCAAGCAGCAGCTGCCTTCAGACAACACCATGTCCACAGTAAATAAAGAGGTAGTCTGTAAAAGTAGTACCATTTCTTTATTGATCACATTTTACAACTTTTTTTTTCTTGATCTCAATGAGATGCAATCTGAAAAATTGAAATTACAAAGTAATAATCAGAATTTGGACTACAAATTATACCAAATAAATGATCCTGGAGGTCAGAAGAGGATGTCAGATCCCCTGGAACTGGAGTTAAGGATGGTTGTGGACCATTGTGTGAGTGCTGGGAATGGAACCTGGGTTCCCCAGAAAGCCAGAAAGTACTCTTAACTGCTGAATTATTCCTGCAGCCCTTGCTTTAACTTTTTATCTTTTTAGGAGATGAAGCAGCACTAGCAACTGCTCTCATGGCTGAAAGCCAATGATGTAGTGTAATCCCTTTGTCAATTCTGAACATCATGAACCTCTGTCATTCAGGGCTCCAAAGGAGCTTGATTGTCAAACACAATACAAGAGTAAAGTGCTTCCCTGTAACTCTATATGAAAATGGGTTAGTTTTGTTTAAGTCTACACATCAGTATATTTTGACATATTGTCTTCCATATCTGAGTCAGAGCACAGAGTTCGAGCAACACTTTCTTTTATACTCAAATCAACTATCCCATAGTTCACCCGACCCTTCTGTCACTGCTGTCGGTTTGCTACCTGAAGCATGTCTCCTGTCCCTTATGCACATTGTCATGTAGGGTCTGCTTCCTATTAGATAGCTGTGTGCCAGTGAGCCAGGTAATTTCAGTGAGTGGAGCTTACTCCTAATTAGAGTGGTTGTCTCTGGGGGATGAAAGACATGGGCCTGTAATTGACACACAGAGCATATAACCAGACAAGCAACTCAGCAGCAGGTCCTAAAGAACCAGAAGCATGCAGGCAGGTCATCAGATTCCCCAGTCATGGATTCTTCTCTCTTTCCACAGCTGACTGTCCATCATCACTCTTAAACAAACTTGAACAGTGACCTACAAGCACTCCAGCTGACTTTCTGTTCCCTAATTCCCAGCAAGATGTGACCATGCGGTGATGAGAAGTGGCAATTGCTATTTCTATGCACAGCTCTTTGGTAGCCCACTCTTTGCAGTAGCTTCATGTTAGATCCACATCATGGTGCAGTCACTCACTGAGGCACTGTGCTTCTAATGCGAAGGTTTCCTTGGGTCTAATTATTAAGTCCCGGCCAAACATGTGTTCCCTAGCTGCTACTTGGATATTTGAAACTCTAGGATTCTTTACCTCACAATTTTAACAGAGGTTATAGTATATGGTTTTACTTTCCTGTAGTAGAACTTGATTGTTTTCTTATATTAGCATGCAAATTTGTGTGTGTGCAAGTGTGTGTGCAGGTGTGCATGTCCAGAAGCTGCATATGATGTCTGACTCTATTACACCCTATCTCATCTTTCTCTTTTCAGGCAGTTGCTGAACATAGACTCCTCACTTCATCTGAAAGAGGAATTTTAAGTTAGTTAAATAGTATACAGTGTTCAGAAGGTCTGTAAGAAGTTGTCATATTGACTTGCTCAAAATACATTTTATCTCTCTCTCTCCCTCCCTCCCCCCCTCTCTGTATTATATGGAATTCTCAAAGAACATATAAGTAAAATAAAAACTCTTTAAGTTCCACCTCCTCAAAGCTGTAGTTTTTACCACATGCCTGCCTGCACTAAGATTTACTCCTGGCTTTACTAATTTTGGAGAATCCCCATTTTGAATTTGAGAATTATCTGCGAAGTGTGAACATAGAGTCAGCCAGCTCAGTGGCTCAGCTGCTGTGTGAATTGGAGTCTTAGACACTGTTCTGGACTGTCCTCATGCCTCCTCCTACACCCCCTGCATTGTGTCTTTGACTGTGATAGAGGAAACACTGTTGCAGCTGTGAGATCAGCCAAGAATCCTTGCTTACAGTACCTACCGGTGACCTCTTCAGCACCTATCCATGACCTCTTGCACTTCTAGAATGTTCTACGAGCTTCCTGTAGACTGAGGCACAGCCCAGTCCTCTATCTTTTACTGGATGGGTATTTTGGGGCAATGTCATAACCATTGCACCAAGGCCCTTCACTATGGTTTTAGACTGAGTAAGAATATGATACAGAGCACACTGCAAACCGATGCTTTGTTTTACTGTTTGTAAGATAGATTTTTTTCATAGACACTGAAATCAAGGGATAGAGAGGGCTAAGAGTGTGGATGTATCCTGTCTAAAGAGAGCACTCAAAATCCACTCTGGATTTACCATCATCAAAAATTCAACCCTAACATCTAGGCTTCCTTTAATCAAATCTTTATTTATGCTTCAGAAAATGGCACCCAGCCTGAGACATAAAGTGAACTCAGAGTAGGTCAGCAACCCGTGGGAGATGCTGAAGTCTGGACAGACATGCTTCACATTCTTCCTTTCATTTGGAGGAGTTTAGGGGGAATTAGCAGTATATTAAAATCTTTGGTCCAACTCAATAATGTAGCCACCTGGGTCAGCTGTTTATTTTGGAGCAGTGGTTCGGGTTGGGTTTTCTACAATATTTTTGGGTTTGTGCTATATTCCTTTGTAGGTTTCTTCATTTTTTAACGTAAATGTTTTATAAACTTGCCTATTATTCTCTTTTTTATAGATAGTGACAATCTTACTGCTCGTTATACTGTGAGACTTCTTGTTACTTTCAATTGTAGATAAATATTGAATACTTTAAAGATGTCCTTCACCTGGAGCTAGCTCTGTAATTGGGGCTGAGGTTCATGCACGCATTCCTCCTGCATTAGCCTCCGGAGAGCTGAGATGACAGATGTGTTCCACCTCACTCAGCTCCACTGCTGTTTTCTGTTCTTTCAGTGTGTGATCTACTGTGTGTGTGTTTGTGCGTGTGTGTTGTGTGTGTGTACATCCATGTGTTCATGTTGAGATCAAAGGTTAGCATTACATGTCTTTCTTTACCCTTTCTTCTTTTAGTTTGTTTGAGACAGGATCTTTCACTCAACCTGAAGCTTACCAATTGGCTACCCAGGAAGCCCCAAGAAATTCTCCTGTTTTTTCTTTCTGAGGGCTGGAATTATGGGGGCATGCTGTTATGTCTAGATTTTATAAGGGTTTTATGGTATACAGAAAGCACTTTTACAGATGAGTCATCTCCTTAGACTTATGTGTGAACTATTTTCATTATTTACTTTTATTGTGTCATCCCTTTTATTTTGTAGTATGATGTCATGTTGTGCGGACTTGAGTATTTTCTTCTGCCTTAACCCAGGCTTTTCCAACCTAAAATATCTTCTATGTTCTTTGTTCACTGTATCCAATAGTTTTGGCCTGTGTGCTCTAATTTACATTCATTCTAATAAATTTGATGAGTTCCCTTTAATCTTTGATAGGTTGCTATTATGTTTCCCAACACTTGTGAACTTTCTGAAGTGTTTGTGATATTAATGTCAGTTGTTATCTTGATGGGATATAGAATTGTTGGCTTCTGGGCTTACCTTTGGGAGATCAGCTTGGTTTAGTACATTGTAATGGGAAGCTGCCCACTATGGATGGCACTATTCCCCTGGCTGGGATCCTAAACTGCCTAGAAGGGAGAAATTAAGCTGAGCACAGACATTCCTGGCTCTTTTTCCCGCCTGTAGAAACAATGTAATCAGCTACCTCAAGATCCTGCTGTCTTGTCTTTTCAGTCATGCTAGACTGTACTGCTGAACAAAAACCAAAACCAAGAAAACCTTTTCTATGTTGCTGAGTAAGGGTATTTTATAACAACAACAACAACGACGACGACGACGATGATGAACTAAAACAGTTTTTTATTTTTCATTATAGTTTGGGAATATAATTTTTCTATCTTTTCAATATTTTAGATTATTGTATTTTAAAGTTATTTAGTATAATACATGCATAAAATGCTTTTTGATCAACACGCCTTTCATTCTTTGCACTCTGTTCCACCAAGGCCCTATCTTCCTCACCAGTTTTCCTTCATAACTTAATGTGCTCCTTTTTGTTCTGTTTAATTTATTTAATCACTGAGTTTTATTTAGACCTGTATGTGCATGGGTATTGGACCATATACTAAAGCATGCGTGGCACTGAAACTACTCCATCCCTGAAGAAAACTTAGCCTCCCTTTGCCACCAGCTATCAGTTGTCAGTAGTTCCTCAACTAGTAGTGGTACTTCCTGAACTCCTCCCCAGTCCATGCCGGGAATTTGGCTGGCTTAATCTTATACAGGTCTTGTGTATGCAGTACCAACCCATGTGAGTTCATGTGCACAATTGTGCTGTAATATCCAGTAAATACTGTTTTATTATAGGCTTCTACTATCTCTGGTTCTTACAATATTTTCACCCCCTCTTTACTGATGATCCCTGAGTGTTGATGGTTTGGGTATGGTATAGACATTTAGTTTAGGGATTAGCACTTTACACTCTCCTGTTCTCTGCATACTGATCAGCTGCGGTTCTCTACTACAAAATGAAGCTTCAGCAATGGGGGTTGGCAGATGTAATAATCTATGGATATATGGAGAAGTACTTAGGGTGTAGTTTATTATTCTGTCCATTGAGCAAAAAAAAATAGTACTAAGTTATTTTCACTGTATGTGACCAGGCAGCCAACAGGATTTTGGCTGTACCAGCACCAGGTATGATCTCCATCTTGATGAGATATTCCAATATACTTTTCAAATTTGGACATGGATTATATTTAATTTATACATAATAAAGTATTAAAGAGAAATCCTACTACATCTCCAACAAGTTTCCTTAACTAAGTGGTCATAGTTCCCTGTTTACATTCATTTATGTTCTTTTTTTTTTTTTGCTCTGTTCATTTAGTTTTTAATTATTCTGTGGCAGGAGGATATTTTTAAATTTTCTGATCCATATACCCCCTCCTTTAAAGTCACTCCTTTAAAGAGACCCTCCCCACCGCTTCTCTTTCTCCTCTTAGAGGGTATCCCCCAACCCTGGCACATTATATCTCTGCCAGGGTAGGTGCATCCTTTATCTCTGAGGTCAGACAAGGGAGCCCTGTCCTGTTGGGAAACAGATACCACAGTCAGGCTACAGCTTTTGGGAGAGCCTTGTCTTCTGTTGTTGGCGTGGGGAGGCACATAGAGATTGAGCTGTATGTCTGCTACAAATGTGCTATGGCCTTGTTCAAGCCCCCTTGTGTTCTTTAATTGGTGGCTCAATCTCTGATATCTCCCAGAGGTTCAGGTTAGTTGACTGTGTTGGTCCTCCTGTGGGGAGCCCACCCCCTTCAGGGCCTTCAATCCTTCCCCCAACTGTTCCATAAGAGACTCCAACCTCTGTCCAATGTTTGGCTGTGGGTATTTGCATCTGTTTCAGTCAGCTGCTGGGTAGAGCTTCTCAGAGTGCAGTTATGCTAGGGTCCTGTCTGGAAGCATAACAGAATATCATTAATAATGTCAGGGATTGGTGTTTGCAGATGGGATGGATTTCAAGTTAGGCCAGTTATTGGTTGGCCATTCCTTCCATCTCTGTTCCATCTTTGTTCTGACATTTCTTTTAGACAGGGCAAATATTGGGCTGAGAGTCTTGTGGGTGGGTTGGTGTTCTTGTACCTCTACTGGGGATTCCTCCTGTCACAATTTTCTTCTATTCTGTCATCTGTGGAGTTTGGTAAACCTTTTAGTCAGCACACTATCCACAATGCAGACAATACGTGAGCATCTTAAACATTTCCCCTGTGACTTTAGAGACCAGCACTGAGTAAGGATTTATTTCTCAGTACTTGAATCATCAGGAGGAGCTTTATTCTTTTCTTCTTTGATAATTTCATATGAATACTGTTTTGATAACATACATCCTCACTCCCTCACCTTCAATTCCTCTCTTGTGCCTCTGCCCTTTGCTTTTCATCTCAACTTAGTGTGCTTTTTTTTAAAACTTTTTTTGTTTGTTTACAGTCCAGTCATTACTCCCTCATGATCCACCTTCCCACAGTTCCTCATCCATTTCTTCCTCCCCCTGTCACAAAGAGGATGTCCTCCCCAATTCCCCTACACCTGTCAGGTCTCTCCACTTTCTAGGACCTCAAGTCTCTCGAGGGTTAGGCTCTTCTCTCACTGAGGCCAGACCAGGCAGTCCTCTGCTGTACATGTGTTGGGGACCTCTGACCAGCTACTGTATGCTGCCTGGTTGATGGCTTAAGGTCCGAGGGGTCTGGATTAGTTGAAACTGCTAGTCTTCCTATGGGGTCTCCCTCCTTCTTAGCTTCTTCCAACCTTTCCCTAATTTAACCACAGGGATTTCTGACTTCAGTCCATTGGTTTGGTGTGAGTATCTATATCTGTAAAACAGCCACAACTGGGTCAGCTTAGTGCTGCCTGCACGTTCATCAGTTTAGACTCGTCTATTGGAGCATAGTAGCATCCAAATATCCATATCCTCAAAGAAAATGGACACTTCAGTCCCCTAGATGTCCTCAATTGCCAGTAGCTTCTCAGACAGCTGTAACACTTCAAGAAACCTATCTCTAGTAATGTCAAGAATTATGGCATGGTTGATTTTATACAAGACTTATGCATGCAGCCACACAGCCTTTGTGAGTTTGCGGGTACAATATCTGTCATGTCTTGAAAATGGTGTCTAACTGCAGATGTCCATTACCTCTGGGTCTTACAAGCTTTTTGTCCTCTCATCCATGATGATCCTTAAGCCCTGGGAGGAGAGAACTTGATGGAGACATCTCGTTTAGAGCCAAGCAATGCACATTCTCTTATTTTCTGCACATTGCTACTCAGCGTCTCTGGTGTATCTCTCGAAATGCTAGATTTTCCTGAGGGGAATATTTCTATAACAGCAGTGCTTATAAGCTTCATTAGAAGTGATGTACTAACTTCTGAATAGGGATTGACTTGATAGTGAAAGTGAGAAATTAAATATCTATAAATTGCACAGAACTAAATACACATATGCACTGTGATAGCCTTCTTTCTTGAACAATCATGGCATGGTGACAAAAAGATACCCATAGACTTTAGTCTTACTTTTTGAAAGTAAGGAAGTCACATTATATTTTTAAAAGAAAAGTAAAACATGCAACCAACTGATTTTAAATATTCTTCCCTAGTTTTTGACATTAATTACAAATTTTAATTGTTGCCCAAAAGTCAAAGATATTGAAGGAGCAAGGGTTGACTGAGGTACCTCTTCATGTAAAGCACTCTGAGATATTCCAAAGCTAATAATAGATGTTAATAGAATAGCAGGGTTTCTAATCTCTTTCCCAAGAACTTGAAATCCAGTAGCAGAAGCAGATGCCCTCATCATCATCCCACTTACAGGACGATCTACACTTCTAAAAAAGAATAAGCAAAATTTTTGTTAGGGCAAAAGAAGAAAAACAAAAACAAAAACAAAACAAGCTAAAGTGGGATTAACTCTTCCTCAGTCCTAGGGCCTTAAGGAAGGTAAAGCTAGGAATCAGTCTGAGATATCTGCTTAGGTAAAGTCCATGCATTATATCTTTGTTACAATATCAACAGAGCAAAGATACAAGAAAAATGTGCACAAGGAAACACCAGGGAATTGTTACAAACTGCTGGGTGGAATGGAGACTTAAATACAGTTTCTTATAAAATGGAAAAATAGACAATGTTCCCTGAGCAAGCAGAACTTTGTGAAGCACCACAAGATGCTGGGCATGGCACCTCCTGTTCTATTTAAATTGCTGTTTAGAGTTGTTGAAATGATGGACATCTGTTTTTGTGATGAAATTTTGATTCATGTAGAAGCTATACTATTAAGTCAATACAACATAATATTAGTATGCTTGACAGTTCCTGACGTGACGGCATGTCAGTGTACATCTATCTTAAAGCTTACGCGTGTTCTTAACTTCTCTCCAGTAGTTGCTAGGATTTCTAGATGCCCCACCCACCCCCACCATTATTTCCTTTCATCATCATCATTGTCATCATCATCATCATCATCATCATCGTTGTCGTCGTCATCATCATCATTATTATATTTTAGAAGACTCAGTCTCCAAAGCAGACATTTTGATCCTCTGGCTTAGGACCTTCCTCCTCCTTCCTGCTCATTGTTCCATGAGTCCAAGTTTAGAGTATACATTGTAAATGTATACACTGGCCCAAAGTCAAGTGTTCTCTGCATTCTGTCCAGCTGTAGCTTTCTGCCACTGCAAGAGGACACTATGCTCAACTGGTCATCTCCACAGCCTGACTTTTATCATTTTTAGTATCTCCTTTCTCTCTTCTCTTCAGATTGTTTATTGACTAACAATAACAGCTTTTTATTTTGTTATATACTTATTATGTTTTTATCTCAAAGATGATATTTTCCACTTCTACAATTCTTTTTTAATGTGCTTTCACACTTAAAGATTTCTCATCTGCTCATTCATTGTGACTCTTTTCAATAAAATTCTTGATCATGTTTGCAGCAGTTACTTTAAATTCCTGATTATTTTGCAATATTTAATTACTGTAGAGGCTATTTATATATTGCTAATTCTTTTTTCTCGACATGACTTTCATTTCTATGAATGTATTAATTTATTATTATAAAGTTATCACAGCAGAGGGCATGATGTCTTGTTCCTTGAAGGGTCTGACGTTTTTTACTCCTGCTAGATTGATCCTTACTGTGTGTCTTGCTTTTTCTATTGCTGTGAAGAGATACCATGACCAAGGAAACATATAAAGAAAGAGTTTATTGAAAGCTTGATTACAGTTTCAGAGACTAGTCCCTGATGATCATGGTGGGGAGTATGGAAGGCATGGCACTGGAGCAGTAGCTATAAGATTACGTCTGATTCACAAGCAGGAGGCAAAGAGAGTCAACTAGAATAGCACATGGGCTTTCGAAATTTCAAAACTCACCCCTGTGACACACATTCTCTAAGAATCCCAAACCTCCTAATCCTTCCTAAACAGTTATATCAACGCAGATCAAACATTCAGGTGTATGAGCCTTGGTGGTATAAGGCATTGAAGTATATGATCACCCTGAACTTGAATCTTGGCTTTCTGCCTGTCGAGGACTGAGTCTGGGAAAGCCTAGAGTCTTTGCTGAGCTGCTTTATCTTTGCATATGTCAAACTCCAAATCCTGTTACTCCCCATCCAACCCTGCTGCATCTTCATCCCCACTCCATCACATCTTCCTCTGGAATCTGGATTCCCCATGAGTGCAGTTCAGAAGTCAGGAGTTTCTCATGCTGAGCTTTCTCCTATTTTCAACTACTCTATTGTTAGAAACCTGAGCTGACATTTCATGCCAATGTGACTGTAGCTTTGTGAGTCTCAGACCCTCACATGGGCTTGACCAGAGAGTCTCCTAATCAGAAGAGTGATACACATGTGGAGTTTACTCTGTAGGAATAAACCATCCTCTCAAGAGGACAGTGCCCACAGTTGTTTCTAGTGACATCAAACAACAGGTTTGAAAGTACGTTTTGAGGGGGTTGGATAGATTACTTAGCAGTTGAGAGCACTTTCTGCTCTTCCAGAGGGCCCACCATTCCCACCATCCATAACTCCAACTCTGGGGATCAGATGTTCTTTTATGACCTCTTCAGGTACCAGAGACACACATGCATGTAGGCAAAATAGTCAAACACATAAAATACATAATAACTCTTTTAAAAAATATTTTTTCTATGTATATATTTTTGTTCTTAATACATTTTAATTAAAATATAATTTAAATCACTTTCCCCTTCCCTTACATCCCTTCATGTCCTCTCCCTTTAACCACTCTTAGTCCTCACTATAAAATTGATAGCTTCCATTTCTTTGATTATTACTGTTACACATACATACACGTACATATATACACATACACACACACACATACACACACACATGTATATATACATGCACACATACATACTCATATACATGCATACATATACATTCACATACACACATACACATATATATGCACATGCATACATACACACACATGCACACACATACATGCATACATATATATATATAAACACATGAACACATACACACATACATATATATACACATACATACATACACATACATACATACATATATACACACACACATATATATATATATACATATACATATACATATATATATATATATATATATATATATATATATATATACAAACATATACATATACTCAGCATAACTTGCTGAGTCCATTTTTGTTGTCTGTGTGTATATGATCTCAGGGATGACCACTTTGCATCAGGTAACCAATCAGACAGCTCATCCTTTGGTGGCTGATTTCACCTTCCAGCTGTCATTAGTTGTCTGTAGTTCTTTGTCTACATCCCATGAGAGTTCCCCACTTCCACATTGGCATATCTGTTAGAATTGTTACTGTGCAGGTCTTCTTTATCCCATTGTTTTCTAAAAGAGTAAGTCACATAGCTAACTTCCTGGTATTCTGGCTCTTACAGTCGTTCCATCCCCTCTTACACAATGTTCCCTGAGCCTGAGATGCAGGAGCTGTGTTGAGATGTATCAACTAGGGCTGGGC
This sequence comes from Grammomys surdaster, assembly GCF_004785775.1. Taxonomy (NCBI): domain Eukaryota; kingdom Metazoa; phylum Chordata; class Mammalia; order Rodentia; family Muridae; genus Grammomys; species Grammomys surdaster. The sequence goes on along the minus strand of NW_021604633.1, from coordinate 3,092,084 downwards.
TCCCCATAATCCATTGATCTATGCATGTGTCCAGTTGTGATTTTCTGTGAATGTCTCCATTGGCTGTAGAGAGGAGCTTCTTTGTTAAGGGGTGATAACTTCACTTATCTGACGGTATAGAATGTGATTTAGAATGTAGTAAGGGATTGTCCTGGTCTACTAACATGGGTGTCATAGGTTCTTTTTTAAGATCCATGATGATTAATCTCAGGTAGTTGGCTAGGTTTCTAATACCAGATATGCTGAGTGGGATTTAAGTTCAATTAGACAGATGCTGGCTACCAATCACAAGAGTGCCACTTATTGCACTATTATGGACATCTTGCTTTGCTGGTATTGTCATGGTTCATAGGTGTCACAGCTATGTAGAACTATTGGTTGCTTCCCTCTTTTAACAGCATAATAAGGGCTATGCATGAACTTTAAAAAATATGTGTAGGGATGGAGAAATGGCTCAGTGGTTAAGAGCACTGGCTGCTCTTCCAGAGGACCTGAGTTCAGTTCCTGGCATTCACAAGCATATGTAATAGGATCCAATGACCTCTTTTAGTGTAACTGAAGACAACTACAGTGTACTAATATACATAAAAGAAATATATTTGTAACCATATCCTGTGCCCCATGCCTATGTTGCACACAACCAGTCTCCTGGCTTATTAACATGGTTTGCCTTCCAATGGGAAGAGCAAGAGGCCCTCAGCAGCTGAAGCCTCTGCTTCAAAAGCCTCACATAATGGGTGACCAACCATGGCTCAGCATACAGTGTCTCAGTGCTAAGAGGTTTCCTGATATTTTCATCTGGCACAAGAGCTGAAGACTATTAAGCTATTCTCATTCTGGATCAACATCATTTCCTAGAGATGATTCACTAGACATTAACCAGTTCATTCAAAGGACATTCTTGAAACAAGGTGTGTGTGTGTGTGTGTGCATATACCAAACTGCTACCACAGTACCATCAGCAGTGAAGAATGCAAGAAGGGGAACCCCATGTCTATCTTGAAAGCACAAGCTAGAGAGCAGGTCTTATGTCCAAAGGAACAACAGTGATCATTTCTTTGACATATTCATTGCTGTCTAAGTAAAAGCTGCCCATAGTTTCTAGGAATGGTGTATTTTCATACTACATGAAATAAGAGTGGTTGTGAAGAAAGTGGGATGGCTATGAGGATTACCTCTGTATCCTGACTCTGGCTTAAGAGTGCTTAGCCTTATGGACACCAGATTTGGTGAGTGTTAAATTTCAGTTGACATGGGGACCCTTTTTTAAAGAGCATCAGAAAGACTTTCCTGGTTGAAACTGCAACCTCTTCAAATTAATGGTCAAAGATGTCTTTCAATTTGATGGCATCCCATGTTAGCTGTGATAGAAGAAAATTTCAGGATGCAACTATAGAAAGTAGTCAGAAAGTTATCTCTAAAAAGAAGTTGATCAATGTAATGAATACAATTTCTTCTTCTCACAGGGCAGTAATATAAAACAACTTAATTTCTTTTTGTGTTTATTTATCATCTATCTATCCATCTATCATCTATCTACTTCTCTATCTATCTATCTATCTATCTATCTATCTATCTATCATCTGTCTATAATCTTTCTTGTTCTCTCTTCTCTCCTCTCCTGTCCTCTCCTCTTCCCTCCCCTTCTTGTCTATTCTTTTTTTCATTTCACAAGAACAGAGAACATTTTTAATATGACATTTGAAGACCATATTCAATCATAAATAATCTTGGCAAATTGTTTTGGAAAGCTACCAATCCTCAAAATAGAAGTTTAGTCTTAAAAGCCAAATGAAAACCCACCTCCTTTGTTGTAGCAAAGCTTACCTTTGGGCATATGATGATGTGTTTTTCTTTCTTTCTTTCCTAACAAGGAAAAGTACTTAAGGATATACAAACATATGAATTAAGCAAAGGTTAAGAAAAACTACTGAGTGCCCATGTGGTGGTATTTCCCATTTCACATTCACAGACCTCTCTATGAATATAACTGTTTTGTTTGATGGGAAGAGAAACTTGACCCACAAAGAGATTGAACTTTATGAATAAGAATCATTTGAATAAGCCCATAGTTCCATAGTGTTTTCCAAGTCATCTCGTGAAGTGTCAAACACTGAATAGATTAACACATGATAATATTTGTACATTGGAGCCAACATGGGCATCATCATAGAGCTGTAGGAAGTGAACAGGGGAGAAAGATCCAGGCTGGTCTCACTGTCTCCAAGTAGAAGCAGCACAAATACTGGCATTTATAATACATTTTTGTACTTGGATTGAAGTAGTTCTTTTGATACCATTTTTAAAAGCTTTAAAATTGTTACTATGTTGAATGTATTTATGAATAACAGTGTGGCAATTTGATATTGTATGTGATGTGTAATTTTTCAAATCAGGTTAACGTCTTTTCTCTTCTCACTGAGCTCGCTTAGTATCGTGTATATGTACAAGGGTCTGAGATCCTGTTCTGGAATGAGGACAGGCCTTCAGGGGCTCCTCCCTAAAGCAAACTGACTCTTTTTGCCCCCAGCACCCATCAATCGTGAATCATTTCTCAGCTAATGTTAGGGTTCATGAGCTTCTCCTCCACCCCTCCATTCATGCTATGAGTTGAGCTGTCTTGATATTATGCAAGCCTTGTATAGTACACATATCTGCGAAGTGCAGTGTGATATTTGAGTGTGTCTATCTGATATGAATTGTTACATTATGTGTATCATGTAAATACTGCTGATGGAACTTACTCCATGGCAGCCTGTCGATTTTACTCACTCTGATGACCTCTCCAGTGACAGTATCAAATATAAATGAAATTCTCAAAAGAATAAAGAAAAAATTCCATATGCTTTTCTAATTAAAACAGGAAAAATTATGATTGTTCTAAAATGTTCAGGACAAAGAAATGATCACAGAAGCTTTCAACATGGAAGCAAAAACCCACACTGAAGGAGGCGTCATGGACAGAATTGAAACAAGGCATGCCCTGTCCTCCACATAGGTTCCTGGGAGTCAGAGCTGACAAAAAAAAAAAGTGTTATGAATGCTCTAGATTCTGCTGCTAGCCAGTTAAAAATTAAGTATGCTCCAAGAACATAAGCACTTTCATAAATCCACAGGCTAAGGAAAGTATTCCTATGTAGAAATAAGATACTCAATGAGAGAGGTAGCTCAGGTGCTCCTGAGGTGTGAGAGAGATGGCTCAGGATGAAAACTAGACAGGGGGACATAGCCCCATCCTCACAGAATGCGTTTATCGCATCACCCACCTGCAGGCCGTAGTGCTCTCAAAATTTAAAATGCACAGGACCTTGAAAGAGGTAATTAGGGTACAGTGGGTGGATGGCAGAGAGACCTTGGGCAGATAGTGGGGCCTGGACAGAAGGGAAAGGGACCTCTCTATGGTACTCTGAAGTGGCCTAGCATCTAGAGATGAAAAGGGAGAAACAGGGACAGAAGAAGTGGAAACCCATGGAACATGGGATAGTTTTGTTTACAAATAAATGTTGGCACTTATTTTAAGTCTTAGATGTGAACATTGACTAATGAAAGTACTTGATTCAAGACAGTGTAATGTTCTAGTCAATTGAACTTAATGCACCCATAATTATGGCTAATGAGAGAAGAGGTCAATACACAGTGAAATATGGATTCCAACATCATCACTAAGCATCTTTTCAAAAGATGTCTGTTGATGACTTTTGATGAAGTGATAACTTTCTACATAAATAGTTGTACTAGGTTTTGTGGGCACCTGCAGGACATAAAAACCCGGACAGTGGGTAGAAGGACCTAGAGGCACAAAGACCAAATTGAAACTGCAAGCCAGTTGCCACTGCTTTTTTCTAATTCTTTGGTACTTAAAGGGATTGTTTTCTGTCCTTCCTTCATTTCGTATGTTGTGCAACAAATGAAAGACAGCTGGCCAGAGGACTCCACTTTCTTGTTGGCCCTGCATAATTTTATATTCTCTTTGGAGCCTGAGACGTCTGGATGTCAGTGTCTGTGTTTGCATGGAGGAAAAGTGACTCCTATAGGCTGAAATGTGTGAATGCTTTGTCCCCTGTCTTTGGCACTGTTTGAGGAGATTTATATGGTGTGGCTTTCCTGGAGGAAGTATGTCACTAGGACAGCATTTGATAGTAAAAGCCTCTATCTACTCCCTGTTCACTCTCTGATTGATGCTTATGGTTCAAGATGTGAACTCTATGCTTTCTGCTCTAGCTTTCATGATTTTTGCTTCCATTCCTCTCCATCATGAGGGACTTTATTTCTCTAAAACCAAGAGCTCAAATAAAGTCTTTTATAATTTGCCCTGGCCATGGTATTTCATTGAAGAAAAAGAAAAGTAACCAATATAGAACTCCAGGAACATTTGGAAATCCTTTGCTTATGGTGGCAAGGCTGCTCCAGCATAGGAATCTCTAAATGCAATTTTAAAGACTTAGAAATAAGCTGCTATGGAAGAACTCTGCCTTGTAGAGGGTGAGGCTGTATGTGGTTTATTCAGATCATCAAGCTAAAGCCAAGTTCTTATCCTAACAGCTAAGGTGAAGCAGAGGGAAACCCACTTCCTGAAGGCATTACACAGATAGTGAGTGGATGAGGTAGGGTTCCCAGATATGGCCATTTCTATGTCACTATGACATATGTTATGGTCAACCATACATCAAAAAGGACTAGTTATAGGTAATTGGGTTTACTTCTATAAGAAAGAAGTGTCGGCTGTAAGTTTTTGCCATCACAGCCACCTAAACCATGAGCCTAAAGTAGATAGCTAGGAACTGCTTTAAGAGAAATACTGCTTGTTTGAAGTGACAAATCATTGACAAAGATGTGATGTGAACCATTTGCCTCTGAGTCTGGCACTTCAATGTGAAGATTGTGTGGCAATGTAAGGTGCTTTCCTGACAATGTTTAGAATTAGAAATACGAGGTGTAAAACAATAATAAAAGGAAGGGGAAGTCCAAATTTTGACTGTGATTCTAGGAGTTAGAAGGTGTAGCAGGAGCATTAGGGGTTAAAAATCAATCTTAGAGAACCCTATCTCAAAGCAAAACAAAAAGGGAAATAATATGGTCTCCACTGTGGTGTGATGACTGAAGAAGAAACTTGGCAGTTTGTGTTTCTGTTCCTTTACTTCAGAGGAAGACATTGAGGCAGAAAAAGATTCAGGTGTGAGGCTCTTCTGTATGTCCATTGGCAATTCCATTCAACCATTACTCAGCTGAAGAAGACATAGCTTGAGAACAAGTGAAGACACAGGTCGGATGTGAGAACCATGGCTGTGGAGAGCACAGATACCTTTGCTGCCATGGGAACCTGAGAGAAAATATGTCATGGTTGTTAGTTTTTGAGAGAAAAGACTGCTGGAGAAGTTGGAAGCTGTGACATGCTAGATGTCACAGTATTGAGACTGTATTTGGTCATCTCCACTGGGTGCTATGAAATGCATTCACACCAAAAGATCCATGAAGAAAGGGACCATGGGAAGAATAAACATGGAAAAGCAGAGGAGGACTTGGAGGAGGTGGAGATTCCTTCTGAGAAAGTTATCCCAGAAGTTGTTTTGTTCAGGAAGGGTCTTCTATGGGGTACTGCATGGCTCATGGGTCCACTCACTGCTCTGATAAGGCAGGCTTTTGCTGTCATCTTCCTGTTGTTCCATAATCCAACCTTGTTTGTGGAGGTGGGGGGGGGGATGGGAGGAGTAGTGGCAGATTTTCTTTCTCCATCTGGTTCTGGGTGAATAAGCATATGCCTATGTACCTCAGAGTATTTTAATGCAGCTTTTATTGTAGCCATTACCTTTTACTAAGAAACTATCATAATTTTGATGAAGATACTAAAAGAATATGATTTCCAGCTGAGAGTGCTGCATGCTTGTAATTTTAGCACTTAGAAGATGCAGGCAGGAGGGTTGGGGGTTAAAACCCAATCTCAGTTACACAGTGAATTTGAGGCTCCCGTCTCAAAACAAAACAAAAATAGAATAATGATTTCCACTGGGATATGCTACTTGAAGAAAAACCTCATGGATGAATCTGAAATCCCAGGAGTAAGCTTCCCCCACACTCCTGCAGGAGACATCACTGAGGTATATCCAGAGAAAAAACATCTAACACCTTAGAAGTCTCTGTCCATGACTGTAGGATCAACAGGTCAGGAAGCTGCATTTGAGCTGCAGCAGCTGGTATTCATCACAACATAGACATAGAGGTCTTCCCCACGCTAACATTAAAATAAAATTAGAGACTTGTCATGGAAACTTCCACCTATTTCACATGGACTGTCTTTACCATCTCTTACTGATTTTATTTTATATCCTAGCATAATATAGATTCTTCTTCAGTTGTAGTTTTTTGGTGCTTTTGGTTTATAGAAAAAATTAACTTAGTAAATGAACAGCTGAAAGGGGAAAATAATGCCCCAAGCACCTTAAAACTCCCTAGGACATGTCAGTTTCCAAATGGACAAGTCTGTCTTGCTACTATTTGAATATTTTGACACATCGAGTACTGTCTTATGTAATTTTAACACTATTTTAATTTCTTTTAATTTTCTCACTAGTTTATTATACTTATTAATTTTATTAATTATAAAATTATATATAATACATATAATTTCTCTCTAGTTAATTATACATATTAATTATTAATTCTAGGTTTCATTATGATGCTTTCACACATGTACAGAATATAGTTCAACCATATTCATCCACTGTTACCCTCTCTTGTCATCCTCTGGTCTAGTTTGATTCTGTTGCTGTGACCAAACACTCTGACCTTTGGTCAGCTTGGGTAAAGAAGGATTTATTTGGCTTACATTTCCAGGTTAAAGCCCATTATAGAGAGAAGTCAGACCAGAAACTCAAGAAACAATTTGAAGCAGAAATCACAGAGGAGCACTACTTAGTGACTTGTTCATAAACTAATGCTTATCCATCTTTCGTATACAGCTTAGGACTGCCTTCCCAGGGAGTGGTGCTGCCCACAGTGGGCTACCCCACCCCATACATCAATTACATCAATTAACAATCAAACTAGACATGCCTATGGGCTAATCTGATCTAGGCAGTTCCTCAATTCCCATCAGAGAGAGAGAGAGAGAGAGAGAGAGAGAGAGAGAGAGAGAGAGAGAGAGAGAGGGAGGGGGGGAGATCCAGTGATTATCGTTAGGGATCCTTATGGGAAGATGAGTAAGGGTTTGTTTACATGCATGTGATTTTATGTCACTAAAGACAATGTCTTACCACCACTACCACCTACTGGATATAAATTCTTAAGGGCCTCTGAGCTCCTCTCCTTTCCATGACAAGTGTTGACTGGTCCAAACTTGAGACCTACAGACAGCCATAGCTGCTGTGAGTTTGAGAGTTCAACCCACAACTCATACAGGAAGTCAAGGATAGAAGCCCCAAATTGTGGGCATAAATGTAACTATTTTGAAGGGATGTCAATGAACACACTCAGTCTAGCTAGTAAAGTAACATGAGTAGTTTAGCCACTGAGGCCTACGAGCCAGTATTTATAATAGGTATGGTTAGAGAAGAGAAAACGCTTCCTGTCTAGAAGTATCTTTGCATCACAATGAAGAATACACTAAGACTAACATGTGAGATACTTTTATTCATTGATGCAATAAATACCTAAGAAAGATTAATTTATAAAGAATAAAAGCTTACTCCTTATTGTCCTGGATGCTGGAATACTATCAGCAGGAAGCTGGCTTGGGGGACGGCAGGAGGGCTGGGAGACAAACTCCTTTCTTCTAACACTTTTAAGGGCATTAATCCACGTTGTGCAGGTGTTCTCATGACCCAAATACTTCCACCTGCCTCTCAAACAGCCACTCACTGGGAATGTCTTTACAACTTGTGAATTTTAGGAGACATCTTCAGGCCATGATATAGAGAAAGCAGCATTTATCTAAATACGACTTGAGAAATGTACAACTTCACTTTTTAATGGCTCCTGAGCCAGGGGCCCCAGACAGACTTGCTGGAGTTTCTTCAAGGAGTTTTAAAGTATGCACATTAGTGTAAAGAATCTTTTTCATTCACAGATACAAAATTCTTAGGATGGTAGGTTGTTAATACGTTTTGTCAGAATCTAAGATGGAAATATTTGATGCCAAAATTTCGGAATTTAAACTCAGTACTCTCTCCTTCACAATGTATATTTAAATAGTAGAGAGTGAGTGACTGGTATTTTAACCTGGGCACAAGGTTAACTACTGAGGAGACAGGCAACATGACCATGGCAAGAGACATCATGACCATGGCAACTCTTATAAAGGAAAACATTTAATTGGGGCTTGCTCACAGTTCAGAGGTTTATTCTCTTATCATGGAGGGAAGCATAGGCAGAGTTGTTTCTGGAGAGGTAGCTGAGAATCCTATATTCAAATTGGCAGGCAGGAAGAACAGAAAGACACTAGGCATGACTTGGGGTTTTGAAACTGTACAACCCACCCCTAGTAAAACAATTCTTCCAGCAAAGCCACTCCTAATTCTTCTTAAGTGATGGGACTACTTGATGACTAAATATTCAAATATATCACCCTATGGGAACCATACCTACTCAAACCAGCCACAGTCATGCTGAGAAAGAGGCTGAAGATAAACATGGCTCCTCACAATAGGAAAAAAATCCAAACAAACAAACCTGCCACCTTTGTCCCCCAACTGTATGCAAGGATGAGCTGACTCCACATAAAACACCTGCAATAACCCTTCAGTCCCACATCCCTGGCTCTGACTTTCGGATTACAGTTGTGGGTAGGCAGCTAAGGCTAACGTCTGTGCTTGTTTGAGGTTGAGAGGGCATATGGCCTCCAGTTGTGAGTCAGTACTGTGGATCTCAGACAAGCCTTCCAGATTCCCTGTGACTCAGTTTATCCACTAAGAGGCAAGGTTAATTCAGTGCACCTGGTTCCTTTGATGTTGTTTTCTGGCTGTCTTGACTTCTCAGGCAATATGTCTAATTTATTTTTCTTGAGAATATTCTGGTTGTATGTATACACACTGTGCAGACACACAGGTAAGAATCCAGAAATCCCAACAGTCGTCTTGCAAGTCTAACACACGTGTTCCTTCCTCCTTTTGTCAGATATAATTAAATGCTTTTTGTTTTGTTTACACATACTTAATTTTCACTTAACTCTGTGCCCTGAGAACAAGTTTATGAGTTCTCATATGACACCCCCCCCACACACACACACTTCATTTCAGTTATGAATTTATCATTTTCCTACATCTACTTTCTGGGAAAAAAATTAAACAAAAGCAATTACTTCCTCTCTTGAAATATTTTATGAGCATAACAGGAATTGCTGAAGGGCTTTAAGCTGGGATAATGTCACTCAAGTCTTATGGCCAAAATGTACCTGTAGACATCAGACAATAAGGAGTCTGGGGAAGATGAGGAAGCCTTTTAGGAAACAATTCACGATTCATATGAGAAAGCATGAAGGATTAAACCAAGGTACTGGCACTGGGGAGTAGAAGAGTCAGTTTTCTCCATTTTACAGGAAGAAATAATAAAACAGCAGTTGTCTTAGGGCTTTGACGAAGGTCAGGAGTGTAGAAACTCAGGAAAGGATCTAATGTTTGTGGCTGATGGTTTGGGAAGCTAGGTGGGTGTTGGGGTAATAAGATTCACCCTAGATTTCTTATTGAAAGATAATAATAATAATAATAATAATAATAGTAATAAATAGAAATTTCTCATCCACAGCACCACGGTGCATTCTAGTCTCCCACCCCCACAGAGCATGCCTTTCCTTGGTAATTCTCCTCATCCCTTCAATTGTGTTCCAGGTAGACTTAGCTACTCCGCATGCAACTTACTTTTTGTTTTTGTTAATAGGATTTTATTAGAATATAGCTATGGCTAATTATTTATGTTTAGTTCATAAGTTTTTGTGGGCCGAGCTGAGTAATTATGATAGAGACACACAAACCCTGTTGTATCTGTCTTGCCTTGTTGGAGAACAGTTCACTGGCTTCTGGTGTGTCCCATTAGATGGTTCTATTTCCAAGTATCATAGAAATAAGGTGTAGTATATGACAGTATCGTGCCAAGACTGGAATGGAGTTACAAACTTTTTGTTCAGGGTTAAAGATTTAGGAAATTTCTGCTGTCTCCAACTGCTACTCCAATTTTGTGTATAAGCTTCAGTTTGTGGCTATGAAATCTTCAGGAGATGGGGCTAGCCGGGCTGGTGAAAGCAGGTGACTGCTGCAATGCTGTCCCTTCTTCTGGGCTGCTGTCAGCCTTCTTTGTGGCTTTATGTGAACAGCAGCTGTCAAAGTTTCTGATGCCACAGATGAAGCCACTCCAGTTAGTTTTGTTGGCTATAATGGACCACCACAATTACCTGAAATTGGGGGGGGGGTAAAATACACCCTGCCTTAAGGTGTTTCTGCTAGGTAACTTTGTCACAGTGATGCAGACATAACTTACAAAGAAAACTGATGTGAGGGAACAGGGGTCACTTGTGTGATATAACCTGATCACAATGCTCATACACTTTGGCATCCTTGTGGAGAAGTGATGTGGTGAGTTTTGGATTCAAGTCCCAGAATCCATAGGCCTAGCAGTGCATTTTGGGGTCATCTTGGTGGGAATACTGAAGAATGCCATATTGATACCAGTGTGGAATGTGCTAGTGAAGACCTGGATAGCAACAGGAATCTAATGGCAACTGGACCACAGGCTATCCTTGTAACATTCCTGCAAAGAATCTAACTAGTTTTACTTGTATCAAGAAAATCTGAGTTGAGGTGAACTTTTTAAAGCAGATTATTTTATTTGGTAGAGGGAATATCGAGACACCCTAGCTCTGAGGCATGTTTCTTGCTAAGTATTTTTTTAGCCAGACTTACAATATGAACTGGGAGGGAAAAGCAGAATCCAGAAAGATTAAATGTGTAGTTTGGAGATGAAAGAATTATGATGTCATCACACTTTCAGACAAAATAAGTCCAAAGTGGCTGGAATTGGAGATGAGATTGGAGCAAAGATGAGTCTTTCACTTGAGGGTGGAATACCACCAGCTGAGAGCTCCAAGTCACCTCAACCTTGGTCATAACAGCTTATTGCAGCGAGCAGTGGCTAATGCTGAGGTGCTGAGAAGAGTGACTGTGAGTACTTAGATACAGATAGGACATGTGTATCAAACTACCACCTCAGTGCCCAGAGAACATGGCAGAAGAGAGGAAGCAAGGATGTAAGAATAGAGAATGGGAGAAGGAAGGGTTGTGACGTTCTTTCAGACACAACATGACCATTATCTTCACGGACTCACAGCAGTTATAGTTACCTTCATGAGATCTAGTCAGTTTAAAATCCCAGCATATAGGATAGGGAAAGAGCTTCTAAGGCCACAGCCATAACTATAGCTGAGGGACTGTTGGCAATGTATAGCTACTGGGCAAAGAAAACACATCTCTGTTTGGGGAGATGGCCATTGGTAGATTTCTTGCGTCCTAGTTGATGATGCCCACCTATGCACATGTGGACAGCACTAAGTAGATTCAGTGTGCAGCCTGAGGGGCAGAGATAGAAGAAGACCTTCAGCACACACACACACACAGACACCCACACCCACACCCCCCACACACATGCACACACATACACACATGTACACACACATACACACATATGCACACACACACACACATATGCACACACACACGCAAAAATACATCATCATTATCACCACCACCACCTCCATCACCGTAACCACCACAACAGTTGTAAAAAAACATGCTGAGAAAGAAGTAAGTAGAATAAATATGGGCAGAAACTTCTGAAATAACTAACATGAAGGATCTACTGTGCTCATTCTGCTTTATTTACAGTTTCATAGTTCTGTTTCTGCTCTTTATGCTTCTTTTGTTTCAGTTATATTCTTCAAGCCCCCTATGGCATAAGAATAAGGAAATCAATATCTAAAGTTTCTCTTAGGAGACATTAGTACATTTTCACTAAGAATCTGCAAGAATAAGCCTGAATGCTATCAGCAGGGCTTCAGGACACAGTAAGGGCACAGATATCCTGACCTTTCCTAGGTCTCAATGTTGTGTGGAGTGTGACATCACAAAAGGGAACTGAGGCACACTTCCCTCACCTACCTGTGCAAGTGAACATCTTTCTCAAAGGGAATTCCCCCAAGGCATGGGGAGAGTGTATTCTCTACTGCTCCTTCTAGCAATAACATCACCCTTTAACAAGCCAAAGCCCACGCATCTACATTGCTTTCCAAGTCTAGTAGGAAGAGAGAAATTTCAGAAACAAGCCTTAACTGTGGGTCTCTGCTGGTTACTTTGTACAAACCTATAGCCTCATGAACAAAGTCATAAGACAAATCTTGAACAAACAATACATTATCCTATATTTATTAATCTCAAATCATATAATTTAATAATAAACTGGCATGGGGGCACTAGGAAGCTCCCTAGTAGAAGATATGAACTTAAATCCTATTTTAATGCTTTATTTTTTAATAATACATTGGGAAAATTTCTTTCATGTGTCTAAAATCTTCTTTAAATATTTTTACCAAATAAAATGCTACCTACCTGTAAAAACTGATTAAAAACTAGATTGATCATATGGAATATCAAGATGCATTTCAGAATGCAAAACATGTATTACCAAATAAAGATACAACTATGAAGAGATTTGTTTTCCTTGTGTTTTAACGTAATGCGTGCATGTGCACTGCATGTGTGCAGGGTATACAGAGGCAAGAAGAAGGCACGATATCCCCTAGAGCTGGATTGTGAGATGGTTGTGAGCTGTTCTGTGGATGCTGGGAACTGGTCTTGAATCTCTAGACTAACAGTCAGTGATCTTAACGACTGGGTAAACTCTCCACTTCCCATAAATCAATATTATTATGAAGATGACTTATGATTATGTTGTTAGCTGTAACAGTAACAACATGGTCCATGATAGCTACCTTTTGTAAAGTAGTAGCTTTTTCATTCATGTTTTCCTTTCAAATATTTTTCTCCCAACTATGATATGAAATTGGACATTTGACATCAAAATATGAAATAAAAATTTATAATCCATACCAAACCGATAACAAATAAAATTAAACATGGAAACTGTGATTTGCTTGTTGATTTTTTAACTTCCTATAAGTTCCATAAAAGCATTACTGTTCATTTAGAGAGAATGCCACATGGAAAGGCTTGCCAAGTGCTGTACACAGTAATGACTAATTCTTTACTGGGGTTCTCAGATCCCGTTCGCTTACTGTGTCTCACTCCACCTTTCCAGAGTGCGTGCTCTTTCCCTTTAAAGTCACTCACAACTGTGAATGTAGGGAAAGGCTGCCTCCCATGGTGATACTACTGTCAGACAGGCAGGCCAGTGTGGTGGCTCCAGGAAGTTTCCAGAGACACAGACGTCATGATATATGGCATCACATTTCCATATTTGTGGTTTATTGATGGGCCCTTACGGTCCAGCCATTGATCTTACATTGTGGCAGGAAGGAGGGACAGACAGGAAGGGAGTGCAGTCACTTCCTTGGTGAGTCAGTCTGCTTGTTCCAGTGCTGTTTGGAATTTATAGTGAGGCTTATTTCTGTAGACATCTAATGGCACACTTAGATCTTCATGGGAGGTTAGGGCCGTCTCCGCTGTGTGCTCTGCTATCCATAGAGAGAGGACAAATAGCCCCTTGTCAGCACCCTAAAGGCAGTTATGTCAAAGGATGAATGCTTGTAGCTGAGTCATTCCACTATATTGTCCTTTAATCGTAGATTGGTTCATGTTTCCATATAAATAAGGCTTACTCAGCTTAGCTGTTTCCATTACATACCTGTATTTGGAGTCTTGCAGATGAGCTGTAAGAACATGCCTAGTACACTGCTCAGGCACTGAGTGGTCATGCATACCCTCAATATTTCAGCCCTTTTCTTCCAAAGGAATGATTCTTCGGTCCTGTCTAGTGCTAGGGTATACCTGACCTCACACTGCAGTAACCAAATCATTTTTCCCAAAGTAATTCCTGAACCAACTAAAGGTCCCCTCCATTCTTTCTTTCCCTTTCCTCTCAGCACCTCTCAAATTATCCCAGACTGAGGAGACCTCCATGTCAGTGGGACTCCAAACTTAACTTCTCTTTGAGAAAATAAGTCTAAGACTAAAGAATCAGGTTTCCCATACATTAAAATTAACCACATGTAGAGGAACACAATCATATCATCAACTTTATAACACTAGGTGGCTTTTGACTCAGTTGAGACTCTTAGACCTCTTCATAGTGTATAACCTCTATGTGTATGCTTTTGAGAAACAGTGAATTCAGAGACCAATGTTGAATAGTTTCAATGATAAAATATCTTTTAAATATAATTGAGCAAAATGTGCATATCTGTGTGTCCAATATAGGAATATACTTACATTCGTGTATGTGTGTGTGTGTGTGTGTGTGTGTGTGTGTGTGTGTGTGTGTAGTGGTTGAGGGAAAATGTCCCCTTAGCTTCAGATGTTTGAACACTTGGTCCCCACTTGGAAGCACTATATGGGGAGGATTAGGAGATGTGGCCTTGCTGGAGGAAGTATATCTCTGTAGCCAGTGGTTTTTTTTTTAACTCTCCCTGGTTTGTGTCTGAAGTTCAAAATGTAAGTTCTCTTATATTTTTGGTTGTGAGCCTAGCCTTTAATGGCTGAGCCATCTCTCCAGTCCCAAAATGTAAGTTCTCACAGTCCTGTTCCTATCTCCATGCCTACTGCTTGATTGCTGCCATGTCTCTCAGCCAGTACAGACTCTAATCATCCAGACCCATAAGCCAAAGCAAACTCATTCTACTTCTATAAATTGCTTGGGTCCTGATGTTTTATCATAGATGGGAAATTAACTAACACAATGTGTGATACAGTAACTCAATTAACTGTTAACCAGATGATTACATTAAAGAGAAGAGCCAGGTTCACATATGGTTCCAGAGATACAAGTCAGACAACCTAGGGGAGATTTGAAGAGATGAGGGTGATAAGGTCTTTGGGATATTTCCCAGAATTTTAGGAGAGGCTACAAAGAAAAAAGGAAACAAAGTATCTGAACACATGATAAGAAGACCTTTCTGGAGCTAATGAAATACAGGGATGTCAGATAGATACAAACATGTGGAATGTGCTAGTGAGCTAGTTAGCTAGTGAACTAGTGCATTAGAGTGCCACACCAAGTGAAGTGAAATCCCAGATCCCAAGATAAAGTGAAGTTAAGAGGCAAATCATGTAATACTCTGTGCTCACTTCAGTTTAATAATAGGAAGAAGTATGTAGACACATTTTGTCTTCACAGTAAGGAAATAAAATCTTGGCTGTTTTTTAATTATATATGCAGAAATTACTTTACAGATGAATTGGCATTTTGATGTAAGTAAATTAATGCAGTCTCATCTCATCCTTTGGTCCAGTAGCAACAGGTACACAGATAGCCAGAGTTGTATAACTAAAAAGTCAGTATATAAGGTCATAAAGCTTTTCATTATCTATGATGGAGTGTAAGACATTAACTTTATAAATGATTAAGTATGCTGAGTTTTCTAAAGCATCAAAGTATGGAGAATATATGCTCTGTGTCTTGTTCTGTAAGGGAAAATTGGATATAGAGATAGACTTTTTTAATATTCATAAAAGAATGGGGCTGTGGAGATGGCTTAGTAGATAAAATGCTTTCCATGGAAGCACCAAAGAATGAACTTCACACCCATAGAACCCATAACATCCAGGCTAGCTAGACTAGCTGAACCTATGACCTTCTGGATTCTGGTGGGTTCCTGTCATCCCCAGGCAGGGATGGTAGAGACTGAGTTCCTACAGCAAGCTGGCTATTGAGACTAGCTGAACCTATGATCTTCTGGATCCAGTGAGAGATCCTGTTTCACTAAACACAGTGGAGAACAAATGAAGAAGACACCGGGCATCTACCTTTGGTCTTCACATATTCTTAATAACTTGTAAACATGTACATGTAAATACTTGTGAACATGTACACACAAATGCACAATAAATACACACACAGACACACACATACACACACACACACACACACACACACACCATTCTCATCAGTGAGTAGGTAATTCAGTTAAAATCTAAAGAGATATATGCTGGAACCAACAGATGTTATAAACCAAATGAACCTAATAGATACCTACAGGACATTTTACCTAAATACAAAAGAATATGCCTACTTCTCAGCATCTCACAGAACTTTCTCCAAAATTGACACTGTGCTCAGTCACAAAGCAAAAATTATATATTTGTTCAACGTAAAGTGAGAGGATGAAGCTGACTGATAGCTGAGGTTAAACTGTTAAAAACAGTTTCTAAGATAAAAGTATGAGAGATGAGAATAAGGATGGATTTTTTTAGCTACAGAGGAAGAGTCACTCAAAAACATGATAACAAACATAGAAGAGCAAAGAGCTCAGACAGTGGCTTGACCATTACTGAACAGTGGAGTAATCGCAAATGGCAAGGACATAAATGATTTGAAGAGTAGGAAGCAGAAAGGGTACAGAAAAATTATCCCCAAATATTAAATTTTGATAATTATGAACTCACACATCTGAGTCATACATTGACTAGTTATACAAGAAAAGAGAGCTATGAACAGGCATGTGGTATCATCCTTAGATCTCAGAAAAGCGTCTTAAAAGCAATCACAGGTATGGGATCAATTATTTGTACAGAAACAAGTTCAAGATAAGAGAAACATTTTTAATTTGAAATAATAGAAGCCAGAGTGCATTGGCGAAGCTTCCTTAAGGAACCAAAAGGAAGCAGGTCAGGTAACAGCCTAAAAGTCTTTGTTTTAGCACAAGCATCATCCAAAAGCCCATAGTAAGCAAAGATATCTTTTACTTTTATATGAAAAAGAATACTCTTAAGACAAAAAATGCTATACAAAAGAAAGGAATATACAACACCAGATACATAGGGTTCACCACCTTATGTAAATGTACAGAAAAACAAGTGGAACTCAACAGAAAATGAAAGAGTGAGCCACAGGAGGGAAAATAATTATGATGTATCAGAGAATGCCTCCTACCCACAGGAGATTAAAGACCTCAAAACATAACCAAAAAAACCAAACATATTTTTAAAAATAGTCAAAATACTACTTAAGTGTGCATTCAACCAAAGGAAATATTGGAGTGGTCAGTAAGTACACAGAACATTGCTTGACTCCACTGATCATTCTAAAGAGAATTTTCTGTCACAGTAATTGTTTATTAGAATGTAAGAATAAAGAGAAATAATTTAAGATACTAACTATAACATATATGGGAGAGGAAGTGAACACAGAACTAACTGTGGATCATCAAATTTTAAAAAGTCCAATATAGGAAGTTGCTTTGCATTTCCTTATATCTTTATGCTTTCATTAATCTACTCTTAGTTATCAAACAGAATTTAACATATGTAGCTGTGCAAGCCCAATGCTTGAATGTTCAAACAGATTTACTTTGAGCAAATAAAATGTTAATGAAATGATGAATTAGTGAACATATTATCGTAGGCCCATTCAATGGAATAAAAGTGAATTTAATAGCTACATGAAACAGTAGGGTTAATTCTCAAGTAACTATGCAGAAAGAAATATATCCCAACTCTGCAAGAAGCACAGCTCTCATAATGTGGATAGAATGTTCTGCATATGCAAATTAATCTATACTCATAAAATGTGCTCATTGGCTGAGGCTAGAGCAGTGGGAGGAAGGGGAAGTAATGAATTGTTCAAGATCTTGACTTTGTTAATGGCTTCATGTTTTCATAGATGAGTCAAAACTTGTCAGATTGTACAGTTGAAATATGTTGGGTGTATTGTATAGCAATCATGCCATGATAAAGCTGTTAAAAAAAACTTTAGAGAAACATATTGTGTAATGCTCACAGTGACTATCTGAACAGGGAGGAATTTCATCAGTATATCACAAAAAAAAAATGCAATCCTTACAAGAAAACACTCCTTAGAAAAATATTATCCTTCAAAAAGGCAGACGCTGGGCTGGAGAGATGGCACACACATGCATCACACATGGTACACACATGGTACACAGAAATACATTGGACAAAACACTTATACACATAAAAGAAATAAACTAAAGCCATAAAAATGCAGACACAAGCAACACCCTGAGAGGTGGGACAAATGTGATCCAATCAACAGAGCTCTGAATAGACAGTTGCAATGCATGATAGGAGCTGAGGAAAGAACAACGCTTTACAGAAGAGAGTGTGGATGTCAAGGGCATTGCCTCCTTCGGTCAGAAGCGTGTAACATCCTATAGCTTTATCTTGCTATCTTAGTTTGGACTTTATTCCTGTGAAGAGACAACATGACCTAAACAACTCTTGTAAAGGAAAGCATTTAATTGGGACTGACTTAGTTCACTATTATAATGGTGGGAAGGATAGTAGTGTGCGGGTAGACATGGTGCTGGAGGTGCAGAGAGATCTATACCTTTATACACAGGCACCAGAAGGAGACTGTGCCACCGGGCATAGCTTGAGCATTTATAACACGTCAAACCCCACCCCCACAGTGACACACTTCCTCCGACAAGGCCACTCCTCCTACAATGAGGCCACACCTCCTAAGAGCATCACTCCCTATGGGCCAAGCATTCAAACACATGGGTCTGTGGGGGCCATCCCTATTTAAACCATCCTGCAGACCAGTGGTTTTCAACCTTTGAGATTCAAAAGATCCTTTCACTGGGGTCACCTAAGACCACTGGAAAACATAGATATTTACAGAATGATTCTTAACAGTAGCAAAATTCCAGTTATGAAGTAGCAACAAAATTAATTTTATGATGGGGGTTCACCACAACAAGAGGGACTATATTAGAGTGTCAGAGAATTAGGAAGGTTGAAAACTACTTAGCATCTCAGAACCAGGCAGGATGCTGGTTGTACAGGTACATACTAGAGCACACCCACAAACAATGCTCTCAGGAGTCGGTCTGGGGATTTAGCTCAGGGTTAGAACACTTTTCTGATATCAGTTCCCAGCGCTACAAGATGAAAAACAACTCAGGAGAAAGCAGGTGCCCAGCACAGACAGATACGTGTGATCCAGACACTCAAATTATACCTGTCAGTCAGAGCTCTTCTTTGCATGCTTCCACTTGCCAGCCAAGTGTCCACATTGCCAGAGAGAGTTCACTATGTTCTAAGCTGGCCTGCTGTACACTGTGTGCTGGACAACCAGACTCTAAGTACAAAAATGAGGGGACTAGCCATGTATTTGGATTCTAGAATAATGACCCCAGCAAATGGTCCCTGAAATCCTTCTAAAAAAGAGAGGAGACATTCAACTTTCTTGAAACAAAACTTTCCAGATCGAGAAGATGGACTTTTCTCACCAGCATCCCATGGTAAGCTCAGAGAGTGCAACAAATGAAAATTTTCCAATGACATGAAATGACATGTTAGCTCTGGGGAACAAACTTATCAGGATTCCATGAGATGAAGCAGATGTGAACTGTTTCTTAAATGGCCTCAATCTCTGGGAGGGTCCCCAGTACACTATTTCCTGGCCCTAAGAGAATATTAGGTACTTCATAGCATCAATTCAAAGATCTCCAACAAAGCAAAATCAATAGAACACAATGCAACACAAGATGCTTAGGCACTGAGTACTGACCAAAGTTTGAAATACTGTCAGGGCAGGGAGAGTGGATGCTTGCTTAAGTCCAGACACGAAACAGAAATATTAATCATCTGGGGTATCATAGACTTCCAAGATGGATCACATAAGTGATGGTCACTGAAATCTACTATGTTGTGACAAATGTCACTCACAAGGACAGAGTCTGTTCAATTATGTTTTTAAAGAAAAGCAGATAGAACCAAAGAAGCAAAAAGAATTCATGTAAGGAAAACTGAAACTAAGAATGTATATTTATAGTGGAATAGAAAGCATAGCAAGGTATGAAAAGGACATAAAAACCTATTATTCCATCCAAAGAAAACCAATAATTTTATTTTCAAAAGTTGTTTAATACATTTATTACATTTGGGGGGCAGAGGTATGCTTGCATTGGCAAACATGTGGAGGTCAGAACACAGCTTAAAGGAGTCTTTTCCCTTTCCACCTTGTGGGTCCTAGGGATAAAATTCAGTTTGTCAGGCTTGGCAGCAAGCCCTTTCACCCACTGAGCCATCTCACTGGCCTGGTGTTCTGTTATGCCCCATTTTTATGTGTTTTGGTTTATGCGTTACCGGCATGCTAATCTTTTACTCCACTTTATATACAGATATATGATGCAACCTTCTATGTATAACTTTCTTTGTGTGAATAATGTGGTTATAAGCCTAAAGGACTCATTCCTTTAACTAAGTAAAAGGTTTACTATACCAGCCACTGGCAAAGTTTCCAGATACAATGAGTGGGAAGCCAGAAGCCCAAGGCTCAGTGTGCAGCCCTGTCCCCTGCTGGTACTTGTAGTCGGGAATTAAAGAGTGTTACTGATTTCACTCAGTAGCACATTTCTTCTTAATGGCTTACATTCATTCAGCTTGACCTGGGACTTGATCAGTGTTAGCTTGGCTGAAAGCCCTGTGTGGCATCTTTTATAGTTCAAACTATAGTTTTTATGTGTTTGTTTGTTTGTTTGTTTGTTTAGGTTAGAATAGTCTGAGTACTTCAAGATTACCGTTTAAGAAAAGTTGTGAACTCAGAAGGGGGACATTTAAAACTTCCATCCTTTGCCACAACATTATCTCCCAGAGCAGAAGATGAGCCTACAGCAGTCACTGACTTCTGAGCAGAAGAACTGAGCACTGAGCCTTGTTCTTGCCTGGTCTCATACTTTTGTATAAATTCAGTTAACATCAATACACATAGAAATGGATTCATGACTCTTCTCTGATCTGAAATTGGCTAGCCCATCTCCTCTTAATGTAGGTTACTGATGTGTGTGCATGCATGTTCATGTGCGTGTGTGTGTGTGTGCATTTGGCATGTGTGTGTGCACATGTGTGTGTGTACATTTGTGTATGTGTGTGTATGAGCATGGTAAGCTGGACTCCTTTCAGTGTTTTTATAGAATATAATGGCAGAATTAGTTTTAAACAGCACTTCGCTTTTCCCCTAATTTGAGAGAAGTTCACTATCATTTAAGAACACACAGACACACACAGACACAGACACAGACACACACACACACACACAAACACACACACACATTACAGAGAAAATCATGACACTCATAGAGTATCTCAAAGAACTCCAGGCATCACAGTCCTGTCCTGCCACACCCTAGAGTCTTCTTTACCTAGAAGCTATATAAGCAAAGGCTTAAGATGCAGTGAACAGCTCCACCAGGAAACAGAAAGCTGATTTTCCTACCATCCCTTCTGATGACTAGTCCTTCTTACCCACCCCAGAACTCTTAGCTATAATCATAAGGTTCTAGATTCCTATTCCTGTGATCCATGGAAAGACAGATGAGGTGAAACACATGCAGAATTCCAGAGCTGCTATGGTGTGATGGGATACAGAGGCAGGAGAATCTCCAGAAGCTTAAAGGCCAGCTAAACTGACTATATAGCATGTACACAACAGAGACTTTGCCTCAAATAAATGGGAAGTCATAGGTGATACCCTGAGTCAGTGGTTCTCAACCTGTGAGTTGCGAACCCTTTGGAAAACCTCTATCTCCAAAAATATTTACATTACAATTCTAACAGTCGAAAATTAGAGTTAGTAAGTAGCAATAAAATAATTTTATGCTTGGGGGTCACCACAACATGAAGAACTGTATTAAAGAGTTGCAGCATTAGGAAGGTTGAGAACCACTGCCCTAGGGTATCTTGTGATCTCCGTACACACTCAATGTGTCATGCATGCTCACATACATGTGTATTCATGCACACACATGCCCATATGTGCACACACAAACTCACACAAACAGACAGACACACACAGTTTAAAGATGAGAGGAGCAATATAAAATATTTACCTAAAGTCTTTGAAACTTTTTTTATTCAAGACAAATACTCTTTTAAAATAAACTGACTGTTAGCTTTGGACACACCTTTTATCAAAACATTTCCCACCAGAACTGATGCACTTAGGAGTCTTTCTCAGCTCTCAGACAGTGTTGTCTGCTTTTTGGAGTTTCTATGAATCAGACCTGAAACTGATGGGTGCTGAGTGAGCTGCCTTCCCAAGCCCCAGAGCACACTAGACTCCGGGCTGTCTGACTCATCATATCTTTTGCAACAAATGCATCCTTGGTCATGTGTTTACCACCACCTTTCCTTCTGGACTGTTCCCTGGATGTACGCACACTGGTTCTCATAAAGAAAGCAGGTTAGATGTTTGGACTCCATAAGAAAGTTAGACAGAGATGGGACCATGGAGGTATTAAGGGGAAAGGGCATGTATCCCTTGAGAATGCAGCTTGGGTTTCCCCTGCAGCACCAAATACAGGAGCTTATTGCTTCCAATCTCTTTATGCCTGAAGGAAAGTACATCAGCGATGACCTTGGTATGACACTTCCCACCTGTAGCTGCTGGCCATCCTCAGTTCTGTTCTCTGGTCCACTCTGCCCCCACCCTTTGCTCACGTCCATCCCATGCATCGCAGAACAGCCAGGTCTTCTATGCCAGTAGCAGTGTTTTTATACTTCTATGCATAGCTTGACTCCCCATTGTCCTTGAAGGTGCTATGAGTCTTTCCCAGAAAAATAAATGAATTCTTTTGTCACTCGCAATAAGTGTGCATGCTCGCTCTTACCCTCTATCTCACAGACAATTCACTGTATCTGTGTTCCATTTGTAGCAATGGCCATAAGTTTGCTGAAGATAAACCACCGGTCTCTACACCATCAGCCTGCACATACACTATAAAGAGTAAGTGTCAGATTCAAGTCATGTGCACAGTCAGGGTCCTTTACTCTCCTCACTCTTGATAATGTTGGAACAGCCAATGTTCTGTCTTTAAAGTCAGAACGTGGTGTCCAGCCTGGGAAAGTGGCCACATGTTTCAGTCTAACACTAGTTTCCTCTTCCATCATTTCTGACTTTGTTCTTCTTTTAGTCCTGATAGGTTTGTCTTTAGATTTAATTCAATTGTAAAATAGTTAGTGTAGCCAGTAACAGCTTAGGAATGGTGGCAGGTTAGAAAATAACTAGGCTGGGGTGCAGCTGCAATCTAAGAAGCCTGTAATCTGGAATGGAGGCCCATTTATAAGAATCTCAGCCTCCTGGGGCAGGTAAAAAAGAAGACAAAGGTGATTGAGTATTGGGGGATCAGCTTTTCCAAAGGGCAGGCACCTGAGCCAAGTAAAGAGTGGGGTGTTAACCCATTGTTTCCCTTTCATATAAAAGGTTTAAATGTTATTAAAATACTCAAAATTGTGATCCTCTGTCATGAAAATTGTGTATAGGAAAATGGCATCAGTAATATTTTGCTTATATATTCAAGATGCTTTTGTTCATAGAAGACTAAGTTAGTTTTGCCACCTTAAACTTAGACATTGAAATTGAGACTGTTGGACCCACGGATGGGGGACATAGGAACATAACCCCAGTTTGAGCTTTTTTAGACTTTTGTCCCAATAAATAGGCTCTAAGTTTTCATCTCATGGCTGTTTGCCCCAGGCAAATAGCTTCCTCCCCTCACATGTGATGAATCTCTCTGTACTTGTTTTACCTCAAAGAGCAGAGGAAGTTGCAGCACCTGTTCTTATTCCAGCCAACAAACAATGCAGTTAGAGACAGAGAATCCATGCTTTCTATAGACAGGACACAGATTTTTGGATCAATACAAAAGGGATGGAGAGGGAATCACCTGGTAGGACTCTAAATCCAAAGAAAATCTCAACCCCCTAGAGTCACTGGGTTCCCTGTCTCTGGAAACACCGTCTCCATCTTGGAATTCTGTTAAACTTTTTAAATAAATTTCACGTTCATTTTTCCCTGAGTTGTTCTCTTGTCTTTTCATTCTTTAATGGTTGGAGAAAAAGAATCTACCTGTTATCTTGTATTCAGATATTACCCCATACAATATCAGGAAGTAGGAAGTGATACCTTTCAATGGTGGGTAAACAGCAAGGGCTCAAATCTCATGTGTGGAATTGCTGCTCTTCTAAAGGACTGCAGAGCGCTTTCTTGCCACATGGAATTGTGGAGAGTGTCACTTTTAAAAAAGTGGGAGACTTCAACTCTGCTGGAATTTTAGCCTCAGGCTTCCAAAACTTCAGGGTATGTGATACATATCTCCTCTATCTATGGCCTATTGCTACAGACAGACGGGCAGCAAGTGATGAAGGTAGTTAGAATAATTAAAAAGATTACACACACACACACACACACACACACACACACACACACACATATATATATATATATATATATATATCAAACATTTTCTGATTGGATGGAAGATAATACGTGCAAATTTATAGCCCTCAAAATTAATAAAATGCACATATACACTGTGTGTGCATCGGTGTGTGTGTGTGTGTGTGTGTGTGTGTGTTATGTGCCTGTGCAGATGTGCATGTGGGTTTGTGTGCAGAGGTGTGGTTATGAAAAAGCCAGGTAGATATTAGTTGTTTTTCTATATCACTGTTCTCCTTATTTTTATGAGACAAAATTACTCACCAAACCTGCAGCTGATCAATTTGGCTAGACTGGTCAGCTAATGAGCCCGAGAGACCCACCTGTCTCCACTTGCCTGCTCTAGTATGCAATTATTGATTACATATCCATTTATCATTATGGCAAAATAGTATCTCAGACTGTCTTGAAACCCATTTGAAATCCTGGGGAAGATTTAGCAGCATGCAGCATGGGCGGGGGAATCTGTATTGGATGACTGCTTCATGTCATATTTCACTAAGCCAAATGTTTCATCTTGGCAGGACTTTTGAGACTTTTATTTGCAACATTTGGTTTTTAAAATAATGTAAAGTTTATCATTAAACCATGGAGGCCTCTTTTATAATTATATTCCATGTAAACTATAACATTTGCTTCTAGAACATTCTCCAGGAAGGAGAAAATGAGAGTGCCTTTTGCTGTTCGTCATATTGCTTGAATGAGTTCATGGAGGCTTCCTGTGAGGGTCTTGTGTGTGCTTCAGACACTCAACCTCTCTCCTGTCTGTATGCTGACACGCTGCTTTCTCTGTGCCCAGCTCCCCTTAGTGTTCCTGTGTGACCACGGTCATCTAAGCATCAACAGAGGTCAATGAGAACCACATGGACAGTTTGGAAACAAGGAATCCCTTCTTGTTCTCTGTGAAGTTGTAATTCTCAACAAATGTCAAAGGCATGGGGGCTAGGTCACTTCCTCCAGCGGCCACAGGAAGTAGTCTGCACTCATAACAGCAAGCACTTTGTGGCTTTACCAGCCCGTGTCAAGAACCCCGTTTGTTCTTAGGGCACAAACATAAAATCCAGAGGACTGATTTTATGTGTGCTGTGCTTTTGTGTGCCTCACGCTTAAGCACAGTTTTAAATTCCCATGATTTAAAATTTGTCTATTTTTTTTTAAAAAATAAGTGTTCTTTTACATTTTATTTAAAGTGTGAAAAGTGGTATTGTGTCTATGTCTTCGTGGTACTAATTATTGAATTAAAGTCCTGGATGAAGAAACATTTTCTAATAGGTTAAAAGATATAGTTAAAAAAAATTAGGTGTACAACTTAGTGTTTTCTAAAGCAACAGCAGTCTCCAATAAGCAAATGAACATAATTAACTGGATTAATATAGTCTGATTCTGAAACACTTCCCACAGACAAAGCACCCAAGGTTGGTTTTTCAGAGACCACACATCTACTGCACTTGTGAGGTAAGCAGGCTTGACTTGTGAGCATTAAAGCCAAACATCACAGAAGTATTCATCCTTCCTCTCTGGACATAGGCTTTAGACTCTTACTTTTCTAAAACTAAAAAGTCACATTTATTTAAACAAAAATACCAGAATCCTGAGACTTTACATCATAAAGATTGACAATTTGAAGGTGAGATGTATTTCATTATCTGAGGGAAATAAAAGGAGTTATTGAATGGTTCCTTGAGATCATTGAACTAATAGAATCAAACACTGTATAGACAGACTAAAAACTGTAGAGTGTGTTACATGTAATATACAGGCTTATTTCATGTTAGCTCTGACTTACCATATCATGGCACTGTATTTGGTTATCTATTTGTAAAACTTAGCAATTTTTTGGTCATCCTTCTTTTGGGGGGGGGAGTCAATAGTAGACAGATGTGCATTTAAAAAATAGTTGTTGGCTACCATGTTTTATCATTCTTTATTTAAAAGGGAAAAGAAAAAGAAAGAATGAATGAAAGAAAGAAAGAAGAGTCGTGGATGGGGCATCACAGGAAACCCCAGGCTCATTCCCTCTTACCTACTTAGCAGCTTGTTTCTGCTTGCCTGGGAACTTTTAGTTTATCTTAAAGTTAGAAACAACAGACAGTTTATTCCATGACTGGGCTCATGAGCCAGGAAATATGGGTAGGAGTCTTAAGCCCCAGAAGAATGGAGAATTTAGGGAGGAGACTGTGCTGGATGAGAAGAAAGTCTATATCTCATTGCAGAGCTCAGACAGCGTGGCCAACCTGGTGCACCAGGCTTCTCTTTTTCGTTCCCATAAGCAGATATCCAACTTCCCAAGGAGTCCAAAATAAACTGCCTGGTTTTTGCTACCTCACGTCTCCAGTAATCATATAAAGAAATTAAGAGCCATTGTTTCTCATACAGAGGACTTGAGTGCAATTTTTAGCCCCCATATTAGGCTCACAAACACCAGTATCTCCAGCTGCAGGGGTAGCTTACCCTCTTTGGGCAATCACAGGCACATGCATGTATCCACATATAGCAATTTGTTATTTTTGTCATCTTTCTTTCATTTGGAATCAATATTAGACAAATGTAAATTTTTAATGTTCAGCCATACAGTGTGAACCTACAGCATGCACACACGCACAGGAGAAACACACAGATAACATTAGTAAAACTGTTTCAAATCTTTACAAGTGTCTTTATTTTCCTGGTTAAGAAATTCTAACAATACCTTTACATTTTGTGAACAAAACTATGTGTTTGATTAACTCACTGATTGTTACAGATTTTCCAACTCCGTGTGCACAGACAAGATCAGGAGAGTGAAGCTTTCTCTGGAAGAATGAGGCACTGTTACTAAGTAGCAGACTGCAGAGGTAAGTCATTCTCTTATGGGACCAATAGAATGGCTAACAAGGAGAGAGAAGAAATTAAGAAAAGATATCTATGGTTCTAAAGTCATGCACCAAAATAGCATCATTTCAAGGAGACTACTGTCTTTAGGCCAGGCAGGTGTGTCACTGAGCCTCGTTGCTCCTGCTAGTTCTCATTCTTTCCTCTCTTTGGTTCATCGTTGAATAAATTCCTGTACAGTCCCATCAGAGAGAACAGCCCTGTCCTGAATGGCTTGCCTCCCTTTCCAGAATCCTTATCCTATTGCAGTCTAAGTGTGAGGCTTCCGTTCATGGGACTCTGGTGACCATACTCCCCTCTCACATTGGCGTCTGGTTCCTGTCACAGTACCAAGTTCCAACTTGCTCAAGTCTCCTGATTTATTTCCATGTAATGATCAATTAGACTAAAACTAAGGGTGAAATTTGTAGCTTCAAAACCCCCTCTCATTGCATTCACTTTCCTGCATTGTTATATCAAAATTATACTTCATTATATATATTAAGTTTCATGCGATTTCACACACACAATAGCACTTCTCTTAAAATTTTTAAAAAAGAATCCTTTGAAACACCTAAAATGTACCAGTTTGCTAATTTTTAACATTTTACTTATTTCCATGAAACATGGAATCACCTATCTCTAAGGAACATTGAGATGTTATATTTATTTTCACTGAATGTGAAGTTTCTAATTGCCAATTTTTTATAAGCATGTTAAATGTCCGACTTTCCCCTATTTGCTTTTAAGTGCATTTTCTATAGTCTCAGTTTCATTTTAGAGTTTCACTTGATTTCTTTTCAGTACCTTTCCATTACTAACTATTGGTGTGTTCTCTGAGAGAATACAATACAGATATTATATGTCTCATAAATGTTACGTGAAAATAAAGTTTAAGCAATGCTATTTTAGTTTCAATTTTGCAAATATATAATAATGAAGTTGAGAAACTAGCATTTCTGTAGTTATTTGTCACTTTTCAGACAATTTTATATAATGATAAAAGAAACTAAAATTTTAACTATGGAGTTGTTTGCTCATTGCCAATAGTTATCTATTAAAGATGAGAACCAATATTCTTCTATAACAAAATTTTTAAAAAAAGTTATTTAAAGATGATTAAAATTCCAGGTCAATGGTTACTGGTGAGCTGGCTCTGTTGGGACCTAAAATAAGATATTTAGCATAAGCAATGGACATCCCAGAGAATCTAACTTGAAGACTCAGCATTCTTGAGCTGGTGAGATAGCTTAGTGGGCAAGAGTATTTGCTATGCAATTCTGAGGATATGAGTTCAAATTCTCAGCTTAAAGCTGGGCATGACTATAGGTGAAGCTATAACCTCAGGCTGTGGTAGGTAAAGAGGAGGCTCTGTGGTGTTTGTTGGGGATCAGCCTTCTTCCAGGTGCAGTAACAGGTCTGTCTCAAGGACATAAGTAGAAATGTTATATAGAGCTGGACACCTAATGTCATCTTCTGGCCTTGGCATGTACACACACACACACACACACACACACTCACAAACACACTGAAACAAAACAGGATTTAAAAACCCAAGTGTTCTCAAAATCACTAACTTGTCTTTCTTTGACTAGACATGCAGTTTTTATCTGGTCACTGAGGATTCCGGTGCAAACCAGCTAACTCCCCCCACAGGACCACATGCAATGATCCTGTGCTCTGACTCTGTGCATGTCTTTACCTTCAACGCTATCCCTTATCTGTACCTTGGCAGAGATCAACTGTCAGCATGAAAGGTCATAACTCTAGTTCCTCCTTTTAAATCCTGTACCCTGTCAAGGTCCAGCCCACAGGCTTCCTCCAGCAGGAAGTACTCAGGGTCACCCACAAAGGGGAACCTTCTGCAGTCTACTCTGTGGACTGATGCTGTGGGGTAGTTGGTGTCTTTTGTCCTGTGCTGTTTTGAAACACGCTTGTTGGTGCTTATGGACTTTGCTGTCTACCAGAACACAGTTCCACAGGGTAGTGTGGATTGCGGGTTCCTGCCTCTACCTTGCTCTGGGAACTAGTTTGGGTTCAGATACAACTTTTGTTCTTCCCTATGTTAGTGTTTGGTTGTGTGTATCTAATAACGCAGATCTATGATAGATAACCATTTATGGGATGTATAGAATCTGTGATGGGTGGCTGATAGAGTTCGCTCTATCCCTGTCTTACCTTTTTATATTTGATCTAGAGCTGTGGCTTATGCTAATGAGGTGAAGTGCTGACTGGTAGAGCCTAGCTTTTCCTAGCCCCCATGGGGGACTATTGTGAGTAGATTTTTTTAGCCCAGCCTATGGTATCCTGATGTCTATCCTTCCTGAGCTTTTCGGGCAGCTCCTGTAAATGGGAATTTCTATGAAACATCCAGCTTTGAGACCACATGCTGGTTTTAATCTATTTATATTTATTGATTTGTATCTATATTTGTATTTAATGTCCTGCATTAAACCTAAACTGTGGTTCATCTGTTTACAGGGACCCCAGGGCGGAAATCATCTCTTTATGTTTAATTTCAAGAGTGTGCATGCCTCTTTTGCTTTTCTTCTCATCCTGAAGTTTTCCACAGTAGCTAGAATATTGTCCCAGAGGTTCTAGACTTCCCAGTGTATCAAAAGCCCAAGCTTCTTTTCTGTTTGCCTTATCTTCATGGTCCTGCCTGTACTTCGAGGACTTCTTGAGGGTGCTCATCACATGTTCAAAAATCCCACATGTATGTGTGCAGCATAGGGCTTAGTGAGGAGCGGAGAATGAAACTAGATGCAGTTGGATTTGGGGGAGGCATGTGGGTGAATATGATCAAAATACATTGTCTGTATACATGAAATTCTCAACTAAATTCATTAAGATAATTAATTAATTAAATAAAATATAATAAAATTAAAAGGAGTTTATTAAGCCTAAATCATGTGATAAAATAAAACTATTTCTAGTGTTTTGTTTTGTTTTTTTTTTAAGAAATATCTAGACTCTCAAAATAGCTGCAGTGGTTCACAGCTTCACCAACAGTGAATGACTGGTACCTTTTACCACATCATAACCAGCATATGTTATCACTGTATTCTTGGTGATGACCATTCTGGCTGGTCTGAGATAAATATTAAAGTATTGTTGATCCACATTTTCCTGATAGCTAAAGGTAGAGAGTACGTTTTAAAGTTTTCTGGTCATTTGCATGTCTTCTTTTGAGAACACCCTATTTAGTTCTGTAGCTTTTTAATTGGGTTGATTGTTCCATGATCAGTTTTTATTCAGTTCTTTTTAGACTATGGACACTAGTCAGATGAAGAGCTGGCAAAATGTCCTTCATTTCTGTGAGCTGCCCCTTCACCCACTTCACTGTTTTATTTTCTATATAGAACTTTTTAGTTTCAAGAGGTACAATTTGTCCCTCATTAGTCTTATTTCCTGTGGCAAGGAAGTCTTATTCACAAAGTCCTTACCTGTGTCTGTGAAGTGAAGCATGCTCTTATTTTTCTTTTTTTCATCTTACAGTTTCAGGGTGTCAGCTCTATGTGAAAGTCCTTGATCCATTTGGAGTTGAGTTCTGTTCGTAGTGAGGGATGAAGATCTAGTTCACTATTCTGCACATTGAAACCCAGTTTTCTTAGAACAACTGTTGAAGATACTGTCTTTTGTCCAGTGTACAGTTTTGACAGCTTTGTCAAAAACCAGTTAGCCAAAGGTAAAAGCCATGTAGAATCTGACTATCTCACAACCCAATTAAAAACCCAAGTTGAGGGACAGTAGAACATACATGAAAGAAAACAGGGGGAGATATGAAGGTCAAATGATTAAGCACAAACAGGTTTGGGAGTGGATGAGGTTGAGGAGAGGGTATTGGGTAGGTTAATAAAAATCAAGTGTGTATGCAAAAGAGCATTATAGAAACCCACTAATTAGCACAATCATTTCAAAATACAACTTAAAAAAAAAGAGTCTAAGTGGAAGATGCCTTCCTGGATGGACAAATGTTGCTCCTGGAAGAAGATAGGGGATTATTGAACAAAAATCTCAGTGCACATTATGACATACCTCCCTGGAGTTTATTGGTCAAAGATGTGCAGAGATCTTTAATACAACACAGGCTACTGTTATTAGTCTATGTTATTACCACCATAACTACATGGTAAGACCCAATTGCTGAAGACATTTTACACTTTGGCTGCAGAACATAGACAAATCAGTTTCAAACCAACTTAGTAGACTGGTTTCAAACCTCATATGCAGGCTATAGACAGAGACTAGACATCAGTGGGCTTATCCAACAGAGGATCCTTCATGTTACAATACTGTCCTGCCAGGCAATATATGCTCAGTGGTGCATTAGTAGCACAACAGTTCCCAGGTCAATAACCACTTTCTGATTGGATTTGAGGTCTGGTTCATAAGAAGAAATTGCATGACTGGTACTGTGACTTGGTCAAAACCCTAGGGTTGATCCTGCTATTGTTATTTTTCTGAATGGCTTTTCTGTCACATTTCCTTCTAAACATTCATATTTATGCTCATAATCCACGGCTGCTCTCAACCTTGGTCAGAGGAGTTTTTTTTTTCCTTCTGCAGCAGACAGCAGTCAAGGGAGATGTATGAATGGCTAACGTGCTGAGAATAAGATTCTTCGTGCTCAGTCTTCAATGGGACAACTGTATATTAACTCTCCCATTACTAAGGGTCAGGGTGCATCATGGAAGACAGGAGCAGAGAATGTAAGAACTGAAGAATGGATAAAGTGCTGTGAAATGCTGTCTTTTGAACATGACTGTTGAAATCCTAATCTCACAGCTGCTGTGGTTACCTACACAAAACCTATCCAAGAGCAAGTTAGTCATAATCCCAACATAAAGAAGGTAAATAGTCTCCAAGCCCCACCTCCAACTGAGGAACTTTTGGTAGTAGATATTTGCTGGGGATAGAGAACTAACTATTCTTTTTTGAGGATGTGGCCACTGGTGGAATTCCCATGCACTAGTGAATGGTCCCTGAGCCATGCCATAAGGCATCACTAAAAGGCTAGTGAGTAATCAAAAACGGAGAAAGTCATGAAGTTGAGAGGAACAATGTTGAGGCAATATTTGAGACAGTTGGAAGGGAAATGGAGCAAGATAATGAGCATATTCCATTCTCTACAAGTATGGAATTCTCAAGTACAAAGAAAGATAAAAATTAATCACAAATAAAAAAATATAGCTAGGAAAACCAACGACTTAAATATTTTGTCACTGGCCTCCAGGACAACTTCACAGCATCTCCAAGCATGTTGCTTTTCCATGTGGCTGATTGGAAAATCATAGATGCACCTAATCCGTGGAGACAGAAGGGCATGGCCAGCTACCAAACTGGATCACCTGTATTACAAGGTCAATAAAAATACTTTCTGATTGGATTTAAGGCCTAGTTCATAGGGGGAAATTTCATGGCTGGCACTGTGACTTAGTCCAAAGCCCCTGGTGGAAAAATCACAGGCCCTAGAGTTGAACCTGCTATTGCTCCCCTCAGCACTCACTTCTGGATGAGCAGTAGGTTTATTGTAACAAACTTTGCCTTACTATTCTGAACTGCTCATGAAGGTCTTCTAACCCATTAATGCATATGCCAGTAGAAGGTCCCAGTAGAGTACAAAAGACAGAAATATAGTTTTCTGTTTGGCTTAAATACATGAGAAACCTAGGGATGAACACAGTGAATCTCTTCTTTTTGTTTTACACTGTTCTTAAGCATGTACTGTGATAGGGCACATCCCATGTTCGCTCAGCTTCTTTTGATACTTCTGGGGCCAGCAAAGAAATATGAAGAGATGGACAGAGACAAGAATTTTTAAAGGGTGTGACGAGTTATGTAATCTAGAAAGACATTCAGGGAAAACGCTCAGACAATAGGTTAATATGTAAAAACTTTTGGGATGGAAAGTGTGTCACATTGGAAGAAGGCTTGCTGGGAATGAGAAAGGCTATGCATCAAGATATAAACACTTTTTGAGTTCTTTATATATTTTGGATATTAGCCCAAAATATTCTTTGGATGAAGATTATTTTATAATCTGTAGGTTGCTGATTTGTCTTATTGATGGTGTGTTTTGCCTAACAGAAGCTTTTAAGTTTCATGAGGTCCCATTTATTAATTGTTGATCTTAGAGCCTGAGTGACTGGTGTTCTCTTCAGGAAGTTTCACCTGTGCCACTGAGTTTGAGGCTCTTTCCCACTTCCTCTTCAAATAGATTCAGTGTATCTGGTTTTATGTTGAGATCCTTGATCCACTTGGACTTGAAGTTTCTGCAAAGTGATAAATATAGATCTATTTTTATTCTTCTACATGAAGACTGCCATGTATTTCTTTATTCTTCTACATGCAGAAAACACCATTTATTGAAGATGCTTTCTGTCTTCCACCGTATGTTTTTGGCTTCTTTTGCAAATATCAAGTGTCCATAGGTATGTGGGTTTTCTTCAGGGTCTTCAATTCTATTCCATTGATCAACCTGTCTGCCTCTGTACAAATACCATTCGGTCTTTATCACTATTTCTGTATGGTACAGCTTGAGATCAACGATGGTGATTTCCCAAGAAAATCTTTTATTGTTCAGAATTGTTTTGGCTATCCTGACTTTATGTTTTTCTATATGAAACTATTTCAATGTCTGTGAAGAATTGGGTTGGAATTTTGGTAGGGGTTGTACTGGATCAGTAGATTGCTTTAGATAAGATGGCTATTTTGTACAATGCTAAACAGAGAATTCTCAACAGAGGAATCTTGATTGGCAGAGAAGCACTTTAAAAATGTTCAACATCCTTAGTCATTAGTGATGTGAAAAACGAAAGAACCCTGTAATTCCACCTTACAGTCACAAGAATGGCTAAGATCAAAAACTCAGGTGACAGTACATGTTGGCAAGGATGTGGAGATAGAGGAACAGTTCTCCATTGCTGGTGAGATTGCAAGCTGGTACAACCACTCTGGAAATCAGTCTGGCAGTCCCTCAGAAAATTGGGAACTGTTCAACTGAAGGTCCAGCTATACCACTCCTGGGCATATAAAAAAAAAAGATCCACCATAGCCCAAGGACATGTGTAAGCCTTATTTGTAATAGCTAGATGCTGGAAACAGCCCAAATGTCCATCAACCAAAGAATGGATGCAGAAAATGTGGTTCCTTTACACAATGGAACACTATTCAGCTGTTAAAAATTAGGACATTGTGAATTTTACAGGCAAATAGATGGAACTAGAAAATATCATCCTGAGGGAGGTAACTCAGACCCAAGAGGACATGCAGAGTATGCACTCACTGATAAGTGAATATTGGCCAAAAAGTACAGAATACCCAGGATACAACTGACAAGCCATAAGAAGTTTATCAAGAAGGAAGGCCCAAGTGAAGATGCTTCAATCCCACTTAGAAGTGGGAACAAAATAATCACAGGAGGCAGATGGAGAAAAGGAACTGGGTGGGAGAGGGAAGAGGGATGGGAAAGGGGGAACAGGATCAGGTATGGGGGGTGGGGGGAACAGGAGAGAAGTCCAGCAAGCCAGTAGAATGAATGGAAATATGTAGCATCTCAGAATGGCAGATGTAAGGATCCTCTAGAAAGACCTAGAGACCTGGGGTCTGAGAGACTCCCAGGACTCAATCGAGGTGACCTTAGCCAAATGCTCAATAGTGGGGAGAGGGAACTCAAAGTGTCCACTTCCTGTAGCTAGACAGGGCTGCAAGTAGATGGATTGGGTTACCAACCCATAGTCAAAATTTCAGACCCAGAATTGTTTCTGTCTAAAAGAGCTGCAGGAACAAAAATTGAGACAAGACTGAAGGGAAGGCAGTCCAGTAATTAGCCCAACTTGGAATCATGGGGAGAGGAGGCACCAAGGCCTGACACTATTATTGATGCTATGATGTGCTTACAGACAGGAGCCTAGCATGGCTGTCCTCTGAGAGGTCCTACCAGTGGCTGACTGAGACAGATGCAGATACTTATACCCAATCATTGGACTAAAGTTGGGGACCCCTGTGGTTGAATTACAGGAAGGATTGAAGGAGATGAAGTGGAGAGAGATCCCACAGGAAGATGAGAAGTCTCAACTAACCTGGGCCCCTTGGAGCTCTCAGAGACTAAGCCACCAACCAGGCAGCAAACACAGGCTGGTCCAAGGCCCACAGCACATATATAACAGAGGACTGCCTCAGTAGGGGAAGATGCACCTAATTCTGGAATGACTTGAGGCCCCAGGGGAAGGGGATGCCTGAAGGGGACACTCTCTTGGAGGGAAGGAGGAGGGGGGAATGGGATGAGGAACTGTGGGAGGTGGGACTGGGAGGAAGGTATTGAATGGGATGTAAGTAAATAAAATAATTAATTAAATAAAAATTAATAAAAGTTAAAAAAGATATAAACACATACTCTACACACTGTAAGTACTGGCCATGACTCACCTAGGGGAGCTGTATGCTTCAGTTCATCTTCTAGTGCCTTAGTCTGAAACAGTTCAAAATACGGAGAGACGGAGAGATGATAAGGGAGCCTCTCATCAGGAACAAGAACAGTATGTACAAGGGTTTAATTAAAGCTACTCGAGACAGGAGAGAGCTAATAGAGACCCTGTCTGATGTTTTAACACCTCTATCCCATCCTGTGTTGCTCTAATATATTATTAAATTACATAATCTGCACATTTTCTTTTTGTGAAACTAGAACGTCATGTCCTTGTGAAGGAAGCATCCCTAGATTAGCCTATCTGCTCCCCACCCCACCCCATCTCTCTCTCTCTCTGTGTGTGTGTGTGTGTGTGTGTGTGTGTGTGCGTGCATCTGCATATCCTGAGGTGAGGGCAGTGCTTCACTCTGCACTGAGTTTGTATTAAGCATCACATTTTGTTCTTTTCTCATTACACGTGTGTTCTTTTTACTTTCCTAGTATGGACAGAGCTTTGTTTGACACTGGGGATTGACAGATTCAGCATTTTCCTCACATAGTAGGGGCAAAAGACATGCAGACAAATATCCAAAACATCATAGCTTTCAGAGAACCACAGACATTCTGAGGACCACCGTCCTGTACAGAGGATATGTTAATAAGGGTTCTCTAGAGTAACAGAACCAATACAATTAATATGTGTGTTAAAATCATTTTGGGACCCTGAGAGATGGCTCAGTGGCCATGAGCATAGGCTATTCTTCCAGAGGACCCAAGTTCAGTTCCCAGCACCCACAGGTAACTCATAACTGCCTGTACCTACAACTTTAGGAAACCTACTCTCTCACACCTACATCTCCACACACATATACACACAAAGGTAAAAATAAAACAGACTCTTTTAACAATAAATAAAAGAATTTATTAAATTATCTTACCTTGAAATAGCAACAATAGCTGTCCAACAGAAGAGACGCTGAGAGTTTGGCTGTCACATAGTCTTTGAGATGGGGTTGCTCAGCAGTTAGAGCAATCACACAGTAGCTGACTCTCCCTGGAGAGGCTGAGAATCATCCCACAAGGCTGGGTGCCTCAGCAGTCCTCAAGACTGTGTGCCTCTGAAAGTCTCAATATGGTATCACAAGTCTGGAACAGCGGAACAGCAGACAATAATGGTAAGGAGTTAGTAATAATAGTAATAATAATAATAATAATAATAATAGCCTGTAAATGCTGGTTCTGCTATCAGAAGAGTCAACAGGAGCAGCAGCAGCAGCGGTGGTGGTGGTGGCAACGGTGTGAGTCAGATTGAGTTTCAGGGAAGACCCCAGTTTACTCTTGAATAAAGCAGGCAGGAGCCGTAAGAAGCTTTGGGATGCCTTCTGTTCTCTGTCCACCCTTTAGTTCCCACAC
This sequence comes from Grammomys surdaster, assembly GCF_004785775.1. Classification (NCBI taxonomy): domain Eukaryota; kingdom Metazoa; phylum Chordata; class Mammalia; order Rodentia; family Muridae; genus Grammomys; species Grammomys surdaster. The sequence continues at coordinate 3,055,018 of NW_021604633.1, read as the reverse complement.
CTCATGCTCCCACAGGGCCTGCAATCTCAGAGATTCTATTTTGATCTGGCAGTTGGGCCAGTTCTTTTGAATGGCATGAAATATGTTATCTTGCCATGCATGCTGCTATTAATCTGAGGGGTAGTTACTAAGGGAAGGATCCGTTGCAAAGTCATAAAAGGCTCATGAGTCACAGATGACAGGAGAAGTTCAATAGGCCTCGTGGTCTTCATTTCTTGAGGTATAAAGGAGGGAATAGCACCCCCATGCCTACATGCATATATATTTAAATGGAGTCATAAGATTGAAGTCTAGGTATGAAATCATTTATGGAAGTATTCTTCAAAAGCCCTTTGGATTTTGGGCTTGAAGATGTAGTTTGCATAGGAAAGAAGAAGAGACAAAAAGAGTCACTGACATGAATCTTCTCTTTAGAATCTTGGATGGTCTCTGCATTGGTCATTTTCAACCATCAACTTGGCAAAACCTACTGTTGCCTGGGAAAGATACTTAATTAAGAATTGTCTTGATAAGATTGGCCTGTGGGCATGTCTTTGGGGAATTGTCTTTATTGTTCATTGAGATACAAAGACTCAGCCCAACATGGGTGACACCAGTACATAGGTTGGGGGTACAAGAAAAGAAAGTTAGCCAAGAGAACCAAGCAATGTTTAGGTATTTACTCTCCCTTTCTTCTCTTAACTGTGGATATGGGGCTTTAGGTTCTTTCTTTGATGTCCTACCCTAATAGTCTTTAACCTGTAATTGTAGTCAAATGACACTTTCTTCTCTAAGGTATCTTTTGTTGTAATATTTTATCACAGCAAGAGAAACAAAACTAGAACATTCTGCCTCACAACGCATTCTTCTTCAAGATTCAATTTTCCCTAATGTTCGTACTTAATTTGGAAAGGCACTGGGAGTAAGCTGGTATAAATTCTAAGTGTGCAATCAAGTGTCAATCTGCTATTTCTCTGCAAGGTCCCTGGAACCTAAGAGTGCTGAGGTCAGTGTTCAGGAAACTGCATACACACCAGGCCTTCTCTGGATCTCCCAGCAGTCGTTACCAGAGAGGGGACTCTATAGCATGAATTTGAAATCCAGTCCTTATTACAAGCAAGACAGAGACTGTCAGTCTAGCTCTGATACTAATGAGTACAATCATCAGAAAAAAGAACACTTAACTGCTCTTTCACTGGACAAAGTTGAATCAGAAAAAAGTAATTAATCTGTGTTCAGAGAGGACAAGGTTCAAATTAGATGATTCCCTTGCTATAAGTAGAGTAAATTTGCTAATGGTGGAACCATGATTCCTTTCTTGTACATTTGTGAACAGAAAAACAATTATACTATGCTGTGAGTATAACAAACCCTTCTTGCTAGAAATCTGATAACAGCATAAACATAAAATATATGTTAAATAGGAGGCAAGGAAGATATAGAAAAGTCATTCTTCTTGGTTCCATTCTTTAATATATATTAATATACAATAATGTTTATAAAATATGTGTGTACAGATACATATATTTCTACATGTAATATAAATATATATTTATAATATAAACATGTATAAATATAAAATATAAATATGTACACACATATGCAAACACACACATACAAATGCGCATATACAACATATAGTAACATCATATATATGTACATTGCAGCCTTTTGTTTTTCTTGAGACAGGGTATCACAGTGTTGCCTAGGCTGGCCCAGAACTCAATAGGTAGCTCAAATCCTCCTGCCTCAGCCCTATGAGTTTTGGAATTATGGAATAAGCCATCATGTCTAGTTTGTAGCGCAATCTCAAATGATAGTATATATGGAAGAAAATACAACCGAACAGTTGTTCTTTGAACATTTATGGAATTTCTGATTGGAATTACTGATTAAACATGATTGAATAATTCCACAAACTCGTGAAAGACATGAAAATAGTAAATTTTCATTACTGCAGCGAGTTAAAGCCCTTGAGTAGTGCAGTGCAATGGTGAGTGCGGAGCAGTCTACAGGGATAGAATAAGCTTCTGTTTCCCTCAACCAAGCCCTCACAGTCATGCCCAGAAAGCATGGGTGTGCCTAGGGGGTGTTTGGTGATATCCAGAGAAAGCTTTGATCATCTCAATTAGAGGCTGGGAGACAGGAATGAAACTAGTGTCTGTTAAGTAAAGGGTAATATTTCCTATCACCCCAGTATATTCAGAACAGCTCCCAAAAAACAACCAGGACAAGATGTCAGTGGTATGAACCATCTATGGTCATGGTGTTTTGTGAGGCAAATCACCACAAAGTTCATACTTAAGACCCGTCTGCTTTAGCATTTAAAGCTAGAGGGGAGGCACAGAATAGCAGGGGCAGAAATATGCTTTAGCTTAATAGGGCCAGATTAAATAAAATCTCCCATCTGGCTTCCATGTTGGGGCCAGCAGAAGTCTTAAGAATATATTTCCATGGCTTGGGCAGGATCTAGTGGTGAGGAGCTCCAAATGAATATTGAATTTGGCACAAATACTAGGTTTTGTTGGATGTTTGCATATAATTTTATTAATTCAACTTTTACCATATTCCAATATTTTTGGTGAACATGGGGCTTTCAAATCAGCAGGCCATCTGTTGGAGATGTGGCAGGAACTCTTCTGCCAAAGATCTGGAAAGAGGCAAAGCTGCGGAGCACGGGTGGTGCATATTGTCTCCATAAAATACATGAAATAATTAAAATGCTGCGTTTGCAGTTGTCTGGATGAATTGTCAAACTCTCGCTTTCATTTCATGCTAACAAGCTTATGAGCATTTAAATCAACAGGAAATGTACTTTGAGAAACAGTTCTCTGTAGAGAGATGTCTGTATGAGCGATCTAAAAGATACTGGCTATTGCATATAAGGAACACTTTGTAGTTAGTGGGATTTTAATGTTGTATGCATGAGAACAGTGTGCATATCTGTTCACTAGGATCCACCTACACAAGCCAGAGGCATGCTCTAGTTTGTAAATACACATCATTTTCATGGAACTATCTCAGATACAAAACTTCCAAAGGGCCTTCATTTCAGAATCCCTGGATGGAGCTCTCATGCCATGAATTTCACATGTATTGTGTATGTGCACACACACACATAAGAGGTGCATGTATGTGTGCACTGGTGTCTAAAAGCAGTCAGCTAACTAGCCTCAGGTTGATTTGATCTGGAGCTGTCCATTTTATTCTCTGAGACTGGGCCTCAGCCGGGCAGTGACAGCGCACGCCTTTAATCTCAGCACTTGGGAGGCAGAGGCAGGCAGATTTCTGAGTTTAAGGCCAGCCTGGTCTACAGAGTGAGTTCCAGGACAGCCAGGGCTCCACAGAGAAACCCTGTCTCGAAAAAGAAAAAAAAAGAAAAAAGAAAAAAAGAGAGAGAGGGAGAGAGGGAGAGAGAGAGAGAGAGAGAGAGAGAGAGAGAGAGAGAGAGAGAGAGAGAGAGAGAAAGAGAGAGAGAGAGAGACTGGGCTTCTCAGTAGACTCTGGGGTTCTGCAGTTAGTTCAGGCTGGCTGGCCAGGGAGCTCTAGGATTTCTCCTGTCTCCGTGTCCCCAATAGTTAGATTATAAGCAGATATGACCACTTCTGGCTTTGTGTGTGTGTGTGTGTGAGGAATGGTTCTGGCCATCTAACCCAGTCCTTATACTTGAGTGACAAGCACTTTACCAGCTTAGCCATCTCCACAGCCCTCTCCCTTTAAATAAGAAGACCTATGTACTGAATGATCTGTGTCAGTGGAGTTAGAACTGTCCTTGTCATTAGATATGCTCAATGCTGTATAAACATGTGTGTAACAATCTTTAAGCACTAGTGTCTGCTGAAGTTTTAAGACACCATGCCTTCACAGTATAAACAATAAACTATGAATTAGAGTGCTGTTTATCTGCCTCTTCTGGTGATTTTCCAGGAGATTCAAATCCTGCACCTTTGCTGTTTAGAAAAACTTTTTAATGGCTTCAAAATTTAGAGTTTAGAATTCTCACCTAGAATCAAAGTAAAGAGAAATAGTCCTCCTTGATTCAGGACCTTACATTGCTCACTAAAGCCGACTTCCCACTCCCCTACTGTCTGAGGAGGTAGCTCTGGGGTCTTTGCATCCGCTGCTCTTTTTGCCTGGAAAGCCTCTCTCTCAGCTAGGCCCATGATTCTCTCTCTCAGTTAACCTTCTGCTCAAATGAGAATACTTCTCATGAAAAGGTATCCCTGCATGGGTTTTTTTTTTAAATCTCCTCTGGCTCTTTGACATTGGGGGTTTATCACCTCTAGCATCTATCGGGTTATGTCTGTTTTCTTTCTCTTTTACTATCTTGTGCTTTTGTGATGTGCCATACATTGTACAATGTACATTGTGTATACAGAATATAATTCCATCACTACAAAGATCCCTGTGTTTATGATTCTTCCACTACTCACGTTTAAACTCTCTTGGAGTGTGTTTCACATCCTACTTAGCCTTGGTATCTTCATAGTGGGATGTGTTTGTTCACCACTAACTAAAGGTTACATAAAAAATTAATGAATAAATTAAATATAGCATGCATTTACAACAACTTAAAAAGGCCTATGCATTTAGTGTGTGTATGTGTGTGTGTGTGTGTTGGTGTACTGTATACGTGGAGTGGAATAGAGTGCCCACAGAAATTAGAAGAGGCTGTCAGATCCCTTGCAACTGGAAATACAGGCAGTTGTGAGCAGCCATGTGGGTAATGGGAACTGAACCCAGAACTTTAGGAAGAACAGGAAGTAGTTTTAACCACTAAGCCAATTCTCTAGCCCTCGTTTTTCTCAATTTTTGTGGGCACAGTCAATTGTGATAATCATTGAAATCCAGCGTGCTGGCTGGACTCTCTCTGCTCTCAACCTAATAAAGCCTGTCATAACTCTCCCAAGTACACCATGTTTGTATCCCCAACTTGCAGGTGAGAACCCTGAGCAAAACCAAGGGATGTCACCCACTGACACCAAATCCTGGGATATGGATCTTGGACCTGTGATTTTCATTATTTACACTGTCCCAAGTGAGGTTGACCATTAAGTCAGAGTGTCACTATAACAACATCAGGAGATGTAAAGATTTATTTGCTTTTTTACAACAGATAATATGTTTCACAGGACATAGAACAGTGTGATTTTATGAATCTCACCTCCCTTCAAGGAAAACAGTTTAGCTTGCACTACCAAGAAAACACTAGTGATATAAACACCATAAACCCCTGGAATATACACATGCAAATATTTGGCCTTGGAATGAACCGCAGTGCTTTTGGCTTCTTGCATTTTGAATTCTACCCAGCCTACTGAGTTAGTCATTGCTGGTGGGATGCTGATGATTCTTGGGGCTCCTGCTAAACTGCTATATGAAAGGAAAATGATTGTAGTGATAATGAGTTTTGTTCCCTGAGGTTCAGAGAACAAGCAGTTGTTTTATTATTCTGGAATAAAATACTTTGCACTATGCATCCCAAACCATTTTAGGTAAGTGATCAATTTCACAGATGCAAAGCATTCCCTCAGAGCAATGTCATTGGTTAGAACTGATCTCAGAAAGGCAGGAAGTACCAGGGAGACCGACCAATGTTTGTGTCTCCTGTGTTAAATGACTTCAGTGCTAATAGCCTCTGTAAGCACAAGAAACCGTTTCCAAGACTCCAAAGCACTTTACAAATGTTCAAAGAGAGCTCTTTTTTTTTTTTCAACAGAAAAAATCAGTCAAACTCATTGTGATACTCCATGCAGTGGTGTAAGTTTAAAGAGATAGCCACTCAAAACCTGATGTAATAGCTTGAGTATTTTGGTACATTGAATGAGAATGGCCATAAGCTCAAATATTTGAATACTTGATCCCTGGTTAATGGAACTGTTTCAGAATGATTAAAAGGTGTGGCCTTATTGGAGGAGGTACGTCATTGGGAGTGGATTTTGAGGTTTTAAAAGACCATAGCAGACCCATCTCACTCTGTCACTCTGCCTGCATCTTGGAGAACAGATCTGAGCTCTCAGCTACTTCTCCAGTACTATGTCTGTCTACCTGTGAGCATACTCCCTGCCATGATGATCATGGATCAACCTTCTGAAACTGTAACAAGCCCCCAGTTTATATGTGCCCTTTGTCATGGCTGTTATCACAGCAACCGAATGGTAACTAAGACAAGTACTCTGTACAAAGGTCCATTTAATGCCTTATTAAACACTCTTTTAAAGATTCACTAATTGGGATAAAAGTTCTTAATTACTGTCAGCCCAACTAAGTGATTGGCTAACCTGTATTTGGTGAGTCATTGTTGGTTCTGTTACCACATGTGAGCTAAGTAGGTGCAATCATTACCAGAAGTCCTAAGATCGACCAGCTCCAGGATGGCATCTCTTCTATATTCTTCTTTCATCCATTGGTCTTCAGATCAACGTGATTTGCCCTAATAATAAGTTTATATGGGTCTGATAATGGCCAGAGAACATCAGCCAGATTGGAATGAAGTTCAACTCACTTGTTAGATGATGATTGACAGGCTCTGAGCCATGGGTCTGTCCATGTTATACAATAATAGATGAAATTTTATGCAATGCTAGCCTCCCACCAGTGTTCTGAATATCAGGAGAATTGGCATCTCATGGTTAGCATCATACATTCACTTTTTTGGAGACATAGCTGCTTATCTTCACAGAATTTGTACATGGAATTAGAGGATTTATATACTACTGCCATTTTCAGGCTGGTAACCTCATTCATCTGAAAAGCAAGAATGCTTTTAGGTGTGGTTTTTTTTCCCCCAAGAAAATGTAAACTGATATCTGCTCTTGAATACCAATTCCTACAGTTATTAGGCATGTTATCTTCGTCATTGTTCATATCTATTCATCAATTGTTATCATCTGTGGCAAAGTACTTAAAACACTATATAGTCGTTCATTTGAATAAGTAAACAAAACTATCCTTCTTCTTCTTCTTCTTCTTCTTCTTCTTCTTCTTCTTCTTCTTCTTCTTCTCCTTCTCCTTCTCCTCCTCCTCCTCCTCCTCCTCCTTCTCCTTCTCCTTCTCCTCCTTCTTCTCCTTATTCTTATTCTATTTTTTTAAAAACATCCACATAAGAACAAGGTTAAATACAAAAGGTATGAGTTAATAATATCATCATTACCCCTTTTCATTGGTTGCTTTTTTCATTGATGTGACAAAAATACTTGATGAAATCAAAAAAGGAAGGATTTATTTGGGCTCACAGTTTGAAGGTATGGTGCATTATGGCATGGAAGGTGAGACATCAGATCATGAGGCACTTGTCTCATTGTGCATTCAGTCAGGAGGCAGAGAGGTGAGTGTGGATGCTTAGCTCTCCTCCTTATTCAGTGTGAGACTCCTCCCCATCAGTGGCACTGTTCACATTCAAAGTTGTTCTTACCTCCTCACTTAAAACTTTATTAAAACTCCCTCACAGACATTCACAGAAGTGTATATGGATAGTGACTCCAAATTCAGTGACCTTAACACTGAATATTAACTATCACACCTAAAATTTTTTAAATAAGTAATAATTGTCAATTGGAGAGCCAGTTGATACAAGATTAAAAAAAGTGGGGGCTCAAAATCATCTATCTTACTAAGCTACTCAGCTTCATCAGGTTAAATGAGGGGATAAGATGAAGATTTTTGAGAGAAATTTAGATCTCCTTGGTGACACTTAAGAACAATGCTTGGAACTGTCACAGCTCTGATGTTGGGGTGTGCATTTAGTGGAAAAGAGATACTTTCAGAATGCCTGTGGGGTAAAAACCATTTTTTTTCACACCACTAACATGTGATCGACCATGGTAATGCATTAGCAATGGTGGGAAAAATGCCAGACTCCTAGAACCCTTCTTTCTCCTTTGCAGGGCCTTTCTCAAGTTTGTAGCTTTTGGTTTTCCCTTACGATCCCGTTTAGTTTAACCAGGGCCATCATTGGGCTGGCACTGTCCAATGGAACCTAGTGGAATCAATAGGGGATATACAACTAGAGGCATAACTTAGGCCTTCCCTGAATAAATACATATGACTCAAAGCAATCTAATTCTGAAGACCCCGAACACATAGCTGCATGATACGGAGAAATCAAACTGGAACGGAGCTGAAAGCTTTTTCCCTGTTGGCTAGCCTTTCTGGTACTAAAAGTGGGTACAGAGGCTGAAAGAAAGAAAAGGTTTCAATGATTTTATGGGATATGTATGAGTCACTGAATTATAGCAGCAACCTGACAGGTAACACGTGCCCACTTATAATAGTGGTCTGAGTATTTGGATATAACCAACTACTCTCTTCTTGGATTTAAATCTTCCTCCATGGTGAAGAATATATACTTGGTACTTGAAAGCCACTCTGCGGCAGGAGAAAATCTAGATTCAGTGGGGACAGGTTTGATTCTGTTTATCTATAGAATTTAATTATCTCTTCTATATATGTCTAGGTTCAATCATAGACAATTATTCTCAACCTTAATCAAAAAGTCTTTCTTTCCAGTGGCTAAACTGGAGAGTCAAGGGATCAGTCCCAAACAAGGTGTTTATGGCGTTCCCTCCAAGGTTGAGAGAACAGGAAGATGAGCGGAAAGAGTTGAAGAGCTGGAAGGAGAAAAGCTTTAGAATGCTATCTTCTGAGCAATGCACAGCCACTGCAAGAATGCACTCTCAACAACTGACGACTTCAGCGAGTCTGCACAAGAATGGGGCCCATCAACACTCAGGGAAGATGAAAAAGGAACTTGGGGAGGGTCCTGTCTCTCACTGCTGAGCTATTTCCTAGAGATAACTTTCTATTTCTCCTCAAGATAGCAACTACTATAATACTAGCACTGCTCAGGACCATGGGGGCTTCCCTGTGGTATGGAATCCTCATTTTATGAATATGTATGTAACTTAAGTTTTAATAGGAGTGATGAGGTTCTATCTGTCTGCTGGACACTATCCATGGAGATCTGTGGGGCTCTGGCTGGGCCTGAACAGCCAGAGTTGCTCTCTCTGAAGGAGAGCGGGAGTCAGATCAAGGTGAGCTGCCAGGTCTCTTCTACAGCTGCCCCAGAGTGGGTGTGGTGCAGTGGGACTCTGCTGGCCAGCAGGGCACAGTGGAGCTTGAGTAGCTTCTAGCAACAAAAGCTTTCAGAGAATTCTCTTCCACAAAGTGTTACAGTTCTCTACGATAGATGCTCTCAGACAGTCTTTAATGAAATAACTCATGTGTGTTTTATCCCTTGTGGACAGGATCTTATATACATTTGGGGGTGGGTTGGGGTCTGAAAGTGGATGCATTCGATTGGCTTGGTGGGCTAAGATGTTTAAGGATGTCTCAACCGCATGTGGAGGGGCCTCACAGTCCTCTCCATGGGGTGTCATGGTCACATGTTCCTGGACAGGAAATTGTTCAGGAGTAGATGAAACTCCCATTGTCCTCAGGTATGAGAAGATTGGGGTTTCTGAATGCACTCAACCTTACCAAGTTTTTTTCTGGTGCCACGGTTCCAGTTGCCCCACAATGAGGGTGATAGCATTAATTTGTGGGCTATTCCATGAAGACACAACAATGCAAGGTAAGTAAGCAAACTTGAAAGGGATGACATGTATCTCACTTTAAGAAAATTTGTTTGGCCCTTTAATGACAATTACAAGAAGCAATACTCAGTAATAAAATTACAGAGTAATTACACTAGATTTCAACACTAACAAAATAAGAGCAATGATAAAGTTAACAGATATTGCAGTGCCATATATTATTTTAAAAATTACACTTGCCTGAAAATTTCATTTACTCATAGATTGTGAGACAACAAGAACAGCTCATCAGTGAGCAAAGAATGAGGTAATTATGACCACTGGTACTTGGAATGCTGGAAAGGGCAAATTCTCACAGAAGGAATGAATAGACAGGATAAGAAAACTCAATTGCTTATGGAATGAGTAAAAGAGAAGAGAGAGCCTGAAACAAAAGGGGATGGAATTGCTTTGAGAGAATGAGGGGCTTGGAGCCTCACAGGATGCTTCCCTGGATCTGGAACTACAGACAAGGGCTTCGTGCTTTCACATCCCTCAGACAGTCTACGGGGTACTCTAAGTTCCAGGCAGCACCTCAGAACAAAGGCACCTAACAGATTAAGCATTCATGCTGCAGAGCTCGCTCATGGGATGTGCTTTCTTTGAGTGGCTGTAGTTAACAACTCCTCTGATTTAATATGAGCTGTTAAAAAGAATCACGGCACTTCCACCAAATTACCATACCACTAAAAATGTTCCCCTCAGCCTGTCAGTGCTGTGCCTACAACTCGAACTTTCCGATGGTTTATCTTTCTTGTGGTTTTTGATCTTTTTATCACCAAAAAAATTGAAGATAAATAACTCAAATGTACACAAACCATTCCATCCTTTCTCTTCAGAGAGCTGCTCCTACAGTTCAGAGCCTCTGTGCCCCATGACTCGGTATGAACAGCTCAGCAAGAGAGTATTGGCTGAAAACACCAAGCATGCTGCACTGGCAGATGGAGTGTGTGGCCATTTTTGAAGAGGAACAAATGTATGAATTTAATTAGGAGGAGATGTGACAGCTCCTTTCCTTGCTTGCATAATTTTGGAGACAATTGTGATGAGGTGCATGGCTTCTCCTCACACAGATTCACTCCTGCAGCAGCTTCTCAGTTTTTCATTTTCTTTCCATTTATTTCATCTTTCTATATGACTCTCCCCCAGCTTAGGAGCTCACAAACTGTACTGACAGAACGTTTCGTTTCACATATTTGTGGTAAAGGCTGGCTGTTGCTATGATTATTTTAACAGGAGACCCACTTAACCTAAGCACATTTAATTTATGGCCACTGAGTGCTAACAACAGCCTGCCTCTGAGAAACCTCACACACCCAGAGATCATTGTCATATATGTTGTATAGCAAGGAAAAGCCAAGGTTTTTAAGGCCAGGGAATATTTTATTGAGAGAATTTTTGGCCTCATAATAAATTAAAGGAAAATATAAGGGCAAAGAAAGCTCTTAATCCATGTCTTGATATTAAATAGGAAAGGATCCAAATGGGTCAATGTGAAGGAAGGGTCAGAGCTGCCATATATAACAGGCTTTCCTGAAGTGCGTGATCTTTGCTCAAGGAGGTGCACAGCATCCACAGAAGAGAGAAACGCAGGAGCATGTGCAGTAGGCTTTGACTCAGCTCTCTCTGAATTCTGTGAAACAGAGATGACAACCCCCACCCTAACCAACCCCTATACACAAGGTACACAGGGTGAGGGTATTGAAGTGCAATGACCTGTGGAGAAAAACTGAAATTACATTAATCGAAAGGATTCCTACCCCTGCTCTGCCCAAGCCCCTCTAAGTCTTCTTCCATGCTGGGCCTCATTATATTTAATTCAAACTGCTACTGAGAGAGGAAATCAGGGCTGCTTCCAGGGACTTAGCACTACTCTGAGACAAAGATGGATCCCCTTGTTGGAACTTTTGCATAGCCACCTCCTCGGAGCTCCTTACAACTTCATACTTTCCCCAGGACCCAGACCCTGAGCTCACCCAAAAGGCCCTGTGATCTTTGTGGTCTACTGTACTTCCTCCACCTGCCTATGGGGACCTGGTTGGTGGAACCACTGTCAGAGACAACGTGGACGGTAAAATGTGAGTTTCTCTCTTTGATGTCAAGAAAGGTGAAGAGGAACAAGGTGAAATGGAACACACCCTGAGTGAATGCAAAACAGCTTGAGGAGTCAGCTGACTGCTTACTGAATGAGTCTAGACCTGTAACTATTCCATCTCTAACGGTAAGCAGAACACACAGCATCCCCCTTTCTTCTGAGACAGTGTGACCATGGCCACCTTCAGTGAGAGAATTGTGATGAGATCAGGAGGCTGACGATGAGAACAGTCCTTTGAGAAAGGGAGAAATTAAAATGTGGGTATGGGGATTCATACTAGTCTGTGTGTGTGTACGTTTGTGTGTGTGTGTGTGTGTGTGTATGTATGTATGTATGTATGTTTGTGCACATGTGCATGAACTTTATGGTATATGGATGTGTGTATGCATTGTATACATTCATGTGGAGGCAGAAGATGGTATCTGTGTACTCTTCTCTTGCTCTCTGTCTTATGCCCTGAGACAGGGTCTCTCACTGAGCATGGAGCTCACTGTTGTTGGCTAGGTTGGCTGGCCATCAAGCCCCAGGGATCTTCTGTCTCTCTTTCTCCCTACAGCACTGGGCTTACATATGCACACAGTACCTGAGGACACTCCTATGAGGAGTGTTTTGGAAGTCAGTTGTATTGTAGGAAGAAAAAGAGTAACATGACTTGGCCACAGTTTTGAAAGTTGGCTCTGGCTGCCTCATGAATGAAGACTGGGGTGTGTCATCTGGGGAGAATCTTACAGTACAGAAGATGTTATCTCTTTTTGTAACTCTTCTATTATATGTTATACCCCGACTGCAGTTTCCCTTCTTTCCAATTCTCCCAGTCCCCTCCACTTCCCATGTCCTCCAGATACGCTGCTCCTCTGTCTCCCTGCAGAAAAAGCAGGTCTTCCAGTGACATCAGCTGAGTCCAGCATTACAAGGTGCAATAAGACTAGGCACCAAACCTCATATCAAGGCTGAGCAAGGCTACTCAATAGGAGGAAAAGTGTCCCAAGAGCAGGCAAAGGAGTTAGAGATATACCCCCTTTCCCACTGTTAGGCATCCTTCAAATACTCCTGTAAATGGTATTTTAAATATTATTTAGCAACCTTATGAGTTATTAACATGATTCAGTCGGACCCCAATAATTGAGGCAGAGTCCTATGGATTTTTAAAATCAACTCTAGCACTATTACTGTGCAGGTTATCCCTAATCTATGTTTATATATGCTAGACTTTCAATTCCTACCTTTGCTCTCCAAGTACCTGCTGTTTAAGTCTCCCCTGGGTTATTTCTGTTCCAACAGCCTGTACTCAGGCTCCACTTGTTCAGGCCTTGTTCTCATGATGTATCTAGACTCATGGTGGCTTCTTTCTGTCTCCCCTCCCCTTCCTTCTTCTTTCTCATCTCCTCTTCTTTTTCTTTCCTAGTAGTTCCTACCTTTGATCCCCAGGCCAGTAATTGAAAACCTGCCTACTTGTATTCTCCCCAGTAACAGGCTGTAGCCACTTTTATTTAACCAGTAGCTTTAAATTTGGGAGCAAGGTTTACACAACAAAGACTGGTGTTCTTAGGAATTCCCTTGTCTGTGGGCAACCAGATCTTTGTGACCAGTACTTAGCATTTGAATACATAGCAGCATCAGACCAACCCCCAACACACCCTAAGCTAAACAACTACATGGTGTACACAGAAGACCTTGTGCAGACCAATTCAGGCTATGTGATTGACACTAAGTCTCCATGAGTCCCTACTTATTAGTTTTTATTATTAGTCATTATCCCCTGCTTATTAGTTTCTGTGTGCCATGTTCTTGTAGTGTCCTTGACTTCTATGATCCCTTCTCTCTTTCTCAGGGTTCCTCAAGCTCCACCTAATATTTTACTGTGGGTCTCTGCATCTGTTCCCATCAGTTACTGGATGAAGCTTCTTGATAACATTTTGAATTTAGCTGGTAATGCAGAAATGAGAAATACATTGATGGGTACAAGAAGCCATAGAAATGACTTCTAAGGGAGATATTGTATTAAAGGGGTAGGGATGGTCAGCAGTGACCAAGTCTTAAAACAAATCTGCTGCAATTGCCTTGAAATCTTGTTGTTGTTATGAACAGGGTAGAATTTCAATACCATTATAGACTCTGATTTATAAAACCAAGAAGTTCTCCTTGTAAGATGTCCTTGTATGTGACAGGAGCCTGACATAGCTGTCTCCTTAGAGGTCTGCAAGAGTCTGACATATTCAGAGGCAGATGCTCACAGCTAACCATTGAACTGATCATGGGGTTCCCAATGGAGGAGTTAGAGTGAAGACTGAAGGAATTGAAAGGGTTTGCGACCCTATGAAGAGAGTAACAATACCAACCAACCAGAGCCCTCAGGGTCTAAACCACCAGCCTGGGAGCACTTAGGGAGGGACCCATGGATCCAGCTATATATGCAAGGGAGGATGGTCCTGTTAGGCATAGGTGGGAGAGGAGATCCTTGGTCCCATGAAGGCTGGAAGCTGTGTGGGGGGAAATTTGAAGGTGGGGAGGTGGGAGTGGGGGGTAGGTGGAGGTACATCCTCATAGAAGCAGGAGGAGGGGGGTGGGATAGGGGTTCCTGGGCGGGGGCAGGGGATGAGGTAAGAGGAGAACATCTGAAATGTAAATAAAATATCCAATAAAAAAAAAAAAGATGTCCCTGTATGCCTGGATACGGATGCCACCACTGGGGTTCAAACTGGGTATGAAATGGATGTTTGGGACTTGTCAGCAGCCAGGTGGTAATTATTTACTTGAGGGTTGGAGTTGAGCTGAGTGGTAGAGTGCTTGCCCACCAGGCATAGGTTGAGTCCCTAACACACAAACAAAATGTCAACAACAAAATAAAACTACTATGTAGTCTAAAGTCACCTGAGAAAACATAAGGAGAAGGGTGAAATCAAGGCTCGGCTCCAAAGAAGAGAAAGAAAAATAGGAGAGAAAACAAAGAGCAAAATAGAAGTGTGTGAAATGATGGAATCCAGGAATAGATATTTTAGAAGGTAGCGCACCTATAAATCATGGATCACAGGAATGGAGATAGGTGGCAGAATGATGCCACACTCTGTCAAACACTGCTGAAAGAACAGAGAGGCAAGCTGTTACAAAAGACTTTAAATTGTCTTTCACTAAGCTCTGGGACACAGGTGGCCTCTGGTGGCTCTGACAAAGGCTCTCTCAGTTGAGCACCTGCTGGAGAGGAGGCTATAAGAATTGGGGAAGGGTTGAGAACTAGAAAGACCCCTCCTGAGAACAGAGAAAGCACAAGACTCAGGGTTGAGAAAGGCGGGGGCACTTGAGACATCTGCCTCTGCTGGGAGGTCAGGGGATGGTTGGAGGACATGCATGTGAGCAGATGGAGACAAACCAGCTGTGGGACTGAGGGCAAAGAAAGAATTCAGAACAGTCAGGGACGTAGCACTAGCTTTTGTGGAATAGAAAAAAAAAATCATCTTGCTGAGAGGAAGAATGGACAGGTCCTGGTGTAGGTTTGTGGAGGGGAAAGTGCACCCAAGGCGCAGGCATTGAGAATGCTTACCAGCTCCTTACTAGTCTTCCTACCCTTCTCTTTAGAGATATACCTTGAACAAAACTTCTTTGATTAGTTCACTTGCCCTGTTGTTTAAGACTAACAAATCAACACTGAATTCAAAGTCTCCTAGTAAATGTGGATAGCTTCCTGGCTCCTCCTTTGTGTCATATCTTGGTAACCAAATTCCTTCAGAGTATCTATCAACTCAGAAGCTCAGAAGAGAGATGGAACAAAAGATGTAAAGGGTGGCTGCAGGGTTAGAGAGTGCTGGCAACCCCTGCCACTGCACATATTAGAGAACTTCCCACACTGCTGGGTCAACTGCTAATCATTGGGCGCTCCTGTCTTCAAGGTGATGCTTTCGTATCTGGATGCAAGATGGAGCTTATGCATGTAAGAATTCAGATTTGAATCCAGACTAACACTCAGGGAGAACAGATTTATGGAAACAGATCATATTTATACTCAGTGAAGCAGAGCCTGATGCATGTCTGTTGGTTCTTCCCCACGTCCATCCTTTGGGAACCCTCAATTCACCTTGCAGAGGCAAGCAGCTATTAGTTGATGCTTCTCAATAGCAGCCCTCTTTCTCCAGGTGCAGCAAGGTGGCCCTGCTGGGTAGGGGCATAATCAAGGCCTTATACCTATGTGATTGATGCCACTAGAAACTGATAGTGAGTCCCTGGGAGTATGAGTGGTTCTAGGAAATAAGAGAGAATCAAAGTTCAAAGTCACTTCAAGGACAATACCAGCATTTCCCACATTCTTTCCTATATCTGTAGGTTTTTTTGTTTGTTTGTTTGTTTTCCTTGCAAGCTACAAATTCTATTCTCGAATGCTGGGAAACACCCAAGAACACTTTGTGGGTTCTCTTAAATTAAAATCTTTGGTTTCTGCTCATGTACTTCTTACTATTCTTTGTAGCAATGGGCAAAAAAAAAAAGAGAGAAACATATTAAAATAAGAAATTTTTTAAATCTTTCCTTTTTATTTTGCAAATTTAAAAATAAGAGTATTAAATTTACAGTTTAATCGAGTCCTTAAACCTGATCCCATAAGAATGCATCCGAGAATTAAAGATCAAAGACTATACAAGGAGCTGTTCTGCTTGAGTTTGTGAGCTAAGATCTGAACTTTGTTTCAGAGGAGACGAATCTGTAACCAGAATAGACAAGAATAGAACAGAATAGATCAGAAAAGACCAGAATGGACTACATGCTGCTTCAGACCTCCTGACTGCTGTCCTTGATCTTTGGACCCTGGGTCCTGAAACATGGTGCGGAACTCAGATGTGTCCCTAGGTATCCGTGACACCCAAAGTAAAAGGGTATACATCTAAAGTCACAGTAATACCAAAGTGGGCAAAAACTTTGTATCACTTTTTCATCTCCAGCATCTAGTTTTAAGATTATAAAAAAAGGAATAAGAAACAAAATCTTCTTGGTGGCAACTGTGAATATATTTTTAAATGCTATTAACTGACAGCACATCTTGTTCAGAACTATCTTTAGTAGGTGTTCTGATGAGGGAAAGCTGGGTTGTCATAAAAACATAACAGGAAATGATTGCATTGAAACAACATGTGAAGATACTGGGCACTGAGAAGAAAGAACTCTGCTGTGGACTGTGATTGTTTTCTTTGGAGCTTGGTGCTTTGTAATTCACCAAATATTATATTGGGATACATTTTTCCCTCCAACTCTTAAGAAATTGCTGCTTGTCTATGTTTTAAAGTAGTAAGACTTCCATGAACACTTACCAAAAAAGCAAAACATTAAGTATTAGAGTAACAAAGAAGGCCAGGGTCCACTCTGGACGATGACTCTAGTATTGAGATGGCAGGTCATAGCATTGCTGTTTAATCCAAGAAATATGATAACTACCTTTGGAAACTGCTTTTTGGTTTTTTTTTTCATGGACTTCATGATGGAGTGATATTTACCTTTGAGACATACTGACATTGTTAGTCTAAGGCATAGCCTCAAGCCAAACTAGAGATATCCATGTTTAGAAATTTATTTGATTTTGTCTTAAATATTGATATCACAAAATATCTGAGCCTGGTCTGGTCACTTTTTAGAAAGAAAAAAAAAAGATTCATTTGAGTTTTGATCGTGGTGGCTAAAACCTTCAAATAGGAAACTCTGTACCTGACCATAATACCAGGAAGCCTAGTAGAATTGAATGAGAGAAGTAACTCCAAAAATTGTCCTCTGACCTCAGCATGTGTGTTGTGATAAACACACACACACACACACACACACACACACACTCACACACACACACACACACACTAAAATCTTAAAAAACTCCACCCTCAAGAAACTTGTGATGACTGAACCAATCCCTTCCAAAGGTAATCCCGCCATGGTCTAAGCATCTTCTACTCCAGAGGACCAGCATCTCTCAACATCATCATGTTGAAACACAAGCTGCCTTCAACAAGCTGCCTTCAGATCGACTTTCTAGGGACAAGTGACTTCATACCATGACAATATACAGTGTGTGGATTTTTAAACTCAGGTTTATCTTATTGGAATATTAAACATTGCTGAATTCAGACTATTTCTACAGGCTACTGTTTATCTTCCAGATGTTTTCCTAGAATAGACTCTTACAAATGTTGATCGAAGATGATTGCTCCTGCTACCAAACTGCCTTCTGGTAACACCAACAATGACAGAGCCCCAGAGTTGTGCAATTACTCAGCAGGTCTTGTAATTTATGCTCATTTATACGTTAAGCCATGTGTAGGAATATTTATTCCACTATTCTTGAAAAAAACATGAAAATTTATTTTCACTGTCAATTTCATAGAGGGTATTGGTTTGGAAGGTATATCTCAGAAATACTTGATCTGCAAGTAAGAGAGAGGTAACTGTGTGAAATATTTCTTTGTAGTAACATCTTGAGTTAATGAATACTGCACATTCTTAGTACCAACATTTGTTGGGTAAATTTTCTGTGTGTGACTGGTTTGCCTGTGTGTATGTGTATGTACCACAATGGACAATGCTCACCCATGGCAACCAAAAGAATGAATCAGCTTCCTTGGACCTGGAGTTACACAGTTAAGAAGTGTCGTATGGGTACTGCAAGCTGAATTCAAGACCGTTGGAAGAGCAGCCAGGCATGTTGAATGTCTGCACTATGTCTTTGGCCCCTAGGTATGCATTTTGGTCAGTGGGTAAATGGCATGACTTTGTACTGTGTTTCCAGGATTCACTGATCAAAGGGTGAGTGAGGGGGTGATGTGCTAGGACAACCAACTTGCTCTACCCTGGAGGATATGATGAGTATTTTACATGAAGCGGCAAGCATGCAAAAGTTAAATGTTGACTGACATGTATTATAACTTGTTATTAAACTGGGAAATATGACAGTTTATAGGCTGTTTCAGCTGAGTGGTACAATCACTATATTAAAATTAAGTGCTTAGCACTTATTGACACTTTGTATGAAGGTAACATTGAATGGGGGGTAAGTTTTGTTCATCAGAGTAGAATCTCAATAGTTTTATTAAGCCCATTAGTGTATTTATTTAATGTATCCATATTGGTCTATAATATCTCATTAGTAGAATTTTTATTTAAAACTGGGGTCACGTGTCCTGGAGATTGTTCTCTGAGGAAGGGGCCTGATTTCCTCTTGAAGTTTGTATCACACACAGTGACAGTGTATGGAATCCTTTGTTACTCAAGAGTGGATCCTTTCCCAGGGACCAGGACGTCTACACCTGAGGAAAGTAATGAACACAAACAAAAGTTGGACAATTCCATCTTGTTGAACAAATGCAAGAACTTCGGACAGTCAGAAATATCTTCATAACTCACAATGATTTTCCCAGACCAACAACACTGAACACAGAGGAGGAGCCACTTTCTGAAAGGGTGAAAGTAGACAGGTGCCTTGTGAACCTCAGAGAACTCTGAAGACTTGAGCTTCTTGCTGAAGAGACCAGGCTTTTTGCAGCTGTTTATTTACGTTAAAGGTTGATGAGAATTGGGCGCCTTCTGATTCCTTTTGAGGGCTTGTGCACATTGTTAGGAACGTGCTGCTGGAAGATCCTTGAACTTCAGGCTAGGAGAAAACCATGAAGGGAAGGGCAATTCCCAGAGCCTGTGCACTTGTAGAGATTCCATGGACACTGGAAAATTGGTTGGGAAACCAAGGAAACAGGTGGCTGAGGGATATATGGACTTACTAAATGTGTCTAGCAAAATGGTCATTTTATGTTCTTCTTTTCAATTCCTTATATACCAAAGGAAGTCTAGAATATACATATGGACTCTTCTGTCCTCACAAAAATGAACAAGAATCATATTGCGACATTGGAGACAGAGAGCAGAGGAGTAAGTAGCCACATGCTGCAGATGTTTCCTTTGGTGTGCACATTATGTGGAGTCACCAGGAAACCTAGACTGAAACCTATTTTAGAAGTAATTGCTTTTGAATATATTCATCCTACACTGAAATAAATGAAAGAAAAAATGTAAGAATTACAGCAAATACAGAGTATAAACTGATAGCGCACACACACTAAATCTTAAGTTTTCCCAGACACTTGACAGTGGAAACTTCACAGAGGAAAACCTAAAGGACTGTAGCAGACGAGCAGAGAATCCTAAAGAAAATAAAACAGGTTCCACGTTGGTGTGGAAAACAGTTAAGAAATGAGAGAGGACGTGCCAAGGTTTCAAAATCATGTTGAGATTCAATTTCATAATAAAGGATAAGTATCACACTCTAACACATTTGCTGCTGTCATAAGTGGAGGGCTGTGTTGTGGTTTTGCTTTTTGGTATATTAATCTATCTAGTTTTACTAACATAACTTTAAATTATTTTTCCAAATTTGCAAGACGTTGTATAAAACATCTTTTTTCAAAAAAGATCAGCTTCCTGTTCACAACTCCACCCAGGACAATTGAGAGCTCCAGCTCCCCCTTCTACACCAAGAGACAGCCTGACTCCCAGGAGGTCTGTCATAACCAGGCTTACCGGTAAGATCCCCCATGCTCCAATACTTGCCCTAGCTAGGACCCCCATGAAGCCCAGTGGACACAGGCCCTATCTGCCTTGCCAGATACACATCTTCCTTTTGGTCCAAAACTCTGTCCAGGGCAGGTCGGGTGCTCCAGTCCCCCATTCCACACACTGACAGCCTGACTCCCAGGGGGTCTACCATAATCAGGGTCACAGGCTATCTGAAGTAGCCAGGATCACAGAAGGCCTGACCTATCTAGGGACATAGGAGCCCCCCACCCCAACAAGAGACAGCATTGTTTGCTTCCCAGAAGGCCTGCTCTAACCCAGCTCACAGAGTTTCCCATGCTAACAAGGAGGGAAAGGCCCCAGTCAGAGATGGCAAGGCTAGCTAACACCAGAGATAACCAGATGGCAAGAGGCAAGTGTAAGAATATAAGCAAAAGAAACCAATGCCACTAGGGACCATCAGAACCCAATTTTCCCACCACAGTAAGCCCTGGATATCCTAACACACCTGAAAAGCAAGATTATGATCTAAAATTCCATTACATGAGGATGATAGAGATCTTGAGAAGGACATAAATTACTCCTTTAAAGAAATACAGGGGAACACAGGTAAACAAGTAGAAGCCCTTAAAGAGGAAATACATAAATCCCTTAAAGAAATATAGGAAAACACAATCAAACAGGTGAAGGAATTGAGCAAAACAGTCCACAACCTAATAATTGAAGTAGAAACAATAAAGAAATCACAACGGGTGGCAACCCTGGAGATGGAAAACATAGGAAAGAGATCAGGAGTTACAGACAGAAGCTCCAACAACAGAATACAAAACAGAAGAGAGAATCTCAGGCATAAAAGATTTCATAGAAGATATTGACACAACAGTCAAAGAAAATACAAAGTATTAAAATCTCCTAACTGAAATCATCCAGGAGATTCAGAACACAATGGAAAGACCAAACCTAAGAATAATAGGAATCGAAGAGAGTGAAGATTTCCAATTCAAAGGGCCAGAGAATATCTTCAAAAAATCATAGAAGAAAATTTCCCTAACCTGAAGAAAGAGATGGCCATAAACTTACAAGAAGCCTACAAAACACCAAGTAGATTAGACCAGAAAATAAATTCATCCTCGTGTCACATAACAATCAAAACACTAAATAAATAGAACAACGAAGGTGTTAAAAGCCGTAAGGGATGGGGTCACCCACCCATCTCAAAAATTTTAACCCAGAATTTTTCCTGTCTAAAGGAAATACAGGGACAAAAAAATGAAGCAGAGATTAAAGGACAGGCCATCCAGAGACCCCTGTACCTTGGGATCCATCCCATCCACAGACACCAAATCCCAACACTAGTGCTGATGCCAAGGTCTGCTTACAGATAGGAGCCTGGTACAGCTGTCCTCTGAGGCTCTACCAGTACCAGACTAAGACAGATGCAGATACTCACAGCCAACCATTGGACTGAGCCTGGGGACCTTAATGGAAGAGTTAAGAGGAAGAACTGAAGGAGCAGAAGGGGATTGCAGTCCCACAGGAAGAACAACAATATAAACTAACTGAAGCTTACAGAGCTCCCAGGGACTAAACCAAAGAGTATACATGGCCGGTCCATGGCTCCTGCTACATATGTAGCAGAAGACTGCCTTAGCTGGTCCAGTGGGAGGGGAAGGGCTTTGTTTGGTGGAGGTTTGATGCCCCAGAGAAGGGGGATGCTTGAGGGGTAAGGCCAGAGTGGGTGGGTGGAGGAACATCCTCTTAGAGGCAAAGGGGAGGGGGATGGGACAAAAGATTCATGGGGTAGAGACCAGGAAGAGGGACAACATTTGAAATGCAAATAAATAAAATAATTAATTAGAAAAACCCAAAGTTGAAAACAATGCACATGGATCATGAGATCAAGTATGAACTCTGCACAGAGCTGTGGGGGATGGTGCATAACACAGGGTTTCTGATTGTCCATCCGTATCTCTAATGTGTTAGAAAGCTCCTGTCACAGGATTTGCAGCTACTGTCAAGCACCACCCTGCCAGCTTTTCTCATGTGACAATCTCTGATGATGATGTCCTTTGCATCAGCATAACTGCCCTGATTTTTAATTCCATCCTAATCTCCATCCTGTTCAGCCAAGGAGTGCTCCTCATAGCACTACTCAAAGATCATGGCCTGTCTCTGTCTCACAGCCATGTGCTCCTGATCACTGTGGCAGCGAGGGCAATGACAGAACTCAGGAGTTGTGTTACATTAAAAAACACTCAACCCTCTCAAGTGGTACCTGTGGGAATGAACACATTGCCAGCTGGCTCTCAAGAGGATCCTCTCATCTGCTGCTGGAAATGGTGTGTAAAGATGCAGCATTGGCTAGAATTCAGAGCAGATACCCACCTTCTCTCCTTCCCTATATCCGCATGTATAAATGTATATATGTATATATATATGTATATGTATATGTATATGTATATATGTATATATGTATATATATGCATATGACTATACATTTGCAGCTACCATCAAGTAATACCTTGCCTGCTTTTCTAATATGATAGTCTTTGATGATGGCCTTTGCATCAATATAACTTATATAATTATAAATTATATAGATTATAGACTGTTTTCTGATTTAAGGCAGATATTCTCCTATATTGGATGATTTGAGTAACTGATTCCCAAAGAAAACTTGAGTTAAATGAGAGTGCCTCATTTATACACACACACTCACTCATGATAAGACACAAATATACTCTCCTACATACCCACAGTCACAGCATCCTAACACACACACACAGACACACAAATAGACACACACACAGACACACAGACACATAGACACACAGACACACAAAGACACACACACAGACACACACACACACACACACACGCACACACACACACACACCATCCTCCTAAAACAAGGAGGAACTTCTTTCTCCATGAGGGTAGGGTGCCCAGCTCTAGGCAGAGGGAATATCTTGCCTATGAGAACAGGTCCTCACACATGAAAGGTCCAGGAGATTATGAGAAGTGGACAGATCTAGAGACAGCAGGATCCAGAGTCACAAAAACAGAGGCACCTGTCTCCTGCCATAGGAATCACTCTGAAATGCTCATCTTCTTCAAACCTCCCTCCTTTCTTTGCTTCTCTCCATAATCCTCATCGCATGCCTAGTTACATAGGAAGTTGTGATCTTATAAAAACACTAGTTAGTGTGAAAATCCTAGGTAGGTAAGTGCCATGAACACACTTATGTATGTGTGTATATGGATACATGTGTGTATATATACATGCCCATACACACACACACACACACACACACACACACACACACACGTATATGCATGTGTATGTGTATGTGTTTATGTATACATACATTTGTGTTTCATGAATATCCTGAATGTAATTCCAGTAAATGGTCATGGTTTAAATCAGTGCTCTCACCAGGTGCATCTTATGATACAAGTTTCATGAAGAGAAATTCTGTTCTGTGATGGCTTTTGAGCACTAACCAAAGCTATTCCCAATGTGCTTTGCATCCCTGGAAAGAGTGTAGCCACAAGTAGTTCCCTGTTCTTCTGTCTTTACTTAGAGGTCATCTAACAAGTATATCCTCTCACAAGACTCTCAAATGAGAACACTATGCAAACAAGAACTTGCTCAATAATACCAGTTTTGCCCTAAATAAGCAACCCGTGATCTAAGCCCAATCAGACAGAAGCACGTAGCCAGAGATCATACAATTTCTTCTTTCTGGGAAGGAGAAAGCTCTCCTCTCCCTCCTAGTCCTAAGGAATCTTTGAGAAGGTAGATATTCCCACCTCCAATCTGTTTATTACACTGTGCTCGTCAACGCATCCAGGACTGGTTCCGCTTGGCAATCCTGAGCTTTCCTTTTCCAGGGTAACCTTCAGCCTCAGTGATGGAGCAGTGTAGTGAGACATCTTCAGAGTGTGTCAGAGCTGAGTTGCCTGTGCTTGGGCCATGGTTAAAAATCCCATTCACTTAGAAGCTGGTAGAGACAGAGTGGATGTTCTGTTTTTCCTCTTTATATCATCTGAAAGGAGGTCTGTGAAGCAGCTGATTGATGTCAGAATGTGCTTTGAAAATTTACAGAGAATTCTTGGGCATAGATTGCCTCATGAGTAGGTGGTTTCCACCTTGTTCTAACAGCAATGTCCTTAGCTGTGTACAAATGGCTTTCTGTGCAGGGATCCCTAGGGTTTGCCCTATGAGGCTCAGTCTCACATTGAACATTGAATTCTCTCCTCCTTGTAGGCTTTTGCCTTCCTGCTTTCGTCTTCTCTCATTGCACCTGTCTCTGAGAACTGAGATGCATACTTAAGGGCAGTGTGGTGATGACAGTGTTACAGGGCTGCATGGTGGCTTCTGACAAATGTCCCTGAAGTCAGCCTGCCTCTTAATTGGCCACTCTGGCTCACTCTTCCTTTCATGCTCTGCTCCAAAATTAGAAGCATTTCACAGAGACAAAGCTTCTCTCTGCCTGCTTCCTGTTGCCCATCCCCATCGCTCTGAGACAGACACAGTGCCCATGAGCAGAAGCCCCCTCCAGCAGTTATTCAAAGGTCAGAAAACTGTGTGAGAACAGAGAAAAGAAAATGTCAGCCTGGGAATTACTGAGTGTGTGTCTGTGCAGAAGGCCAAATCTTTTAAAAGATAAATATCATAGACAGAGAGCATGTTAAGGGACCTCCGTCTCTCACAGTTTAACTGTGGAATTTATAGCCTCCGAAGTGCTTAGCATGGGCTTCCACAGAGCATTCAGAGATCTGTCATCTGCCTGTCTCAGCATCAGGCCACCTTGCCCATCTCCAGCCCATCTTTACAGTTTTGGATATTGATCTTTAATTGGCCCAGATTACTTTTAATGTCCACTCTTAGAACATTAAAATTGTTATCAGAAAATTGGGGTAATTTCTTTATAAGAGAATGGAAGAGTAGAAGTGGTTGGAGGAGCAGTATAAGATCTTGTCTCCTGAACAAGGCATGGCTGTCACTCTCAAATCCAATGTCACTGTGGTTACCTGCCTGTCAGTATGCCATCGTGGAGGTGGGAGGAGGTTGTGAAACACTTTCTTTCTTAGCATTGGCCATTAATAGCAGTCACTAGTTAGCTGTTCAAGTTTTGATAAACAGTCCTAACCCCATGCTTATGCCAATGATCATATTAAATTTAGAGAATCTCACACATACACACAAACCAACAGCTAAGGAAGAAGGAAAACTGTTGGGAGGAAGCGGGGCCCATAAGACTAGGAAGGAGATAGAGAATGGAGTGTGGGTGGGCGACTATGAAGAACTATGCCATAGAAATGCATGAAGCATACAAGGAATTGATTAATTAATTAATAAAAATTATAAAACATGGAATATTGCTCAAAATGTTTAGTTAATGGAAAATACTAAAACAAGTTTACTTTAGTTATCTATGAAACAAGCAGGGACCAGTTGCTTCAGAGTCCTGGTACGGATAGTCACGTTTCGTGCATGCTCATTCAGCCAAGATGCCTGAGGAAACCCAGACCCAAGACCAATCAATGGAGGAGGAGGATGTTGAGACCTTTGCCTTTCAGGCAGAAATTGCCCAGTTAATGTCCTTGATCATCAATACTTTTTACTCGAACAAAGAAATCTTTCTGAGGGAGCTCATTTCCAATTCATCGGATGCTCTGGATAAAATCAGATACGAGAGCTTGATGGACCCTAGTAAACTCGACTCGGGGAAGGAGCTGCACATTAGTCTCATTCCCAACAAACAGTGTCGAACCTTCACTATTGTGGATACTGGAATTGGAATGACCAAGGCTGACTTGATCAGTAACCTTGGCACTATTGCCAAGTCAGGCACCAAAGCCTTCATGGAGGCTTTGCCGGCTGGCGCAGATATCTCTATGATTGGTCAGTTTGGTGTTGGTTTTTACTCTGCGTATTTGGTTGCTGAGAAAGTGACTGTCATCACGAAACATAATGATGATGAGCAGTATGTCTGGGAATCCTCAGCTGGGGGATCCTTCATAGTGAGGACTGACACAGGTGAACCAATGGGTCATGGAACAAAGATTATCTTGTATCTGAAAGAAAACCAAACTGAGTATTTGGAGGAAATGAGAATAAAGGAGATTGTGAAGAAGCATTCTCAGTTTATTGGCTATCCCATTACTCTGTTTGTGGATAAGGAACGTGATAAGGAAGTCAGTGATGATGAGGCTGAAGAAAAGGAAAAGAAGGAGGAAGAGAAAGAAAAAGAAGAAAAGGAGTGTGATGACAAGCCTGAAATAGAAGATGTTAGTTCTGATGAAGAAGAGGAAGAGAAGAAGGATGGTGACAAGAAGAAAAATAAGAAGATAAAGGAAAAGTACATTGATCAAGAAGAACTCAACAAAACAAAGCCGATTTGGACCAGGAATTCTGATGACATTACTAATGAAGAATACGGAGAGTTCTACAAGAGCTTAGCCAACGATTGGGAAGAACATTTGGCAGTAAAGCATTTTTCTGTTGAAGGACAATTAGAATTCTGGGCCCTTCTTTTTGTCCCAAGACTCACTTCTTTTGATCTGTTTGAAAACAGAAAGAAAAAGAACAACATCAAGTTGTATGTTTGCAGAATTTTTATCATGGATAACTGTGAGGAGTTAATCCCCGAGTATCTGAATTTTATTAGAGGGGTGGTGGATTCTTAGGATCTCCCTCTAAATATTTCCCGTGAAATGCTGCAACAAAGCAAAATTCTGAAAGTTATCAGAAAGAATTTGGTCAAGAAATGCTTAGAACTATTTACTGAACTGGCAGAAGATAAAGAGAACTACAAGAAGTTTTATGAGCAGTTCTCAAAAAACATAAAGCTTCGAATTCATGAAGACTCTCAAAATTGGAAGAAGCTTTCAGAGCTGTTGCGGTACTACACATCTGCTTCTGGGGATGAGATGGTTTCTCTGAAGGACTACTGCACCAGAATGAAGGAAAACCAGAAGCACATCTATTTTATCACAGGTGAGACCAAGGACCAGGTTGCTAACTCAGCCTTTGTGGAACGTCTCCGAAAGCATGGCTTAGAAGTAATCTAATGATTGAGCCCATTGATGAGCATTGTGTACAACAGCTGAAGGAATTTGAGGGCAAGACCTTGGTGTCTGTTACCAAAGAGGGACTGGAACTTCCAGAAGATGAAGAAGAAAAGAAGAAACAGGAAGAGAAAAAGACAAAATTTGAGAACCTCTGCAAAATTATGAAAGATATTTTGAAGGAAAAGGTTGAAAAGGTGGTTGTGTCAAACCGACTGGTGACATCCCCAGGCTGTATTGTCACAGGAACCTATGGGTGGACAGCAAACATGTAGGGAATCATGAAAGCACAAGCCCTCAGAGACAACTCAACAGTGGGTTACATGGCAGCAAAGAAACACCTGGAGATAAACCCTGATCACTCCATTATTGAAACCTTAAGGGAAAAGGCAGAGGCTGACAAGAATGACAAGTCTGTGAAAGATCTGGTCATCTTGCTGTATGAGATTGCACTCCTGTCTTCTGGCTTCAGTCTGGAAGATCCTCAGACCCATGCTAACAGGCTCTACAGGATGATCAAGCTTGGTCTAGGCATTGATGAGGGTGATCCTACCGTGGATGAGACCAGTGCTGCTGTAACCGAAGAAATGCCACCCCTGGAAGGAGATGACGCATGGAAGAAGTAGACTAAGCTTCACCAGAACTGTGTTTGATGCTTACCTTCATTCCTTCTGATAATATATTTTCCACGATTTCTGTTTATTTTTGTTAACATTTAAAACATCTGTGTGGCATGAAGACTAAGGGGAAGATAAAATGTCTACGTGTGATACTGTGATACTGTAGGTTTGACTCAAGAGGTTGATAGAACGTTTGTCGTAAGATGTAACCTAATGTTAACTCTGTGGTCTGAAGTGTTTAGCTGTTGAGCTGGATTCCTTAGTTGACCAAATTAAGACGGCTTAAGTTACATCTTAAAACTTTCATTCCCTGTAGTTAATTCTGCATGTCCTAGTCTTAGAAGTAAACACAAGTTAAAACAACTTGACAGGAACTCCCCAAGTGGCTTGTTTTCCAAAGTACCAAGAACAAAACCTTAAGTTTCCCTAGGTCTTCTAACTCTCATCAAGGCTTGTCAATGGAAATAATAGTGCCCAATCACATTCTGCTTTAAAAGGTAAATACAGATGAGATAAAAAGAAAAAAGAAAAAAGAAAAAAGAAAAAAGAAAAAAAAAAGAAAAAGAAACAAGCAAATAAACCCAATAGATTATAGAACCTACAAGAAGGAAGTAAGTTTTATCAGGTGACTTAAATTTGAAAAAACAAACAAACAAACAAACAAACAAACAAAACAGTGTAAAACCACTAATCTAGAAGCTGAGAAGATGGTTTAGCGATAAAAAGTTCTTGCTGCACCCAGTCCTCCAGGCAGGATGAGTATTGCTGGCCTCACTTTCAAGGGAAATTATCTCCAACATCTGATCTACTGGAATGACCTTCCTTAGTGGTCAGTTCATTTCTTCAGTGTGGTTCAGGGGTCTTGTACCACAATCCTCTTCTGACATAGCTTTATCTGGTAGGTGTTGTTACTTATGAGTACAGGTTCCATCAACATTGAAGCATGTCCGTTGCCACCCTGAGAACCAGCCACCTTGTGGCACATTCCAGCACATTCTTCTGTGACCAATCGTGGCTGCTGTGGATCCATTTGGCTGCTTCAAACGGATTCTTAATGGTCCATGGACCACAAAGTTCGGGATTTTTGCTTCATGTTCTTCATCTCCAAACTGGTGTCTAATTTCTACCATATGAAGACAAGGTTATCTCTTCAATAAGTGAGTAATTTTATTTCCTAGAGATGAGAGAAGAGGAAACATATCCAGTTAGCTGTGGGAAATTTAACTACAGTGGTATGAGAAGGAGTGAATCACCTATGTTTAAAGAATATGAATTTCCTTTTCTCAGACACAGTAAGAAATGAAGTAGACACCTATTTCGGGTTGTCTTCCCCCAGGTCCAGTCATACCGCCTCACAAATATCTGTGGGGCACTTATCCAAATTCCCAGAGGAGGAGAGTTTGAAAAATTCTTTTAATGGGAGAAAATACCAGTGATATCAGAAATATAGTGTACTGTTTTGAGGTCAAATAGTATGGGAGAAATTTGAAAACATTTCTCCAGAGACAGCTATAAAACACATCAAGAAAAACGTAAAACCTCTCACATACAATGATCTTTTATTTGAACATCATTTTATAAATTTATCCTTTTTTGCCTCCTTCTGTCTCTGTCTGTCTATAAAGTGAGTGTGTATGTGTGCATGTGTGTTGATTATATGTGTAGTATGTATTGTATATATGTGGTATGTATTTGTGTGTTGTATATGTGTTATATGTAAGTGCATGTGATGTATATGTGTGGTGTGTGTATGGTATGTATATGGGTATATGTGTGTTGTGTATATGTGGCATATATATGTGTATCTGTGTGTGTGTATGCATGCACATGTATGTGTGGGGTGGGGGACATGGAGTTTGTGTATAGAGTATGTATGGTGTATATGTGGTGTGTGTGTATGGTGTATATGTGATGTCTATGCTTTGTGTGTGGTGTATGTGATATGTATAAGTAGTTTGTGTGTTTGTGTGGTTTGTGTGCTGTGTATATGTATAGTCTGTGTGTCTACTATGTGGTGTGTGTGGTTTATATGTGGTGTGTCTGAAGTATGCATATGTGGTGTGTGTGTGTGTGTGTGTGTGTGTGCCCATCCAAGGAAAATCTGCGGAAGTTGGTTCTTTCCTTTTACCATGTGGATTCTGGAAACTGAACTCAGGTTTTCAGTCTTGGTGGCAAGCCTGTTTATTTGTGAAGTTCTGTCACAGGCTGTCTAAAACCCTTTTTTGAACTCTTATGTCTATAAACATTAGAGAAAATCTTCCTCACACCATCCTTCATGGGGATGAGACCAATCTTCCCCACCCTACATGGGACAGACTTCTGGACAGGTGGTCCTAGTGTAAGTCTGTAAAGTCCCTGTGAAGAAAGACCCTGAGACCTACAGACCAAAAGCTTTCCAGAAAGCTGAGGAATTCACCCTTGCATCAGTAAGGGTCTTTGGTCTACCGGCATTATATTTAATATTAGGACAAGAATTGGATGACAGCTTGTTTCTATCTCCACATACTATACTTTCCCTCTTGATGTTTGTAACTAACATGATTATTAATGTTATAAGACTCATTGTTTTCTGGTTTTTAGGTCATAATATAATGTATTTGCATAACCTTAAACTACATAAACAAAACATGGCTACATTTTTTTGTATACTATAAGCTTCAACACTCCCTAGAATTGGAAGATTAGTATTATGCAATTTTACTTAGAATTCTATCCTGATGTGCAGTTCTCTAAAACAACAACAGCAATGGTAACAGCCATAGTTAATAACACAAGAGACTCACTGGATCAACATATGAAAGTACTAGAAACACAACACAACACACACACACATGCACACACACACAAGACTAAATTCAGACACATGCACATAAGTAAACACGTGCATTCATGTTTATTCACACATGCACACACATGCAGAAACATATATGAATAAAGACATGTACACATGCATTCAAATATGCACGTGCACACACATGTGCACCTCATATACACAGACAGTCTCCCAGGCACTCACAAGGAATTGCACTTCAATAAGTAGTGTGACCATCGCTAGAGAGGCTTGTTTGTCTGATACCTGCAATTCCCTTTCTTGTGGGAATGAACTGAAGCACAGAGATGGATCTTTCCTTCTTTGCTTTGGCAGAAAAATTCTGTGGTTTTCTTGAAAGCCAGACTCTTCTGGTTATACATTCTGCTTTAGCTTAGAATAGAACTAAAGAGATCCATTATTTTATTCCAAGAGGGAGTCTCAGGCTTTTCCCCTTGTATGGGCTTCCGGTAGGGAACACAGATGAACTAGCACTTTAAAATTACGTATAATTTAAAACAATATGACATAGGTGTAAATGTAAACTTTGTTGTCGTCACCTTCCTTGTCTTGCTCTTCAGAGCATCAGTTTGGGTGAATAAAGGGTACCACACAATTGTCATAGGATTTAGTTCACATCAATGAATCTCATCTCACCATGTTCTAGTCAGCATGAGGATGTGGCAGGCAGGGCAGCTGATAGGAGCCAGCTACATCCCGCTGCTTCAGCGGGACAGACGGGGCCTGTTTAGGTGATCAGAAAAGTAGCCCAGAGAATGTTATCCATTTAAGAAATGACCATATCAGTGTTTTCTGTTCTCACAGATTTTCTGTACCATTGTTATGAGACAAGTGAAGATGTCAGTTTGTGATTAAATGTGAAACATCTTATTAAACACTTAATAAAGTTAGTAAGAGTCAAGAAGCTGTGTTGTTGTTGGACTTGACAATTGTACAATGAGAGTTAATGTGGAATCTTCTCTACCGAGATGGGAAGGACTTAGGTGGTCAAGGTGCCTCATCTGGCTGTCCATTCAGAATCCTGTATATGGAGCACCTGCCACTCAGACAGTGATATACAGAGATGCATATAGAGGTGGAAGATGTGTGCTATATCACAAGGCTGCAAGCAATTGACAAGTCCTATTGGGCCTGATGGCAATGGTTTCTTTGAGAATGTTTGATTCTGGGTTAAGCTTATATGTATGAGTTCCCAGTGAAGCTAGACCACTGAGAACTCACTGAGAAGTGATGGAGTGTAGGTCAGTCGTAGGCATAATGTTTTGTGTGTTGTGAGAAAGTTTACCCTCAGATTATTCAAATGCTTATGTCTATGCCCTCACATCTTGTTTAAATCCTGACATGGCATTGCAATGTTTATACCAGGAATCTCCTGCCTCATGTTTATCTTACCATTTATTCTCTGCCTTGTCGATAAATGCTCATCACCCCATGTCTGGGCAAAATAGGTGTGGGACATCCACTAGCAAGAGGAAGGAGAGAAGGAGGGAGATATGAAGGTAGGATGGAGGAATTGGAGTCATGAAGAAGGGAGACAAAAAGTAAGATCAGTAATAATATGCAAGTATCATGGGATGGGGCTAGGAGGTAGCCAGATTAGCATAGAATGTAAATATACATCATTTAATTGTTCAACTATTGAAGTACAGTTTTAAATAAATCTTGGCTTCTCTGTATAGATATTGGGGGCTAACATAAGATAAAGAAATACTGCTTCCAGATTAATTCACTGTTTACATTTATATTAAGAATAATTCATTTTCAGTCAGTCTATTTTGTTTTGTTCAAAACATCTGAAGCCTTATATAGCTTGACTGTTTCAATTGTCCTGTGATGTGAACCCGTTTAGATGTGGGTACTGCTTAAAAATGCCATCCTTTGAATGCACCACAATTCACTCCTTGCCATCTGGCTGATTCATGATACACAGAAAAATAGTGGGATTAGTATTACAATTTGATATAGAAGTAACAGCTGGATGTCTCCTCAAGTTAAGAAGTTGATCATCTACCCCAAGAATTGAATATTAGACCACAT
The DNA here is from genome assembly GCF_004785775.1 of Grammomys surdaster. Taxonomy (NCBI): domain Eukaryota; kingdom Metazoa; phylum Chordata; class Mammalia; order Rodentia; family Muridae; genus Grammomys; species Grammomys surdaster. The sequence goes on along the minus strand of NW_021604633.1, from coordinate 3,022,282 downwards.
TCCAAAGGGGAAAAAAGAGGTTTCCCAGTAATGAAGAGGGCTATCTGTGTTATCTGAGCTGTCACCTCTTCTCACTGGATACTTTGACTCTGAGTGACTCTAAACACTTACCTGTGTGCAAAACCATGTATTACTATAGATTTACAGAGTTGATTGTTCCACTAAAGGGGGCTGTAATAACAATGGAAAGACTGAACATGACCCAAGCAGGTGACACAGAGATGCTCACATGAGAGTAATTGCCTACTTTACATATAGTGACTCCATCTGGAATAAAATTTTCACAGAAAGGAAGCAAAAATGTGAAGGTCACAAGTTTGGGGATGGAGAATATTTATGGTCTTTGGGGTTATTATTACTGTGGATTAAGGGAAGGACAGAAACCAGAGTTCAAATACAAGAGCCGATCAATGCTACCCACTAGGAACACAATTTGAGGAGGAGGAGGAGGAGAAGGAGGAGGAGGAGGAGGAGGAGGAGGAGGAGGAGGAGGAGGGGGAGGGGGAGGATAAGTGAGAGGAAGAGAAGAGGGGAATCAAATACAAATTCAGATTTAGTAAACTGAGGACTCTCAGACCTGTAGTACTGTTGTGATAGGGCCTCAACTTCTTCTTTGTCCTCTACCCCAGTCGATTTCTTTCCTGCTTCTTTTCCTTCCCTGTTTTCTATGTACACCTGGTGTCTTCCATTAACTCCAGTTTCTTAGGACCAGAGAGTTTTCTGTATTCTTCAGCTGATGTGCCCCTGTGGTTTCTGGTAGATTTAAAAATAATGTTTTCTATGTGAAAGAAGGATTATCTCTACATGAAAACTGTGTCAGATAAGAAGTCAGACTGCTGAGAAAGAATAAAGGATGAAAGATACACTAATATCAGTGCCTGTGGGCATTTACCTTTCTCCACTCCTGAGCTCATTTTGCCCCTGCGGAGAGCTCAGATTGCTGGGGGATTTTCTTGCAATAACTAGGTCCCCTTTCCTCTCTAGGACTGCATCTTGTGCACAGGTATCTGTGTTGAGTGTGTACTTCTTGCATCTGCGTATATCTTGCACATATGGTGTGTACGTAAGTATGTGTATGAGAGAGGGGGTAAGAAGTAAGACAGAGAGGGAGGGAGGGGGGAGGGAGAGAGAGACTTCTTTCATTAGCAGAAAACTCAGGAAGCAAATGTCACCTTGCCTACATTGCCTTTAAACTAGAAATCACTTTGGGAGCAGAGGGTGAAAATAATGTGCTTAGATTGAGGAGAAGACTACACTCCCCAGTACCAGCTGTTTTCACAATTATCTGCCCAGGACGTTCCATAACTAAGCAGAATGTGTCTACCATTTACATGAGAGCAGATGACAGTGAAATTCATAACAGTCCATATGTAAAAGTTCTCAAAGAATAGAGAGAACTGGTCTCTCCCTGAACATCTACAGTAAGCCTACAAGAGAGATCCACTGCTTGTCAGAAAAGAACCATTTTCAGTGAAGTAGATAGAGGCAACAAACTCGAAGTATATAATTTAGTGGAGCCTGAAAAGCAAGTGCTGGAATGATCATGCCCAAAAAAGTTTGAGTGTTTCCACGATCTTTTAGAATAAGTTGATTATGCTCTAAAGAAAAGATTCTCCTACTCATTAACTTGGCATCCAATTGTCTCCCTTAATTGCAAGAAAAAGACCCTTGCCATTACCTTAACCCTAACCCTAACCCTAACCTAACCCTAATTCTAACCCTAACCCTAACCCTAACCCTAACCCTAACCCTAACCCTAACCCTAACCTAACCCTAATTCTAACCCAACCCTAACCATAACCCTAACCCTAACCATAACCCTAACCCTAACCCCAACCCCAACCCCAACCCCAACCCCAACCCCAACCCCAACCCGAACACTAACCCTAACCCTAACCCTAACCTGCCTTGGAAGGTCTATAAGGCAGCCAGTCCTGTGACCAGTACAGACACCAGTGAAGTAAAACTCAATGAGAGTACTTGCTCACTGTAAAAAGGAGACAGAGACAGAGAGAGAGACAGGCAGACACACAAAGAAAGACAGAGAGAGACAGAGACACAGACACAGAGACATAGAGACAGAGAGAGAGGGATTACAAAGTAAACCAGAGATACTGTTCCAAACAGGGAAAGGCTTTGGCATCGTGCGTTATCAATCAACATCAAAAGTCTGAATTTTCCAGTCATTTCTAATTGGCACTATTTTTTAAAGAGCCGTCTTAATCTTGCGATATCTTAAAATGATCTAGAGATGAATGCCTAAGTCTTATGGATTTGGTGCTATTAGCCTTGTATATAATCATAACCACTCTTCCTTTTTCCATTTCTTCATTAGCAGATGTTTTACACTTTGGGTTTTAATATTAGAGTTAAGCAGAACCCGAGGAGCGATTCCTTCCTACATGCCCAAGGTTAAATGAAGCAAATGCTCCTTTTTTGGGCCCTAATCCCACTGCCAAACAACTGGGTGCCTTGAGCCACAAGTCTAGTGATGCCCAAATACAATGTAAAAACAGTAAATTGAAACTTTAACAATTTTTAAATGAACCAAATCTATCCAGATACTGATCTCATTCATGTACAAACTCTTGGCAATCAAACACATGGTACTGAAATGAATTGTAATTGTTCAGGGAAATGTTTCAGGCACCAGAAAGACACCATTGGCAGTAAGTTACTCTGTCCCCTCATCTCCCTCTCTTACCCTTTGTATTATGATTACAGTCTGTGTTACCTAGTGAAGTCAGAAAACACTATCATTTCTGATTCATTTTGTACTACATAGGAACTAGAAAAAAACCCCACCATATATACTGAGCTTGCCTTTGAATATTTCAGATTCATGACGACTTTCTCATGCTCTTGTGAGCTTGAATTTCCCATGCAACTTTCAGTGGGTAAAGAGGGAGGTGAAGTGATTTTTAAAATTGGGATTTTTACTCATCTACCAAGAAGTCCACAGACAAAGTGGCTTGAACACCAAACCTCTACCAGAGGTGTCCTCAGTATCTGAGGACAAATCTTTTATAATCATGAAACCCAAAGTCTCCCTAGAAGGAATTTCTGTCAGAATTTCAGCAAGAACCTGGGAGGTCAAGTTAGAGATTCTCTTTAGAGTGCTAGTCCCAGGAATCAACCTTTGCAACTCAGCCAAGACTTCCCATTCAGCTCAAAGAACTCCATTTCTCCTCTGTGGCTCTTTAAGATTTTTTTGTTCTTCTCAGTTAGAGAAAGTTTCTTAATCATTTAGCTGCTTCTAGTGAACGGCATTTTTTAAGATCAAGCACTTGCACCTTATATTTAATCAAAAATTGGTCTCTTAGGTGGAAAGTGATTTTCCACCATGCAGAGTCACGTGATGGGGAGGGGAAGCTGTTAAAACACCTTTGTTCTTTAAATAGCTCAATCAAAGCCCTTTCTTCATATTTTTGAAGTTTATTTTTTAGGGGGAGGGGGAATTCTGGTAAGCTTTTTTAAGTGCACCCATTTCTATTTTATTCTTTAAGAGTACCTTAAAGCTAACCATACTTAAGAATTAGTGAGTCTCAAGGAACAGAGTTTAGGATGCATCTGGTTTTATAGTCCAGGCTGTAATGATGCGATTTTCCTATTAAAGAACATGATAGAACTTGATAGAATTTGAGATTCTGACTCAGGACCGCAATAAAACAACCACCTGACCAGTTAACAAAAGTAAAGCAAGAAAAATGGTAGATCTATCTTGACACACACACACTCACACACACACACACACACACACACACACAGAGAGAGAGAGAGAGAGAGAGAGAGAGAGAGAGATTGTATCTATTTCTACTGGTATTTAAAATCAAGGACTTTTCCACTTGTTCATGGCTATATTTTCCAGCATCAGGGATTGTATCTAAGAAGCAGAGATGGGGGTGGGGGGAAAAGGAAGTGAGTCAAGGCTTTGCACCCTCTAAGGTCATCCCACAGTGATGCACTTCCTCTAGTGGGGCTGAGCTTCCTAAAGCTTCCATAATCTCCCCCAACCAGTGCCACCACCAACTGGGGACTAAGTATTCAAATACACAAACTTCTCAGGGACATTCTTCACTCAAAGCACAATGGCTGGGTATAAGTTATTCTAACCCTGTCAAACAGAAAAATGTCAAGAAGTCACCAGAATGATGTACATTTTACAGTGTAGAATTTTTACTGTCAGAAAAATGTTAAAAACTAGTATTTTCAAAGGAAAATAACTTACTGATTTGTGGGTTTATCAGTAATAATAATGTAATACAATTATAAATTATAGTTATGATATGCACATGAGAAAATAAGAACTTCATGAACTTCATGGCCTTCTCTCTCACTACAAAGATTGTTGATAGACTTGGCCTCATGAGGGTCTTGTATAAATCAACAATTGTTTTGCCTCATATTGGCAGCTGTGTCTCCTCATCTCAGCCTTAGCTCTGGTGGTCTTTCTTCACCCTCTTCTATAATGTTCCTTGAGCTTCAACTTGGTCATGTGATTATTTTCCTCTGTTTAGGGAGACTATTTGACTGAATGTCACAGCAATATGCACCCCAGAAAGAGACATCTGTGACTGGATATGGGTCTCTGCAGCAGCTGATGTCCATTACAAGATGGATTCCCTCCTGATTGTCTGTTGGTAGTGGGAATAAACCCTTGTAATACAGAGGCTTAGGGATAAATTTGGCAGGTACTGTGGTATGGTTCAGTTGGCAGAGTGCTTGTCTAACATGCAAATCTTCGAATTTTGTCCCAATCACCACATAAACTGGGGTGGTGGCACACACCTAAAGCTCCAGCACTCAATGTGTGGAAGCAGAATGATTAGAAGTTAAAGGCTGTCTTCAGATACAAAGCAAGTTAAAGACCAGCCTGGGCTACATACAAGCTATATAGGTAGGTAATTTTTATAGGCATGTCATATCTAATTAACAAAACAGTAGCAATACTCTCAGCATTGGAGTATGGTTTCCTGAAACATAGCTTCCCCTCCCGCCTTGGGAACACAAAAATGACTAAATACACATTTCCACCTGTGGACCACGCCTTGCATCTATTAAAAAAATAGTTGCACTTGCAATGCTCAGGGCACTATTACCCTAGGAGACATTTTGCCTGATGTGCTGATAGCATACCATATAGGGTTCATGGCAAGCATTGCCCTTGACAATGACTCTCCTTCATTAGCTGGACTAGCACCTTCTAGAATTATAAATGCTAGACACTAGAGTCCAAACTTTTGACTCAGGTCTAGCTTGAATCTTTATGTCCTATAGCCACAGCACATGACATCTCCAGAAGTGGAAAAAACATTCTAAATCTGGTAAATAACTAGTATTAGTGTCAATAGCCTGAGTGGTGTGGGTGGTGAGATCTCCAGTATCTCCCTTCCTAACAGCTTGTAGGAAGGTAACCCAGACCTAGCCCGAGATTTCCATTCACTAACCTTCAAACACACACACACACACACACACACACACACACACACACACACACACA
>NW_021604633.1:2997332-3016772 GCF_004785775.1 Grammomys surdaster | reverse complement strand
ACACACACACACACACACACACACACACACACACACACACACACACACATACACACACACACACACATCATCTGTTTTTAAACTCTTCAGTATTTTTACTAAGACTCTTAGAGTTAGGATTATAGAGTCTATGTAATTGATACATTTTATAGAAACTAATAAAGCAAGGTCCTGAAATACCAGCACCTGACAAGCATGAGGCTGAGAAGAGAACCTTGGGAAATGCTCTGAAGGTCCTATATGTTGACTAGTTCAAACAAGGACAAATTTGTCTTGGGGCCCCTCAGCTAAAAGAGTACAAAAGTCCCAGTACAACATATCATGAAGCAGTTGTGCCACTTACCTGATTTGTTCTACCAAAGAGCAATGCTGGGTCTAGCAGCATGGAAATGAGGAGCTACCTGTCCTCCACAGTCATTCTGTGAGTTTCCAGCTCCATTGCCAGACACACCTGGCCATCTGAAATGCTAAGGGATGGACAAACAATGTCTGTCTTTGTTATCTCCCATTTCAAACACCCATGTATGACTGTTTCAACGTTTGCACCTTTAAGTAAAACATCTCAAAGGAACTATGCAGGGAGTGTCCCAGGAAACAGCCAGCTCCTGTGTACTGCCTTCCAGGGGAATGCACACAATATACACCCATGGGAGAGAGGGATAATTGCACATCTCTAGGACAGCATCATCTTTTTAAAACGTCTGCCATGCTATGCATGTACACCTGCTTCTGCCTGTCACTCAAGCTTTTGGAAGTTGATGAGAATTATAGTACACACAACTTTACTGTTCTTCAGAGCCCAGGGGCCCTGAAAACTAGGAAGGGTTCAATTAATTCACAACTTAGCATGAAGCCTCTGGTTATTCTCTATGGCCTACCATAGGCAACTCTGGCCATTCTATTAGAGGATCAGCTGGGATTGGCCATACCCCCTGAGATTTCCTTTAAACACATCAGAAGTTCATCTGAGATCACTCATACCTCTCTGCTGTTTCCCACCTAAATACCTTTTCAGGCTTCAGTGCTCCACAGAGGCTCAGCAGCCCAATAGTTGATGTTTTATAAATTTTTTTCTTGAGTAACTCTGGCTCCACATAAATCATGACATGTTTGCTTTCAAGTGACCTTGTCAGGATCTTTTTCCTGATTTTCCTTCCAGCCTCCTAGTTGTAAGAAAGAACAGTTGACCTAATACCTCTGTTCATTGCTCCCTTAGCAATTTTTATTGATGAATTGGAGGCTAACATGAAAGATGCCTCCTGTGTGTATATTTCATGTTGCAGTTCCTCCTGTATAGCTAAGTTCCCTCTGGGAAGACAGTGCAGCCTCAGCCTCACCCCTCAATGTGCTGTTTAGAGGATCTGCAATACTCTCTGGTCTTCTGGCCACCTTTGTGAGGTCTCTATACTCATGTGTAGCATGAAAACTTGTACTCTCTGGAGTACAAGCACTTTGGGAAAAAGTGGACATCCTAGTTTGCCTCATTGGGTTGTATCTACTCTCTGCCTAGACACCAACTATTACATAACATTTCCAGAACATATGTAATGAGGTGTTTATTCAACTGATATAGAGAGGGCACTGAAAGACCAAGGATGAATCCTGTCAAACATCAACTTGATCAGCCAAAGGATTTATCAATAAACCTTTTAAGAGCCCAACAGATCAATGGCACCTTCCTCTTTGGGAAGTCTCCTGTACTATACTTAGGCAGTTGTACCACTGAAGGGTCCCATCCCAGAAAATTGTTTGCTTACATTGTCTTTATATAATTAAAGCCCTCCTGAGGCCCACAAACCCAGACTTTGGTTTTCATCAGCTTCCTCAGGAATTCTGGCTCAGATACACACCTTGACACACTTTCTTTCAGTTTATCCTGAAACACAGGCTTTTGTCTGCTTTGCCTTACAGCTTGCTGGCTGGGCAGGAAACAGCTGCAAAGCAGCACAGTAAGCAGCTCATCACACCTGAGTCTATGAAAATCAGAAACACTTGTTTAGTGGCTGTGGTGAAAATAAGGAAAAATGAGCCAGATTTTAGCTTTGGGTGTTGGACCCTCCTGAGGAGACACTCCTTTTGAATTTCATGAGTTTTTGCTGTGTTAGTTTCAAAGAGGGCAGTGTTGGGTTCCTTAAGACACTCCAGGACAAAATTGCTTCCTTCTGTTGGTACAGAGGTGGACATGTAAGTCTCAAACAGCCAACAGACCAATGTGAGATCATTTTCATAAAAAGATGAGGATTTTACTCTGTAGGGAGGTGACAACAGCTTTTGCTGTGCACTGAAGTACTGTCTTCTGGAGACTCAAGGAAAGATAGGTCTCAACTTGTCCCCACCAGGGACTAGATCAAGCCTGGGGTGATTTCCATCAGCTGTCAGAGCTACTTCTGCAGGACTGGGCAGGAAATTAGGCTATTAAATTACAGCCTTGTGCCCCAGAGCCCCGCCACTCTCCTCTCTCTTCCGCCAGCCATTCTATCAAAGCCAGGCATTGTAACCATTTATCTTGCCAAACTTAGAATACCTTCTGCAGAACTAATTTTTTTCCCTCAGTACTTGAGGTCTTTGTGCTCTCCCATGCTTCCCTGATCTTGGGTGGATCTCAGATTAATTTGCACTAGCTCGGAGTTCAACAACAAAATCAATTTCAATCGGGTCAGAAGGGGTCACCCCGGGAGCAGCAGTGTGGGGAAAGAAATAGATTATTATCATGCTGGAAGCATGAGGCTAAGGTTCAGTGTGAGGGGAGAGAAGAGGTGTAGTCCCACAAAGGCAATAAATAATTCCTTCCAAACTGTCAGGCGCAAATAGGAATTGCTTTGTTTTTCTACCAGTTTCCCAAACTAAAGATAAGCAGGTGAGCTGTGCCCTTGAAGGGATGCAGATGGAACCAGCAGACAGGCTTTGGGATACTGTTGGTAGAATTGCAGAGAGTCTCCTTTATAAGGATGTGCTTTGAGAATAGGAATATTCTACAGTATTCTGTAGAAATAGCTGGCACAGGAACTCAGAGAACCTCTGTTATTATGCGTGCCTCCTTCAGCCACTGAACTGTATCTTGAGGGCGAAAGGCACCAGCCCATTAGTTAAACTAAGACATGTTTATCATTGCATGTGTTCATTTTATCTTGTCGTTGAGATTAAATATTCCATAATAACATTTTCTCTATTCTTTAAAGCTTCATGGGTTCCAGATGTGCACATACATACATTCACACACAAATATGTGTGCACACACAAACTGCCCCTGTCAGCACACACACCTTGCAAAACCTATAATGGTTCTCACTTCTGTTGATATAAAAATAAGGCAGCCCCATGCTCATTGCCTTCCACTTTTCTCACTTCAGTGGATGTAGGTTACTGATTATGTAGAAACGCTTCCTCCTAGATGCTGGGATTGATGAAAAGGACCACGAAGAAGTCACATCTTAGAAAAGTGTTGTGAACAAGGAAAGAGTCTTTTACAGAGAAAGCAGCAGTGTATTTACCATTCACAAATGTTGCGGGGGTGGCTGCAGCTTTGTTTGGCTGCCAAGAGCATGTTGGAGGATTGGTATGGGGCTTTGGCGTTAATAACAGAGGTAAAAGTCTATCCTAGGTGGGGCTGGAGAGAGGTCTCAGTGATTAAGAACAACTAGCACACGGATATGGATGCGGACGAAAGGTCCATACATATAAAACAAACAGGTTTGTTAAAGCTTATCCTGGACAATGTAGATAAAAAGTGACTCAATATCATTATGTATCAGAAGTGCTCAAGAAGAGCACCTCCAAACAGAAGATTCAGCATTCTCTTCCATGATGACATAGTGCACAGCTCTGTTTGAACCCCACTGACATTGCTATAAATCAAGGAATCACTGTTAACTGGAGCAGCCAGAACACACATGGCCTCTCCAAAGCACATTGATGGAACAGGCTCCTCATGTCTCACCTGCACCCTTTGGAGGTCTCCGAGAACCACAAATTCCAAAAATAATTATGATGCAGTAAACTCTGTGCAAGGAGGCTTTGGGCTTTTTCACCAAGCCAGAAAATGCAGCATCAGCTTTCCTGCCTCTGCTTGTCTAAGAGGGGATATATCACATAAGCACTCCATCTGCTGCCATGGTTACCACCTCCATTCTCATGGGATGAATGCAATCTAGGGAAGACACATGTATAGCAAATGCACTGTATAGCATGTAGATTGCAGGGATGTGAGGTGAATGTTTTCCCCAGCCAGGAATCACTGTTTCATTCTACTGTCCACTCATCCAGCAGCAGCTTGTAAAACTCTGTACAGTCCAGATATGGATGCAAAATGTTACTGTATTAGAGCAGAGGAAGGTGTCAGATCCTGCATTCTATAGTAAAGCAGACTGAGCAAGCCATGACGAACAAGCCAGTAAGCAGCACTTCCCCATAGAGTCCGCACCATCTCTTACTTCCAGATTCCTACCCTGCTTGAGTTCTGACTTCCTGTCCTGACTTCCTCTGATGATGAACTAACTGCATGTGAAAGTGTAGGCCAAATAAACCCTATCTTCCCAAGTTGCTTTTGGTCATGGTGCTTCATCACAGCAAGAGTAACCCTAACTAAGACCATCTTTAAGGGAAAAGGAACTGACTGATGACACATTAGCAAATAATTATAATGATATCATCCAGATATAGCCAGTTAAAGGTAGATGAGGAGTGGGAGGTAAGAATGAGAAAAAAAGAGGTATCTCCATCTCAAGAAAGTCTCAACTTCTGAGCCTTAACTTGCCATTGTGTTCAGCTCTGTGATTAAGGAAAGAGAATCCCTTTATGCCCTTAGTAATTAAAAAAGTACTTCCACTTTTTTTTTTACAGGAGTATTTACAGGAACACCAGTGGAACAATAAAGACACCAACTCACCCACAAACTTTTGACCCAAAACTTATCATGTTTACAAGAAATGCAGGGATTGGAGATGGAGCAGAGACTGAGGGAAAGAAAGGCCAACCAATAATCAACTTGAGACCCACCCCATGAGCAAGCACCAATTCCTGACACTATTAATAACCCTCTGTTATACTTACAGACAGGAATCTAGCATGGCTGTTCTCTGAGAGGCTTCACCCATCAGTTGACTCACACAGATGCAGACACCCATAGGCAAACAGTGGATGGAGCTTGGGGACTCATATGAAGAATAGGAGGAAGGTTTGTGGCCCCTAAGGGGATAGGAACTCCACAGGAAGACCAGCGGGGTCAACTAACGTGGACCCTTGAGGCTCTCAGAAAATGAACCACCAACCAAAGAACATACAGGGCTGGACCGAGGCCTCCTCGCACATGTGTAGTTGATGTACAGCTTGGTCTTCACGAGAGTACTGAACAAACGGATCTGGGGCTATCCCCAAAGCTGTTGCCTGTCTGTGGGACATGTTTTTCTAGCTGGGCTTCCTTGTCTGGCTCCAGTGAGTGAGGAAGCACCTAGCCTAGAAGACTTGAAATGCTAGGGTTGGGGGATACCCAGGGGTCCCCACCTGCTCAGGAGGGAAGAGGATGGAGAGATAGGGGAAGGATTGTGGGAGGGGCGACTGGGAGGGGACAGTAAGTGATATGTAAAGAGAATAAGTAAAAAGTAAATGAAAAAATAAAATGGAGGTGGCATAAAACAGATGTTTACCCCCAACACACATATGGATGACTGAGCCAGTTAACATGACCTGACAATTTTATTCCCAGTGCCAAAGATTAAACTCAAGCGTTGCTCATGCTAGACAGTCTCTTTACCACTGAGCTACATCCCCAGCCTCTGACTTTGATCTTCTCTGACCTATACATTTGGAAGATGTAATAGAAGTAAACAATGTGACCTGAATCAATCTTTATCTAGTTTAAACCTAGCAGTGTTCTGTTTCTTGAAAAATAGTTATATTCTATAGACATTAGTGTTTACATATATGGCACAGAACCATTTGAAACTGGAAAAAGCAGAAGTGAATCAATTAAAAGTGAGACGTAAATACACATAAATATGCTGACAAATTTCTTCATAAAAATAACTAAAGGAATTTAATTAGTCCTGTGTTTGTAGAATCAAAAACATCCGCCATACAGCCCTTCTGTATGTGTTCAAACTTGACTAACATGGCAGAAAAACATTTGTACATTATAAGTGTGTGGCAAAGGAGGAGAAGAAATTTGGAGAATAAAATGAGGTCCATTCCCTGGGAAGTTAGCCTTAAAGGGGAAGGCCCAGGAGCCAAATTGTTCTGTCCTCCAAATAGAAAATCTGACCTAGGAAACTTCACAGGAGTGTCTGCCAAAGAGGAAAGACCCATGCTGGTGGGAATATTCATGGTGTGCTCAAATGGCTTGTATTAAAAGTGTTGAGTACTGTGTTTGTTAGGCTTTCTATTGCTGCACTGAATCACCATAAGCAACAACTTGGGGGAAGAAAGGGTTTATTTTAGCTTATAGTTTCACATCACAATCCAAGACTGGATGAAGTAAGGGCAGGATCCTGAAGGGAGGAACAGAGGTGTTCTGCTACTGGATTTCTCATTACTGGCATGCTCGGACCTGCCCTCTTATAGAACCTAGGACCACCACACTAAGGTTGGCACTCCTACCCTCTGTGGGCTGGGCCCTCCCACACAAATTACTAATCTAAATAATAATCCCCAGACTTGCCTACAAATCAGTTTTATGGAGATATTTTCTCAAGTGAGAACCCATCTTCCCAAACAACTCTATCCTGTATCAAACTGACAAAAATCTCACAAGCACAGGTACAGAATTTAGGATAAGGCTTGGATATATACAAATTCCCCAAATCAAACATGTGCTAATTTCTATAAGTAGACAAAGATGGCCTAGAACTTGTCACCTGACGTGCATATAGGGGCTGGAAACCTGTTAGCAGAAGACACTTACAGGCAGATTTCTAGGACCTACTTGGGAGAAACACCTCTGAGCTGCACCAGAAGATGACAATTCAAATCAGAAAAAGGATTCCACTTGTCATTTACAGAAATGACGACAGGTCACCTCACAGAGTGACTCATTTGAGTAACTTCATGTTGAGCTGTGGTCTTTGAAAATATACATTTGTAACAGGGTCTCATCATCCCTTCTAGTGGCCAAGCTGTTTTTGAAGGAGCTATGCATGTGTGAGCCTAGCTTACCATAATGGATGATGATAGGAGAAATAAGTAGATCTGAGGCACCTCTGGCTTTAGCAATAACTTGTGTAAATGAAGAGATACAATGTAAATAATTTCCAGGGCCAGGGAGATGGCTCAGCCTCTAAGGGTGCTTGTAGTGAAAGCCTAGCTACATGAGTTCAACATCTGGATCTCACTGTAGAAAGAGAAATCTGACTCTCAAAGGTTGTCCTCTAATCTCTATACATGTGCTGTGATGTGTACCTGTGTGTGTGTTTAATATTAATGATATTATGAAAACCATAACTTTTCCTTGCTTTTATGAACTATTCATTGGTGCCCTAGTCCCTTTTCCCCTTATTCTAAAGGAAACACACTCATACTGATGAAGAGACATCAAATGTGGGTCCCTTCTTATGTCTGGTCTGGGTCTACTCTGCTTCCCATTGTTCCTTTCTGTTACTGCAAGCAAAGGACTGACTATCAGAGTGTCCACGGGCCTCCATCCTTTCTCCCTCATATTTCTAGATCTACTGGCACCAAATTAGATGCACTAACATCTTTGTTCTGATCTGGGTAACAGGGATGAATCTCAACAATAAAGAACAAAATAACAGCGTTAGCTCCTAAACTTACTTTTATCTTTCATTTCACGTATTTCTTAAAAAGAAGTTTATCATGAAACATCTCACCTACAAGCAAAGATTTAATTATTTTTATACATTTATGGTACTTCTAAGTCATTTTTAATAGCAGGAAGTAATAAAGCATATATCTTTATACGTGTGTTACTCTATTATTCTATTATCAACTAAAAAATAATTGTTGAGAAATAGTTAAAATGAAATAATGCTCCAGAATAGGCATGTAGTCCAGAGTATGTCAGTACTCTAATGTACTCCTGAGATTTCCACATAGATTGTAGGACAAACTATTATTACTTTGACCAATGGTGATAATTAATGCATGCATGGGAATTACTACTATGTTTTAACTTATAATTTTCCTTTCTCTGTCACTTAGGACTTCTTCTGTGATATGTCTGTAAGACAAGGTTGGAAAATATAAACCAAATGACACTCAGCAAGATCTTGGCACTATGACCTTGGGGTCTCAAGGATTCCAATATGCATGGGGAAATGCTGGGCAACTTTGCTCAATCTGGTAAAATGGTGATTTCTTCCCAACTGGATGTGAGCACTCAGTCCCCAGTCAGAGCTGATTGCCATGGCTCCTGGCCAATGACAACACAATGCAAGGTTCACTGGCATTGTCTGCCTATGCAGAGCCAAATTAAAACAGGTTATTATGCGTTAACCACACTAAGACTTCCTAGAAAATTAAGTGTTTTGCTATTGCAGGAACACATGGGCAATTAGTAGATATGCTTGATTTAAAATTTTAATATGCTTATTTAGCCTAAATATTGTGTGATGTTGCCATGAATACTTTCCATTGTTGGTTTCTCTTAGTAGCAGCTATTGTTGGGAATGGCTGATTGACTTATACACATTAAAAAACTGTGAAGTTGAGAACAACATTCTTTATTTGTTGGATTTGCTTGAATTTGAAGAGGTGGCCCCTATAAAATATACCGTCGTGAAGAAAAAATAGTGATCAAAAGATAGTAATCAGTAGACTTAAAGCAGAACAGGAATATCCTAAGACTGTTAATCATTCAGAAACCAAACTGAAAGAATTACTGTCTGTAATTAATGGGCTTAATCTTTTCATTGTGGATAAGATGCCACTATGTGAAATACTAAAATGTGTGGCATTATACGGCATCATCTAAATAAGTTCAGGGTAGCATCATTGAATGAATCTTAAAAAACTAAAGCAAATTTGCAATGATAAAAATTCCAAACAAATCTCTTAAACTCATCTCTAATCCCATCATTGCACATTAAGACCAGCACAGGAGGAAGAATGGAATGGCAGGATAGGTCCCTTTCAGAATATGAGACATCATTAGTGTGTATGTTATGGTATGCAAAAACAGGTGTTCCTAAAAGAGATGGGTCTCTTCTGCACAGATCTGACATCCAAGGTTACAGCAGGGTAATTATGTCATTGGCCACAGGGTTGTGCCCAGGTTCTACAACATGCGTGCAGGGCAATGAGGACCGGATGTTGGTGGAAGAGATTTGGACTAAGCCAGATGGATGGGACTCTACTCTCAAGTTATCATTGGGCCTTGAGTAATATGGTGGCATCTGGAGCTGCATATCCAAGTAGCTTAGATGAAAGTGAAGATAAAAATCTGACAAGTCTGTGAGTTGTATATTAGGTGGTGTGAGCTTTTGAGCTAATATCTGCTTACCAGTGAGTGCACACAAGCCTCTCCTCCAGTCTTTACTCCAAACTTTGTCTCCATACTTGCTTCCATGAGTATTTTGTTTCTCCTTCTAAGAAGGACCAAAGCACCCACACTTTGGTCTTCCTTCTTCTTGAGCTTCATGTTCTAATCTTCTTGTACAAAGATCAAGTTCAAGTGGATCAAAGACCTCCACATAAGATCAGATACACTGAAACTAATAGAAGAGAAAGTGGGGAACAGCCTCAAACATATAGGCACAGGAGGAAAGTTCCTGAACAGAACACTAATGGTTTATGCTCTAAGATCAAGAATTGACAAATGGGACCTCATAAAACTGCAAAGCTTCTGCAAGGCAAAGGACACTGTCAAAAGGCCATCTGGAGGCTGCCCTACCTGGGGATCCATCTCATGTGCCGTCACTAAACCCAGGCACTGTTTTGGATGGCAGGAAGTGCATGCTGACCAGAGCCTGATATACCTGTCTCCTGAGAAACTCTGCCAGAGAAGGATGCTCACAGCTAGCCATTGAACTGATCCTGGGGTCCTCAATGGAGGAGGTAGAGAGAAGACTGAACGAGCTGAAGAGGCTTGTAGCCCCATTGGAAGAGCGACAATACCAACTAACCAGAGCACCAGGGTCTAAACTGCCAGCCTGGGAACACGCTTGGAGGGACCCATGGCTCCAGCTGTATATGCAGTGGAGGATGGCCATGTTTGACATTGGTGGGAGAGGAGGTCATTGGTCCCATGAAGGCTGGATACCCCAGTGTGTGGGGGGCTGGATAAGGAGTTTCTGGAGTGGGGAATGGGGAAAGGGGATAACATCTGAAATGTAAATAAATAAAATATCCAAAAAAGAAAAGAAAAGAAAAGAAAAGAAAAGAAAAGAAAAGAAAAGAAAAGAAAAGAAAAGAAAATCTGACAAGTAAGCACGAGCGCTTAGGTTACTTTGGTTGCTAATGTGAGTTCATCAAATATGAAGGCAACATATATGAGTTGCTGAGATCGTGTTAGAGTGTTGCTATGGTTATGGGGATTGCTTTGATGGTTGGGATTTGCTATGATGATGATGATAGTATCTTGCTATGATGATGGGTTGCTCTGATGATGGTAGGGGTTGCTATGATGATGGTGTTGGGTTTCTGTGATGATGATGGTGTTGCTATGACAATGGTAGTGGTTATTATGATGATGGTGTGGTCTCAATATTATTATGTCAGTGAGAGTGGATTTGGTTTAATGGTAGAGGCTGAACTCAGGTGAAAGGTATGTTTGTATCCATTCAGGTTTCTATAACAAACTATCTTACCATGGGTAATGAATGTACAAATAATTTATTCCTCAAAATTCTGGGCTTTGAGAGGTTCCAGATTGTGGTCTTACCAGACTTGTACCACTATCTCAGAGGTGATGCTGCCTCACTGTAGGGAGTGTTGAAGATTTTCCATATTGACAGCCATACGTGAGACTATTGAGAATATTTCTTTTTCACATGTGTAAAATCAGTAAGTTATATATATTTGCTTTCTTTCCTCAGTCAGCATCTCCAGGACCTTGTTAAATAATAAATATGTTAATAGATTATTAACGAAAAACATACACGTTGCCTTCATAACAACGCACTTACCTATTTTATAGTACTATCACCATTTAATCATGCATTAATCAGACAGCCGAAACTTATGAAATAATAGTTTAATATTCTTGGCATCAATGGAAACATATTACAAATTTTTTGAGTGACATGCTGATGACTTAAATAACTAGCTCCTAAAAAGGAGGTACCTTCATGGTAAATGTATGTTTCAAAGACATTTGAAGAAATTAGGAATCCAGAAGTGAAATAAATTTAATAGATGCTTAACATTCCTTATCCTATGGAATTACATTTGCCTAAAATTGGAGAGTCACAGTCAGTGTTAACATAGAAGAATAATCAAAAGGATCAAAGCATCAGAACCTGACATTAGTTGCTTTCTGATTTTGTCACATTTGTGGGGAATAAATAAGATGGGCTCAAGGAAATGATGACTCTGCAAACAATGATGAGAAAAGCCACCCAGCTAGACTCCTATGTGTTGGCCAAGGCAATTTCTTTTCAAACCCAAACAGTAGGAAATATGACAAATACTTGATGATCTGCAGTTTCTCGTTAGATTTCTCAGTCAAGTGCCAGGTGAACAGCTTCTCAAGGAGCTTGTGCATAGCACTCCTTAAAATGAAAGTTTGAACCAGTCCTGTATTAATTCATGCAAATGAGAAAAATCTTAATGTTAAGACAAGCATTTTGATAGACTCTGACTGTGAGAAAACCTAATGACTGAACCAGAAATCTCCTAAATTGAAGAGGGGATGAGTGGACTAAATGAATGAATGGTGAAATTACAACTCATGTCTAAAAATTCTAAAGTCCTCCCTAGAAGGAAACAGGCCACCAAAATGACGTGTCCTTCCTGGAGGGAGCACTATGCTTTCTGCAAGTGGCACAGGTGAGGTGATAGATAATGAGTAGTCTCCCAGGATACAAACCCCATGACTCTATTCACATTTGACAAGATCATGCATCTTGAGTTAGATCCAGGGGTGGCCAATGATCATGCACTGATGCTCAATCATGGTCTTTTTTTTTTTTTTTAAGCAACTCTTGCCCTAAAGGTTTTCTCTGGACTGAAAACCATTGTCTCTAATATTCCTATGCTCTCTAAATGGGGTTTTCTTGGGCCCTCTTGTTTCTTCCCAATGTACTCCTTGATGAGTACTGATAGCTCAGCTGTCTTTGAGTTAGAACAGTACACACCAAGAGAGCTTTGTGCTTTGCTGCAGATGAAGCTCCAGAAAGCCTAGGATTGGACCTGGTGCAAGAACAGAGGGATCCATCAAGTGTCCTGCCATGGGGGACAGTGTGGGTTGAGTATGGAAGAGCTTGCTTGCATTAGGGAGTGTGTATATATGAGTTTATTGTGTATGTATTTACATGTGTGTATGTTCATATGTGTATGCCTTTATGTATGTATGTATGTATGCATGTATGTATGTATATGTGTGTATG
Source organism: Grammomys surdaster (assembly GCF_004785775.1). Taxonomy (NCBI): domain Eukaryota; kingdom Metazoa; phylum Chordata; class Mammalia; order Rodentia; family Muridae; genus Grammomys; species Grammomys surdaster. Next base: position 3,004,278 of record NW_021604633.1, on the reverse strand, counting down.
TGCATGTTTGTTTCTGTCTTTCTGAATTTTGTATATATGTTTGTATATGTGCTTGTGTTAGTGTGAGTATGGGTGTATGCATATGAGAGTGCATGTGAGTGTACATATGTGTGTGGTAAAGTACAGGTTAAATGTCTTTCTTTTCGCCCTTTGCCTTCTATTCAGCTTCTTTTACTCTATTCTGTGGTCTTCAGAATATTAATGTTTTCATGAAATGAGGAATCCAGTTTAAAACAAATATTTACAATCACTTGATCATATTGAAAATTATGCTGAGCCTCACGTTCTGATGTGAACATAATTGTCTAGAAAAGGATCAATTTGGGTCTCCAAACCTTGCGCATATATGTGCTCATGCACAATTGTAAATAGCTTTTCCACCACTCTAACTGCTCTCTGTTCAGTGTTATTCATGCACAATGTTTAGTTTCTTTAGGAGCCTGTGAGATTACTGCTGGAGGGATCATTACCTAGGGAACTGAAACATTAAGATTACCTTCTTTGGCCTTCAGGGAAGAAGTAATCAATTATTTAAAAGCATCCTTTCCAGAGAAGGTTAGAGAGTGCATATTCCAAGAAACAGTGGTGCCAGTGACCTAAGGAGTCATGTCATTACAAAAAGTCTAAACAGATTGCAGGTCACATCAAAGCCACTTGTTTAGGTGTAACAGACGCTGCAATCAGATTCTGGAAGTTTCAGAAATATCCATAGAATACACCAGGTGGGTCAAGCAACTCAGTTATTGGGACTGTCTCTTGGTGTTGTGTGCTCTTTTGTCTTCTATGGCTAGCATTCATCACCAGGGGAGATGTGAAGGGCAGGTGAATAATGGCTGTGTGTGTGTGCGTGTTTCTGTGGCTGGGAAAAAACACCAAGTAAATCAACTTAAATTAACTGAAAGGAAAAGGCTATATTTTGGCTTGTGGTTCCCAAGGTTTCAGTCAGTGGTTGTCATTATGGCTGAGGGTCTGAGTGTAGGTCTGGTGAAAGGATAGAATGAAGTCAATGCTCTCATTTTTGTGACCTCTCAATAGTGCCGTAAGTTGGATACCAAATCTTTAGCTCACTGGTTTTGCTTGGGGTGTGGGGTATCTTGTACACAGCCCATAATAAATGGTTAGTCACACACCATGAGCACAGTGCTTTGAGAACATATTTTCTAATGTCCATGGAGTTGGATATACTCAGTTGGTAAACTGCTACCTCCATATGTACCAAGCTCTGCATTTGATCCCTAGCAATGTATACACAAGGCCTGTCACACACATGTGTGATGCCAGCTTTAAAGAGACAGAAGGGCTAGAATTCTAATCTTTAGCCATATAGTGAGTGTCCTAGTTAGGGTTCCTATCATTGTGATGAAATATCATGACCAAAAGCAAGTTGTAGAAGAAAGGGCTTATTGGCTTACATCATTGTCCATCATTGAAGGAAGTCAAGGCAGAAGCTCAAGAATGACAAGAACCTGGATTCAGAAGATGATACAGAGGCTATAGAGGAGTACTGCTTACTGGCTTGCTTGGCCAGCTTTCTTATAAAACTCAAGGCCATGTGCCCAGGGATGGGTCCACAGTGGGCTGAGCCCTTATGTATCAGTTACAAACTAAGAAAATGCCCTTCAGTTCGATCTTTTGGAGGAATTTTTCTCAATTGAGGTTTCTTCCTTTTAGATGACTCTAGTTTGTCTCAAGTTGACATAGACTATCATAGCCAGGACAGTAAGTTCATGACCAACATGGGCTATATGAGACTATGCCTCAAGAAAGAAAATGTCTATTGAAAAAATGTATCACTGAGATAATTAACAAGGCTTTAAAAAGAGACTTTCATGGTTGAGCCAATATGCAGCAGCTGCTTTTTATCAATAAACTCATAGGAACCATCCTCAGTTTGGCATTCAACAGTAGGGTGACTTTATGGAAAGCATAAATGATGTCACACAGTCCCACACACATGAACATTTTGTACTACCTGGAAATTCTTAACTATTCTACCTTTAGGTTTGTGTAAGTGAACACTTGACCATGCAGGCATGTGACAAGAAGAGGCACACTGTAGTGTATGGAGTTCTTTTTGCATCTTACCATGTTCTGGGACTGCTTTGTCTAGGATGTCATCATGGGCTTGGGGTTCAGAGGAACCCATCTTTGTCATGGCATCTGTCTTAGGGTTTTACTGCTGCAAAGAGATGTCATGACCAAGGCAACTCTAATAAGGACGACATTTAATTTGCACTTGCTTATAGGTTCAGAGGTTCAGTCCATTATCATCATGGAAGGAAGCATGGCAGCATCCAGGCAGTCATGGCACTGAAGGAGCAGAGAGTTCTACATCTTCTTCCAAAGGCAAACAGGAGAAGTCTGGCTTCCAGGCAGCTAGGAGGAAAGTCTTAATGCACATGCCCACGATGACACACTTCCTCCAACAAGGCCACACCTACTCCAACAAGGTCACACTTCCTAATAGTGCCACTCCTTGGGTGAAGCATATTCAAACCTCACAGCATCTGTGGAGAGCATAGAGTCTGCAAATAGCTTAGAGCTGCAAGGTGCTGAGACAGCAGGGTGCTCCCAAAGGCAAAAAGAGGTTACACCCCACAGTCCTAAGGGGGAAAAAATGGCCCAGCAACACTGTAACATTTACATTGTTCACTCTGACTCTCCCAGATAGCTAGCTGCTTATAAATGATGGGCTGAAGAAAGCAGAGTCAGGATTGGGGATCCCCAGCCCTTCTGTGTCCTGTTTTTCTTCATGACGAACCTTAAGGCACATTGATATTTTGATTCGAGTTAATCAAGACATGAGATTAACAATGAAGTCTAACAGTTGTGTTAGTGTCTGTCTGTGTTTGGTAGGAAACTCAACATTGAGTGTAGAATCTTGGTGATTCTGTTTTCAAGCCAAATACTCTGTTGTCCTTGGAATCTAGCATAAAAGTATGAATGAGAAAACACAGAGTGATTAATATTTTAAACTTTTCCTACTGAAAAGGAATTCAACTGCTTATATAAAACACCATCAATCTAAAAAGAAGAGCCACCAAGGAAAAGAAAAGCTCTCATGCCTCAGTGACTGTATGGCGGTGTTCCCCTGGGTATTGAATGCCTGACTGCACTCACTCTTGTGGTTATGAGTGGGTTCTGCTCGAAGTGATGCGACTTTAGCACCGTTAAGCGTGGAGCATGGTGACAACAGATCTGATTCCAAGGGAAAGGCCCCAACAGTCTTGAAAGCTTTTAGTGTTTCTGTGCTAATTTTTTAAAAATGTAGTAAATTCCCCTTGAGCCTCAAACACATCAAATATTAATAATAAGGAAAAATTACTACAGAAAAATCTATTTGTACTGCAGTGAATACATTATAAGGAATAGTTGGAAATTCGCATCATTTTCCAAATCTATGCAGATCCATTAACCTCTCACTTAAGTGAGAAGAGTAGCACGTTTGGGCTGCGAGAGAGCTGTGGCTCTCAGACCAAGACCTCTTCTCTGTGCTCACCCTTGCCATAGCTCTGTGAGCCTTTTGTCCGAGTTCTCTGCCTGCCTCTAGAGTATTCCATTCTCAGTCTGAGCATTTTACCTTGAATCTCAGTTTGAGAAAACCACCAGGGAAAGGGTCTGGTGCGGTGGTAGTAGCAGTACTGAAATGTGTTAGGATAGATGTCTGACGTCAAAGTAAGAGTACCTGCAAAGATCTGGTGAAACATCTGCATCCAACCACATGGTCTGAGTCCATGTGGATATTTGCTTACTATGATCAGAGATAAAACTTCATTTGCCAACATTTTACTTATGAGTTTTTGCTAAAACTAAAAACATAGAAATAGACTGGTATGCTGCTTGGACAATCAATTTCTCAATTTAATTTAAAAGTAGGTAATTATTATTGCAGAAATATTTTTCTGTTGACAAATTGGTCAAATCGAACCCAAATATCATTTACTCTGGATATTAACCTTGTGAACAAAGGAAGTGTCATCCCCATTTTACAAGGCAGGGAGATAGATGGAGACTTGGATAAGAAAGGCATGCCCAAGGTGACAGAGCTGGAAATCCCAGATCCCAATCAAGTATCCAGAGAAAAGGTAAACTAAAGTGACTGCAGAGAACATGTTAAGGGGAGAGTCCCCAGCTCTTTGTGTGGTGAGCTGTTCTCTAGGGATGAGAGTGCTCCCACGTGGGGCTGTAGAAGGTAGCTTGGTGACATAAGAACAATGCCCCAAGTCTCTCCACGTGTAGAGGATGTGACCCGTGGTCACATAGGCTCAAGACAGATCTCCATTTTAATGAGGTACCTAAAGGCCTGGAGGCCTTAGCCAATAACCTTTCCTTCCTGGACATTCCTCCCTGCAAGAGGTATTTAACCTCAGGCCCACCCTGAGAAGCAGGGTACAGAATCTACTCATACTCTTTCTGCCATGACAATAGATACCTTAAACCCATGGACTGCCTCTTTTCATTGGGATCTGGCATGGGGAGCTATGGAGAAGGCCTTCACCTATAAAGCAGCCGTCTAATCTTCCATAGAAGGCCTCTTTGTGCTCGCAGCCATGGCCACCACCAAGCCCAAACACAAACCAACCACCAACAAGCCAAGGACTCTCCGCTTGGGAACATCCAGAGGCCCTTTCTCCTCCCCCACAGCCCCCAGGCTAGATCCAGCCTGCCTGCTCCCTACTTCTCAGCTCTTCCGTGGCTTTCACTGGTGCCTGGGTATCCGAGAGCCTGAGAACCAGACTGGCCTCATCACAAGACCAGGGACATCCCCTCCCACAACCAGCTCAGACTGTTCTGTGCCTCAGACTGCACTTTCCCATCAGCTGCAGTGGTGTCCTGGGGCTTCCCTATGGCTAACACGAGCCAGGCAGCAGCGTGGGGTGAGTGCAGTTTCTGTGTCTGGCTCCCTGAGAGGCCTTGCCCTGTGGCAGAGGGGGCACAGGACCCCAATAACGCTACACTCCCAGGTAGGAGGACTTTCTACCAGCAAATGTTTTATCCTTGTCTCTGTCCCCTTCTCTTTCCATTCTCTTCCTCCTCCACCACCACTCCCTCATTTGTCTCCTTTTCCTTTCCTCTTCTCTTCACTCCTCTTCCTTTTCCCTCCTCTCCATATTTCTTGCTCCTTCTTCCCTCTCTCTGGTCCTCTACTTCTACAATCAGTTATTAAGCATGCACCTGCCAAGGTGGACTCTTCAGTGAGTAAGGGCAGAATCACAAGATTCTGAAAACTAAGACTAGGCCTGCTCTGCTTCTATGTGTGGCCTGCAAAAGTTCCTTCCTTGATATCTGCCTTTTTTCTGTTGAATTCCATTTGTTCCTATCCCAGTGCCCGGTATCTAAGCTGAGCACCCCCTGTTCCAATGACAGCTACCCTCCCCAGCCTTTTGGGAAGCCTTCCCAGCCTTTTACCCCACATGTCAGCAGCTCCCCTAGAAGAGCCTACATCTTTGTCCCTGGAAGCTCACTCATTGCTCTTTACTGTCGTCTCAGCGTGGGACCATGTAGGGGCATCAAGTAGACTCCTGGCCTTTTTCTGTCTTCCCAGCTATGGAATATAACCTTCAAGAAATGCATTTCTGGCTGGTTGGTGGCTCTACTACCCTGATGCCATCAGGGTGTGCTGTTCTCTCTGCCCTCTGAACACACTATCAGCTTGGCTCGTCCCCTTCTTCTCATGGGACTCTGAACACATCGCCCGTTAGGCTTAGGAGGACATATTGGTCCGGGGCTGGTGTGAATTACATTTTGTAGATTTGTAGTGACATGGCAGCCCTAACTGTGACCTACAGAGCTGGTGCTTCTTCCTGCTCACAGGAAACAAATGTCTTATGAAATCCAGGGTTAACTAACAAGGACGGAACTGTGACCATACAATGGCAGAAGCATGTTTCTTTTCCCTCCAATAACAGTGAGCCTGAGCTTTCTGAGTTATAGGAATGAAATTGTGGCCTGACAACTCCAGCGGACCCTTGAGGATTGTACCAAGCACACATTCCTGTGGTCGTGTTTCCTTGCCTCAAATGGGCAGTTGGGTTGTTCCCTTTTTAGTGACCTTGCTTGGAGCTTCCGGCATTTCCCAGATGTGTAACTGGAAGGTTAACTCTTTGGCTCCCACTAATTGGCAGCTCAGCCCATCTCCTGTGTCTTCATCCTGACGTGAAGACACTTTTTGCTGCCACAGGATTCACAGCTTTCATAAACCCGAGCATGTCTGTGCTTCTAATCCTCTGAGAAAAGTAGTCTCGGAGCTCAGGGTTCAACCCGAGGTCAGTCTCCAAATATACATGAAGAAGGGAGAGGGATGGGGTGGATGGGGGGGCTGGTTGAGAGGAAGCTTGCAGTTCCATTGGAGGGAAGTAGAAATAGCCATGAATGTTATAATTTTTAAATTAGTACTAGCAGCAAAGAGACGTGATCTGAATGCCAAGGCAGGAGGCAGAGTTGCTGGACAGAGCTCTGTGAGGCTAGGACCTATATCTAGGCTCTGTTAAGATTGGCTACAACCAGTGAACCTTTGGGATTTTCTGTACTCATCCTAGCCTGCCAGCTCATCTGTCGGGGGGGGGGGGGGAGAAGAAGCTCATGTGTGACTGTCACTAGTAGGGCCAAGTCTCCTCCCAGCATCAGGGAACCTTCCCCCTACCCCCATCATGGAAAAGGACTCAGGCTCACTGCAGTGGGTGGTAACAAGGGAACATCTGCCTTTCTGGTTCCATTTCAGTAATTTGAGATTCTCAGCTCAGCCCCCTCCTTCAGTAATGACAGCTGATATTTAGAGCTCTTGTGGTTTGCCTTGTAAGCATTGTGGTGTCTAAAAGAACAGACCTCAAACTAAAATCAGAGAGCTGCCCTGATTCCCAATGGTCCTGTCTTCATTCAAAGCTTCCCCCGCCTTTGAAACACACACACACACACACACACACACACACACACACACACACACACA
>NW_021604633.1:2980757-2997322 GCF_004785775.1 Grammomys surdaster | reverse complement strand
ACACACACACACACACACACACACACACACACACACACACACACACACCTCCTCCCTAGCTTTTCACAGACTATTTGAGGTAGAGTGGTCAGGACACAAGGGACAGACCTGCAGTGCAGGGTGCAGGCTGAGGTGAAGACAGGTTAGAATTTTAAATCAACCACACACATTGCTTAGGAGGTGAAATGGAAACACAGAGTGGATGTTTTCAAGGTTGATGTTTAATGCAAATGCTTTGCTCCTTTCTTCTACACACCTAGAGAAGCCATGAACTGACAGAGCCAGGCTCTCAGCAGGAATTACAGCCTGATTCTGTCTCATGCTCAGTATACTGTTTAACAAAATGAGTTTTCCAAAACGTCTTAGAGCCACACACCACATTATTAATCTCTTGAGCTTGGATGTCATATGTAGGTGAAATTGTCCTGAAAGAAAAATGAGGAGAGTATTTAATCAAGCATGTGCTTTCAAATGAGAACACATGTGGTCAGTGTGTTAAGGGTAAAACATTTTTATCTTGTTTATTTATTTTGTTTTCATTTTGGGTGGGTTTAAGACAAGGTCTTACACTCTTGCCCAGACTAAACTGAAAGGAACTCTTTTGACTTACAGTTAATCTCATTGAGATTCCAAATGTGCCTTCATGACAGAATCTCTAAGCCATTCTATTATAGAGCACAACGGAGACACTCAAGTATGAAGTGTCTACACAGGAACCACTGAGTTTGTGGATACCTGAACCAAACATAGAGCTCTGTGTGTTTCACAAAGCCTCTGGAAGATTCCCAGTCTTTAGTTCTAAACCTCAGCCCTGAGGGCTGATCAGGTGGCTAAGCACAAGACCAATGGCCTGGGTATGATCCTCAGAATGTGGTGGAAGTAAGGAATCAAGCCCTAAAGGTTGTCCTCTGACATGCACATGCAAATGTTGATGCTCATGCATGTGCATACATGCACACATGAGCACATACACACACACACACACACACACACACACTAAATTAATTAATTAATTAACTAAATTTAATTAAAAAAAAAAAGAAGCCCAAGCCATCAGAGAAACTTGTACTAACTAGTTTTGGACTGAGGAAAAGCTTAACCAAACAGCTCATTGTAACATGTGACACCCATAGACTAAAGGGTTCCCCAGAGTACCAGGTCCACCCATTCACATCCCCAGAGCTTAGAAAGCTCTGAGGCAAAAAGTCTTTTCCTTTCCAAATATTCAGAAGTGGCCCGATTCTCAAGTCTTGAGGCTTCCTGACTGGAAGAGGCATATGGGAAAGTGGAGTCATGAGTCCAGGATACATAGAGTTCACTGTTAAGTCATAGGCTGAAGGTGGGGGTCGGGTGGGGCTCACAGTTTGTTCAGAAACTTAGTGTGAACAGAACAGAAGTGTGGTGGTTTGGATATGCTTGGCCCAGGGAGTGGAACTATTAGGAGGTGTGGCCTTGTTAAAGGAAGTATGTCACTGTGAGGATAGACTTTGAGACACTCCTTCTAACCATGTGGGAGCCAGTCTTCTTTTGCCTTTGGTACAAGATGTAGAACTCTCAGCTCCTCTAGCTCTATGCCTGCCTGGATGCTGTCATGGTTCCTGGCATGGTAATAACAGACTGAACCTTTGAAATAATAAGCTAGCACCAATTAAATGTTGTCCTTTGAAAAAGTTGCCTTGGTCGTGATGTCACTTCACAGCAATGGACATGCTAACTAGGAGAGAAGTTGCTATGATAGGAGGCATAAAGGCAAATCTACCAACAGGGGATAGTGAAGCAGGTGTAACTGGTGTGTGTGTGGCAGTCAGGGGATGTGGTATGTGATAGTGAGAAGTAAGAAAAAGAATGACAGGCAAGAATGAAACTTAGGAACATTTGCATGCCAGCATCCAGCATCCAGCAGTCAGCAATCAGCAGCCAGCAGCTTGCTTTTCTGGACTCCAATGTCATAGTCAGGCAGGGAAGTAGAGGGAATTACATAGGAGGCAATTAACATGGGAGGTCCAAAACAGGATTCTATAGCCAAGGTGGAGTCTTGGCTTCTACTCAGCTACTGCTCAAACCTCTTCCAAGTACACTTCTGAAGACTTTTAGAATTTTCATTATCTGTTTGTTTAGTGCTGACCCACATGTATGCTCACTGCCTGAGTTTAGCATGACTTCTGGGGATCTGAACTCAGGTCCTTATACTTGCAAACGAAATCACTTTATCTGTTGAGTCATATCCACAGCCTCACATTTGTTGAGTACTAAACATAAAGCTTTACTTCGAATATAAGTACAGCCTTGCTGAATAATGAGCTCTAAACCCACTGGAAATTATCCTGAGCTGCCCTTTCGGCATCTTTCTAGACGTGTTATTGGCTTATAGGTTATTATTGGAATGCTTTTGTTTACTTATTTTGTTTAATTCAAAGCTCTTTAAGCAAAATTTGGGCTGGATCTGCATGTTCCATATTGGTTTAGCAGTGCTAACTGCAAGACAATTGTGCCCCTTAATTAATTTCAAGTGTGAGATTCAGAAGTTTAAAATACAACAGCTCTGTAAGCTATCCAGAAATCTGAATGCATAGTTTGAGTTTAGGATAACCATAGCTATCACTTCACACTTTTTCTTTCATTTCAATTAATTTGTTGTCCGGTGACCTCTCTTGTCCTCTACTCCTACATGGGGGTAGCATGCATACCAAGGCACACGTGAAGAGGTCAGCAGACAAGAAATTAATTTAAGTGAAAGAACAAGTGTGCAATCAAGTAATCAATCAATCAGTTAGTCAATCTATATTTTCAAGGAGAGGCCTGGAGCAATGGTTCAATAATTAAGAGGACTTGCTGCTTTTTCAGACCACCAAACCTGAGTTCCCAGTACCCATGTCAAATAGTTTACAGCTGTCTGCAACTCCAGCTCCAGAAGATTGAAATGTCCTTTTCTGGATCCCATAGGCACACTCACAATCATGCACACACAAACATGGACACATAACATACACACGTTTTTTTAAATGAACAAAGTACTAACACCTGCCCCATCTAAAGCTTCCTTATCAAACTGTTAAAAAAAAAAAAGTAATTCTGCCACAACCTATAATACTTTGCATGTAGGGTAGAAGAGAGTCAGGGGAAGCTGAAGCATGACGTAAGCACAGTCAGCTGGTTGTCCCCATCTCCACACTGGCTTGTCTTATTTTTGGGGTAGGGTAGTTGACAAAGTCTCATAAACTTCTAACTTCCTGTATAGCTGTGGCTGGTCTTAGACTTGATCCTTTTGACTGCACACCCTGAGTCCTAAGAGCACAGGGTCATTCTACCACACCTGACTCAGACATTTACTCTGAATTGCCATGTCTGTGTCTGGTGTTGGCTACTGCTCCCAGTTTTCAAACAAGATGGATTTTTGAGCCGGCTTCATGAATGTGTGTGCCAGCGCCTTGTGCTGATTCACCCTGTGGAACGGGTGTGCAAATGTCCTTTGGGTTAGGCAGCTACTGCCAGCCAGTATTACTATCATCGTTACTGTGTGCACTATTGACTTCCTCAGCACTTTATTCCTTGCTCTGCAGAGGCATGGATGCATGCATGGCTGGCTGGGCTCCAGCACATGAGGGATGAGCACAGTCGATGCCTTCTAACAATGGTATGTTTTTCCTGCCGCCTTGACAGCTGCTGAAAGATTTTCTATTATTATCTTGCTTAAAAAAAAATCACAGTATAATGAATTACATGCTCACAGTGTGGTAGCGACTTGTGAACTACTGTGGAGGCAACTGTATTCTCCACAGCAGCTGGATTACAGGTGTGGATGTGTGTGACTGCACGCCTTGCTAATGAATGTCGAGGGAAGCGCCAGACCCCCAATGTTCGCTCACAGGGAGGAAACAGAACACTCCTTGTGTTTTGAGACAAAACTCATGTCATGTTACCATTTTGCTTGTATGGGGGTGGGGAAAACCCACATCTGAAAACTTCTCTGACAGATTTGACAGAAACTAAATGACAATGATTTGGGTATTATCATCTCATCCTCCCTGGTGGTCATTTGCATGCTGCTGGTAGAAGCAGTCAAATTACTGTTCAATAAATCCAAACGAAAAGATGAAGAAGACAAATACCTTTACCACTCTAATCTTCCCGTTTCTTCTGTTATAGGCACCAAATAACTGAAACCTGCACACTAAAATTATTCCACAGTTCACAATTTGAAGATTACTGCAAATGTCTCTTCCTAAACTGAAACTCGGTTAATCAATTAATTTGATTTCTGTTCTACCTTATGTACTATATGAATACTTATTGTTGACACCGGGAGTAGAAATATTGACTATCCTTTGTTCTTGAGAGTAGAGAATAAGGTTTCATCAGAACCCCAAACAGGAATCTCATGATATGAATCTCTATTTCTTTAATGCTGAGTGTGTTCTTTGTGCAATTTCTTATTATTTTTTCTAACATCTGTTTGAAGTAAAGATGCCCACACCTCTGGCCATCATACTATTTGTGTGCCCTCTGGCAAAGAAGGTCCAGTAGATCAGTATTGAAACACTCACTTTACCAATTCTCTTTTTAACATAGGGACCTTAAGTGCCATCTCTCCTTCATGTCTCATTAACATTCAAGGTACTGTTTCCCATTTATGATTTGTTCAGTGTCTCAGAACCCAGGCATTCTTGCCATATAACCTTACAGAAAATCTTCCTGTTTTTCAGGGAGAATAAACTAGTATGTGCATGCTGGTAAGTAACTGCCCATGTGTATATACATAGAACACTATTATTCTAACATTGTCCTGTTTTTAAACTGGTATTAATTTGCCATTGTCTTAGACCCAATAATGTTTCTTTCTTACTTCAGTGCTTTAATTCATTCAGTATCTTAACTCAGGGGCTTTCCAGCACCATGAGAGCCTTATAGGACCAGGCTTGTTAATATCCATTCATGAAAAAAAAAGAGAGGACCATGTGGCTCACAGAGCATTCACAATGATAAAGCTCATGAGCACCTCCAGAGGCCTGCTCCTCTCTGAGTTTGTCCACATTCAGCAAGTGTGGAGTTCTTCAGCTCTGTAGAGGTTTGGGAGTTACTCATGTGAGACTGTAACATCTAGGCACCACAGTTACCCACATTCCTTTAAGTAACCCCCAATGAACCCATTGTTTCCTCCAAGACAAGACACTTGCTAGGTTGCAACTGTATTGTAGCTCCTGTTAGAGATGATCCAAAATACAGCTGAAGCTGAGGTACTCACTCCTTCACTGTGTCCGGGGAAATTCCAAAGTGAGAGCAGATGCTTGGTGCATCTTCCATATTAACTTCTGATTGCCCAAAGCTGAGTGAGCGGACGTATGAGATAGAGATGCCGGCTTGTGGTTATTACAACTTGGGTGAAGGCATACGAAAAGGGGAGTAAAAATTATTTCTGTTTTAAAATGTCTACCTGGTATGGAAAAGCTTGCATCCTACTTAAGGTTTCTGTTTCTGTGATGAAAATCCATGATTGAATCAAGTTGGGGAGGGAAGGCTTTATTTGGCTTATACTTCCAGGATATTGAAGGGAGTCAGGACAGGAACTCAAATAGGATATGGACCTGGATGCAGGAGCTGATGCAGAGGCCATGGAGGGGTGCTACTTACTGGCTTGCTCCTCATGGCTTGTTCAGCCTGATTTCTTATAGAACCCAAGACCACCAGCCCAGGGATAGCCTCCTATACAATGGGTTGAGCCTTCCCTCATCAATCACTAAGAAAATGCTCTACAGTATTGTGAAAATATTTTCTTAGTGGAGGTCCCTCCTCTCAGATGACTATAGCTTGTGTCAAGATTACATAGAACTATCATCTATACACTAGAAATCATGGAAAGACTCTAACAGAGTTGAGAGCCTCTTAAAAAATGGATAAAATGTTAATACACTGCAAAGAGGGAGACAAGGAGGCACAGGCAGAGGGGCTTGCCCAGGTAACTTGTAAACCAAAGTGACAGGATATATGTGAATCCAGAGATCCTAGGGAAGAACCAGATAAAAAAAAAATCAAATGCTGTTGTTGTGAGCCTCTGGAAGCATTCAATGACAGTTTATCTGAGATATGGGAGACAGAGCAGTAGAGGCAATTCCCATGTAGTCCTTGCTGTGGAGAAAGGAGAGCCTATAAGGACTGATGAGCCTATCTGCTCCCCTAATATGGTAGTCAAGGAGGCCTGAAGTTAAAGCCATGCATAGAGGATCCATGTTGGGTATCATATACGCTGATTCCTCCAATAATGTGCAAAATATTTAGTGTTTATTCAAGTCTCAGCAATGCCCACTAGCACTAGAATGCACAGACAGATAAGGCAGTACAGTGATACAGGAGTATCTTAGTAAATTTTCTATTGCTATGAAGAGACATCATGATCAAGGCAAGTTAGAGGCATTTAATTTGGGGATCACAGTTACAGAGGACTTGAGTCCATCCTTGTCATAGTGAGTAGCATGATGCCAAGCAGGAAGGGATGGTGTTAGAGGAGTAGCTGACATATACACAGAGAGAAAGAGCTAATTGTGAAAAGTGTGGGCTTTTGAAACCTCAAAGCCTACCTCTAGTGACATAGCTCCTTCAAGGAGGCCACACCTCCTAATCCTTCACAAACAGTTCCATCACCTGTGGACCAAACATTCAAATAAATGAGCCTATGGGGCCATTCTCATTCAAACAACCACAAAATGAAAAGATAGGCACCTTCTCTACATGCAAGCAATAACTTCCTTCCTTAGAACCTGTTAATTTTCTCCTCTCTGGGTGGATATAGTGTTTTAATCTAGCTTGTGTGCTGCCATTGGAATATGTTTCCTTGATGGGGCAAACTGTGAAGATAATTGTGAATGGGGTGAGGCTGAATAAGAAGCTTGTGAGGTTGAGAAATAACTTTCACAGTCCTAGACCCTTTAATTACCATCTGTGGTCATACTTTTCTGGGCGCATGCTATGACTTATGAAGAAAGAGTTGTACTGTCACCTCTACCACAACACCAGTATATCTAACTGTGCTCTTGCAGGAGAATAAGTCACATCAATGATGGGATCATTCAAGCTCTTGAAACCTCAGTAACATTATTTGTTTAGATCTCCTTGGCAGCTGAGTCACACCAGCTTGGCTTGTAGGACAGTGGGCCTCCAGAGAGCCTTTTTTTCATTCTTCAAATGGCTCATTACTAAGTGTTAACTTCTAAGCACCATACACATTTGAAAAAGTCTTCTGGAGATACAGCAAAAAGAGCAGTTATAGAGCTTAAAGGCAATTGTGGTGACAGTGGTCCTGGTGTCATGATAGAGACATTTTCCTCCTTATCCAATTTCCAAATAGTATGGAAATTTTCATCATGGTATAGGAATTATCCCATTTAAGTATGATCTATAGACATATATGGAATCTCATCATGAGGCATTCTCTGAAGCAAACTCTTCACTGTGGGAGCTAGGCTACCCACTTCTGTTCCCTCAGATCCCAGAATGCCATGCTGCTTCTACCTGCACTTGAAAATCAATCCTCTGAGATTGTGCCACTGTGAAAAAGAACACAGTGACCTTCAATCATCCTCCAAGGAGAAAGGAGAATGATAGTGCCCTTTATGTGGAGTTCACTACTTTAGGAATTGATGATCAATAGTTTGGCTGCTCATTTTGACTTCTATCTCATTTTCTTTCATGTTTGTCTCTCTCACTTCCCATATCTTATTTTGTCTAAATCTTCAACAAAAGTGTCTAGTTCCTTCTGTATTGCATAGTACTCATTTTTCCTTAAATATTGCAGCAATTGAAATATATTTAATATTGAAAGAAATTAATTTTTTACATCTCTAACATAAATGGTGAGAGTTTGATAGCATTATTTTAAATGTGCAGCATTACTGAAGTACAAAATATATATTCTCCATATATAGTGCTGCGACTTTTATTTATGAATGCAGCTTAGCTTAACTACTATTTTGGGAATAGAGAATCAAATGTACCTTACAACAGACTTCTCTGTGTATGAAATTCCTGTCATGATCTTAGTGAAATCGACAAAAGGTCAACTTGAGAACTCCCAAATTTAAAACTAGTAAGATGGTCTGGGTGACATATTTCCTTTAGATTTTGATATGTTCAAAAGTAACTGGTAAGAAGGTGTTTCCTTCTTATCCCTGGGACATTTGACCATCTCACATGGTAGGATTTAGTTGTATTTATACACTAGGAGGATTGGAATGGAGTAGGTCAGAACTTGGAGAAATAATGGCAGGGAGAATAGGATTTGTCACTTTTGATTATGTAGTAAGATAAGAAAAGATACATAAACAGGATTAATTAAAGGGAAAACAGTATTTGCGTATTTTGACTCTCTGTTTTGCAAGTCAGAAAAGGGGTGGTATGAGACATTAGTAAACAAGTAGGAAGAAAAGACAGAGCCCCCTTCTCATGTCAGACATGTACATACTCATGTCAGTGCATGAACAGGAAGACAGACACACAGACACATGCAGAGGAAAGTAACTACCATGCAGCTTTCACCACTCCTCTGGCTCTGCACATATTACTTACTGAGCTGAGACCCAGTAAACCACATTTTCCCTTTGCAACTTGCACCATGTTGGACCTTTTCAGGGAGGCCCTGAACAGAGCCCACAGTGCTGGAAAACCTCAAGGAGTGGCATCTGCCCTTGCCATTTGCACCCAGCAACATTGTACTGCACAGCATCTCAGTCACCCAAGTCCATCACTTCTGCAGGATCTGACTTCAGAGCTGCTCTCCTGGTATCTAGCTGCAAAACCTGCCTCACTAGTGTACCTTTCCCTTCAAAGCAGAAAGCCAGGGGCTCTCTTCAAACACCTTGGAGGCCTAAGGATTCACTGTCTTCTGTAGGCCTGAGTCCCAGCTCTAAAATTGTGAGTTGTGGCCACATAGCCCCAGAGACGGTACCTTTGCACACACTTCTGCTTTATGATCCACACTCATTGTTCATACCAAGATCTCTTCATGCAATGTTAACAAAATAAGTGAATAGTATATTTCCTATGGCCATACTAGAAAGTACCCCATACACATGTTCAGGAAAATCCTTAATTCTTATTTCAGGAAAGGGACGAACTAAAGTAAAGGAGAGAGTGATATGTGCCCAAGTACGAGGCCAGGCTGCCTGTCTGCATGCAGTGTGAACTTCAACATGAGTAATGTCTTACTGTGTGGGTCTAAGCTGACTCCCTGTATGTGTGAGTGGCTAGACTGGTTCCTTCCATTCAGTATGAATTTCAACATGAGTAAGATATGCCCATGTGTGGATCTAGGCTGGCTCCCTACATGCAGTCGGGACTTGGGTGTGGTACAATAGCTGTCTTAGGTTCCTCAATGGAACCATGACCAAGGCAACTCCTATAAAGAGAAAACATTTAATTGGAGCTGTCTTATAGTTCAGAGGTTTAGTCCATTAATCTTAGTGGTGGGAAGCATGATGGTGTGCGGGCATGGTGTTGGAGAAGTACCTGAGAATTCTTCATTTGGATGTGAAGGAAGCAGGAAGAGATAGTGTCACTGGGCCTGGGATGGGCTTCTGAAACCTTAAAGCTCATCCTCACAGTGACACACTTTCTCCAACAAGACTACACCTACTCCAACCAGGCCATACCTCTTAATAGTACCACTCCCTATGAGCCTATGAGGGCTATTTTCATTCAAACTACCACACTCAGTGACCCTAAGTTTTCCAGAGGAAACTAGATGTCGTTGTAGTTGTCCCATGGGAAATGGCACTATTAGGAAGTGTGGCCTTAGATGGTATTTATAACTACCTTCCTCTACTACCCATCTGTATTTCCTCCACCTTCTGCAAGCACCTAAGCAGGTCTCGACTCTTTTCATGGAGGAGTGACCCATACCTTCATTCCTGATGAGTCTGTGCCCTTTATCATACTGCTTGGATTAGGCTATTGTAGTTCCTACTGACTTTAATCACAGGACATGGTAGTATTAAGAGGCACCCTAAATGATCTGCACTCCAGACATAATCCTTCTTACCTCCTTTGTGAAGAAGCAATAGGTTTTCCCCATGATAATCTTGATCTGTCACCCCCCTAACACTGTTATTTCTTTCTTAGCCTGTTGACTAAAGGGTGTTAGAAGTCCAAAGTGACCAGCTGGAAGTCTGAGCTTGTAGTTCAATGGAGTGCTTATTGTGACTCTTGACAAGAGCACTCCCTGCTCTGGAACTAAAACTTGTAGGCCAGAAGAACTTAGTGTTGTGGGAACAAGAAGAACAAACATTCCTAGTGGGTCACTAGGGGTCATAGGGAATGGAATAAGTCCCCTTTCCAACCCTTGACTCCTAGACCTGTGGATCCTGGCTAGGCAGAAACTGTACCCTATATCAGATGCTGATTCAAGCACTTATTGCCTTCTGAAGAACTCTGTGCTAGCCCTCCATGTTGCCACCACCCAATTGGCATTGTAACTCTGCCTTCAAAGTTCCATTCCATCTTCCTATCAGACCAACTGCTTTGTGATGTTGTGGAACATAGTAAACATTCAGATTGCATGATCCTGAGTCCACTGTTACACTTCTCTGGCTGTGAAATGAATTCCTAGGTCAACAGAGAAAAGGTCTGGAGATTGTGTGTCTGTGCCAGGGCCAGAGATGCAGAGAAGAGTTTACCTGTCTGAAAAAGCAATCCAACCTTTCTGACATTGAGGAAGTAAGAGTCTTTAATAAAATTTGTAAGTTAGAATTCTGCCCGGCAGCTTCAGGGTGTGCCTTATAACATTGGTGAATGACAATTTACCAGATATTAAAGTATCCTTTTGTAATATGAAAATTAAACTAATGTCACATTACATCAAGACTAGAGGAAACAGTGTGTGTGGTTCACAGAAAGATAAGAAACTGGCTGGGACATGAACAAGTGCTTGACAGCTTCCCATGCACTGGCAAAATAGTCCTTTCAGTAGGCCTGACATTCCAGGACAATGCAGAAGACACTAGGGCTATCTACAGAATGTTCCAGAATGTGTGCAGCCAATGGAGAGGATTGTTCTTTGCCACATTGTCAGGGATTGCTGTCCCATTCATCACCTCTAGATTCCTGTAGAGAGACAGTTTTATGTATTAAGGGGAAGTGGGAGAGTAGTAGGATATCTTCTTCAGATCCAGGTGTGGTCTACATGCACTTTTCATACTAATGTCTAGAAGCATTCTGATTTTCAAATGCACTGAGTGCAACACTTTTCCTATGGGCTCAATTGAAAAGACTCTTGTAGTCCAGGCAGAGAGAAAGATGTGTTATTGAAGTGAGTTCACACACCTTCAGAAAGGCTAGGCTTACAAAGCTCTGGACCACTGCACTTTCCATTCCAAGTGTTGAAATCAGGATGTGCCCACTCTCATAGCTCAAGCTGGACTGTTTGCAGAGAGAATTTCTGTTGATTCCTCTTGATTCTGAGCTCAGGATGCTGTAATGCAAAGCATGGCTAGGTAGTCTGAAAAGCCACATCTGTATTTCTCAACTCTGAAGGCAGGAATCCAAGGCCGAGGCTCTGCCACACCTAAATTCTGATGACGACTCCTTGGACTGTAGATAGAGCCTAATAGAGCCCCTCACATACTGGAAGGAAGAGAAGAGAGTTGCCCTTTTGTTTCTCTTTCATAAGAGGTCCAGGCATGGGAGACCCAGCTCTCTAGTCTCCTCACCTAATCTTGGTATATAACCTTGGCCAATAGGCTAGGATATTCACATACATTTGCAAGGATATAGTATTCAATATGTAACACCGCAGGTCACAGAGTAGTTACTTCTGCTATAAGAGATAACAAAGAGCTTACCACCATGCCTCAAACACAAACTCATATTATGAAAGTATGAATACAGATGGGGCCCTATAGCAGCTTCTCCTGAAATGAACTCATGGATTTAATCATTTTTCTACCCTACCCTGTCTTGATTCATTCAGTCATTAGATCCTAACAGACAAATGGCATTCAGTAGAAAAAGCAGCCGTACATAAGGGGCAATTCTTCTCTTGAAGGCAAATTGACCTCAACTGCCAGAGGCTGAAAGGTGGCTCGGCAGTTAAGAACACTTGATGCTCTTACAAGCGACCTGAGTTCCCAGCACGAGCATGGCAGCTCACAAATATATCCAACTCTGGTTCTAGGGGGACCCTTTTCTGGCCTCTGAATGTACTTGTGTGCACCTGTGCATGTTAACATGCAAATATAGGCACACACATATACACAAATAAAAAGAAAAAAAGAAAACATTTTAAATCATCCACTGAAGAACAAGTCTTAGGATTCAGTCGATTTCTTCTGACTTTTCCTTCCCATTTTTCCTACATGAAGAGACCTTTCAAATAAATGGAACAAAGGGTAACATTAAAAAGGGTGACTTGTACTCACTCAGCTATTGAAACATTCTAGTGAGACCCAGAATTTTTCATTTATATTACATATAAACCAGGAAGACGAGCAACACAGAGATGCCAAGGGACCACATCCCCAGAGCCATGACTCCACAGTATTTGTTGATCTGAACAATCTAGAAGTTCCTCATACAGCACCTTCAACCGAGTGCCCTAAATGGCAGCCTGTGAATCTCTACTAAAACTGCTCTAGTTCTTTCCTGGCCCTCTCTCTTCCTTATTTCTCAAATATGAACTGTAGGTTCATTTTAGAACTTTGCTGATATAAGCAGTTCTATGGAAACTATTACAGAGGACATTGAAGAAGTCACATGGAGAAGCTTGGGGCTTCTTTTCTGATTTCACTAACTTTTTCTTACAAGTATAGGTACTTGCCTTGGGTGAAGTGTTCCTAGCTACCCGCTGTGTCTGGTGGAAAGGTCTAGTTCCCATATGCACTCATTGGCCTTTCAGTGGCCTTGGTGCCTGAACTACAGGTTCACTGGGAAACTGATAGCCCCTGTGGGGTGTGAGTTCTATTCTGGTGTACACCATGTCCCTGAGTTAGCAATGAAGGAAAAAGCTCATGGGGAATGGGTACCTAACAATGGCACTTTGTAGGAAGCTGTGCTTGAACACTGGCTAGGGCTTTCTGGATACACAGGAACTCATGCTACATTGGAAATGGAGGATGCGTGCCTTCTGCCACATTGCTTTTCAAAATCATGTAGTGAAAGAAAGTGTTTATCAAGGTTCAAAGCCTTTGCACCTGGCAATGATGGAAACAGAACTGATCAGCCTACCCCTGTCTCTTGAGATCAGCCCCTAGGGCTAACGGCCCCCACTCAAGGCTTTCCATTATATCAATTTACTTTAATAAAGGAAGTGTGAGCAGATTCTCTGCCAGGCTTGTGGTAAGTGCTAATGAAGCTGACATTAAAGAGTTGGCCAATCAATTTGGGAAAGAAATAATGTGTGCCTCTTTCAGTGTAGTTAGTGCCACACAGGGCACTGTCTTGACTCCGAAGATGTCCTTGTTTCTTGTTTTGTATTGCAAATCTGGTCCTGAAGATGGGGATGCTTACCTCTGGTCCCCCAAGGGAACTAGAAAGTAAGTTAATATGCATGCCCAATATGCATGCACCCCAGTTTGTCCAGACACATTTCCATGTCCAGGAAATCAACTCTAGTGAGACTTTGGTGAGACTTTGGATTTAATCAATACTTTCTCTGCTTCTTGAGATAACTGTGGATCCACACACTGGCTATAAAATTTTCTATCTTGTTTACCACCACCAGCCTTGTATTTATCAAGGTAGTGAAAACAGCTAATAGCTACAGTCATTAAATCAAAATGATTATTAAGACACCTTGCAGTCTAGAAAATTTCTGTAGATTGCTTATGTTAAAAAATGCATATTTGTTTCATCAGAAAAGAATGGTAGAATGGCTTTATATGAAAGATGGAAGATTAAGTTCTCATCTCAGGGTGAATGCTGTCACAGCTGGGTCTTTATAATTGTGAATTATTAGAACTGGATTGTTTGAGATTGTGGCTTTATTCAATTGAGACAATTATGCATTCTGTGTGACTCAAAGCAATGATTTCAGGAACCATTTGATATTTCAGAATAATTTGTTGTGACTTTTGCTGATTTTAGGCAGCTACTGGGCACCAGATCCTGAAATTAGATTTTAACTTCCTTTAATAGGACTCGTTTTTATGTAGATTGCTTTCATGAATGTCACCATATCATGTCCTATGGAAATTCACAGATACCTGTGTATTGATCCATGTGTATTGTTCAAAGGCTCCATGCAAAAGTCTTTGACTCAGAAAGTAGTCAAGGCATTCTGAGTTTGGTTTAATCATGATCATTGCAAGCACATGTGAGTTCATGCATCTATGTATGTGTTGCAACCACAGGTCAACATTGTGTTTTTTACCCAACATTGTGTATCTTCCCCAGTCACTCTCCTCTCTACATTAATGTTTGAGACAGGGTCTCTCACTGAATCTGGAGTTTACTAGTTTGCTAGATGGTCCTACCTCTTGCTGGTCAGGACTGAGGGTATAGGTGCACTCTTTTGGTCTTTACACTTGCAGATGCATGGGGATCTCATGCTTACAGGACAAGCACTTTACTGACTGAGACTTTTCTCCAGGTCCAGAATACTTTGATGAAGCATTGACTTCTTTTGTGTTATTGTTAAGATTTAATGTATGTGAGTACTCTATCTGCATGTATACATGCATGTCAAAAGAAAGCATCAGATCACATTATAGATGGTTGTGAACCACCATGTGATTGCTGGGAATTTAACTCAGGACCTCTGGAACAGCAGCCAGTGTTCATAATAGCTGACCCATCTCTTCAGCACCATGATTTATCTTCTAGAAAGAAATATTCAGAACTAGTTGGAGGTTCTGAGAAATGCTGCCAGGAGAAGGAAAAATCTATGTTACTGTGTGGAGGTCTCCCAAGCTCCTCTCTGAGGATCCTCAGTGGGTGGAGGTCTCTCAGGCTGCTATTTAAGGGTCCTCAGTGGTTAGAGTCTTCTCAAGCTACTCTCTAAGGGTCCTTAGTAGGTGAAGGTCTCCCCAGTCTGATCTGTAAGGGTCCTCAGTGGGTGATGACTTCCCAGGTTTAGTCTAAGTGTTGATGGCAGTCCTCAGTGAACACTGGTGATAAAACATGTGACTCATCATAATTCTTCAGTAAATACTGTAATTTCCATGATTATGACAACTTCCAGATTCAGTGAGCCTTCTGGAGGCTACAGGTCCCAGTTGCATCTGCTTCTGAGACAGATCACCCAACCTCCACAATCTGTCACCCCTAAGGATGACAAGGAAATCATTGTGTCATTGTATAATTATGGATTTTTATTTTTGAAAATATTCAGGATTGTAAGAAAACAAAACTCAGCCCTTGGATTATTTATCCAAGTACAGTCACTGTTAGAAAGTCTTGCCTGATTCTGCAGCAGAGAGGCTGGGGCATGAAATGGACTGAGGAAGGACAGGAAAGGTGATAGTCTCCATACCTCAAGTGTAATGCATATAGTACAGAAATATTCATGCTTACAGAAAATCTCAACTTTGCTGCATAGAAACATAGCTGGCATCGAGATATTATACAGATAATCATCAGCTTAGCTGGAATTTGAGACAATGTCTCTATGCCTCCCAAGTTCAAACCAAGGCTAACTCCTAGCCATGAAACAGTTGGTATCTGTCTCAAGTGACATGCAAGGGACACCAAGGTTTTGAGAGAGTTGTGGCCAACTTAAAGGATGTGTGATTTTTTTTTATGGTTAATTGACTTTTTTATAGAAGTGTGAATTAATGTAATAAAACAATTAGGAAACTACCCAGAGTTAAAGGGAGAGAAAAAGCCACTATCTTTTGCTCAATTGTGTACTGAGGTGCACTAGGTCGTTAAAGCTGTCTTTGCTCTAGGAGTTTTGCAACCCAATCTGGTTGTTGGTCAGAGTCGCTTTCTTAACCAGAACCCAGGGTTCTTGGATGCTGGAAAATTTATCCCCCTCCCCTAAAAATATTGCAAGGAAATAGGATAGTTGACTAGTTAAATGTGGTCGAAAGAATAGCCCCTAATATATGAAGAAAAATCATCTAAGAGACTGAAATGTGGATTATAGAAGTTTTATATTCAGACAAGGAGATAGGTGGGTCAAGTAAATATAGGACTTAAACAACCAATGGAAAAACTATGCTGAGTAGACCCTTCTTCAGAAGCATCTGTGAGTTATGACAGAACTTGCTTCTTGGGATTACAATGTGGATATTTTTGTACAGAGGCAAGAGGCTCCTTATGGAACAAGATTTATTCTGTTTTAATTTTGGATAAATAGTATGAAATCTTGAAACCTGAGCTCTCATGGGAATTCCAAGCAAAACCAGGATATTTTAACACTCACTAACATTTCTACAATTTGTTGATGAAACCCTCTATCTAGAGAATCAGTAAAATGATAGGGTGTAGAGTGTTAATTAATTTCATTTTGCTTTCTCTTGCCTCAGACAAAATCTTAAGGAAGACTTATTAGGGTCTTAGGGTCTTCCTTACATCATTTATTTATACAAATTGTAGTCTCTCTCTCTCTCTCTCTCTCTCTCTCTCTCTCTCTCTCTCTCTCT
>NW_021604633.1:2961435-2980747 GCF_004785775.1 Grammomys surdaster | reverse complement strand
TCTCTCTCTCTCTCTCTCTCTCTCTCTCTCTCTCTCTCTCTCTCTCTCTCTGTGTGTGTGTGTGTGTGTGTATAGAATTCTTACTACAACATGGATGTGGCTATCAGAGGAGTTGGTTTCCTCCCTTCATTGCAGGGGTTCCAGGATCAAACCACATGGGTTCCAGGAACCTTAAACTCAGCAGGCTGGTTTTAAAAGCTGAGTATAAATAACCCTTCAAGTCCTCCTGTAACCTGATTCTTCAGGACTCCTGAGTGCCCTCCACAGACTGCATTCTTGGGACCCATGTCTTTTCTCTTCCTATTGAACTAGAGCACTCTCTGTAACCACAATTCCCAAATTATTGCCACACTCCTCTTTTCTTATCTCTCATCATTGTGTTGCTGACTTAAGTAGAATTTGGGCAGTGATATAGTTTATGATTTTTGTGTCCAAACTCATCTTCCTCTTATGTTATCTGCTTTAGGGGATAGTACATTAACATGATAGGCCAAGACAGGAATCAACATCAGACTCTGTTCCTTTCTTCCCCTCCTGGGCACATCTGTACACTGTATTCTGTTTCCCATGAATTTATTCTCTCCTAGTCTCTGTGGATCTGTATTTCCCCTCTGTCACCATCTCCCCTGCCACCACCAGACTTTACCATTGTCATCCATACAGTTCACATTCAAGAACTTTGACTGAGCTGCAAATTAAAATTGCAAAAAAAAAATGCTTTCCTCATGATTTAAGTAAATTTATGACTCCTTATTTGGCTGTACTGGTGATTGAAAGTAGGCTGCAGGTTGGCCACACCTTTAAACATGGTGAAGATATCTTTGGAATATTTGATCTATCTTAAGACAGAGGATTCTTAGATGCTTTAAAACTCCTGGGCTCCAGCCATGCCAGAGCTTTCTACATTTAAGGAAAGGTCTAAAATCTCTGACAAGACACTTTTCTACATTATTAGTCGCTTATCTCGGAATACTCCTGCTTGGGGTCTTCAGCCACATTAAAGCTATTCCCTTGGGGTATCGTCTTCCAAGACTTCCTTGCTTATTATGTGGTGAGGTCAGTCTGATCCTGCCTCTAATATATTTATGCCACATCCGTACCACCCTTCCCGTTAACCACCAGACCCCTTGCCTTATAAGCAATAGGAATAGTAAAGGAGTAATTCTGCAGGGGACTTTAAACCTGGAGTAACTGTGCTTTCCAAGAGTAGATACCAGCAGCTCATGGTGCCCTGCTTCAGACTAGACTGCTCTCACCAATGTTCCCACAGATCTATGCCAAGAAATGTCAAAGGTGGCGATTGTTACTTTCCGTTACACAGAAGCCCTGTGGGGAATGTAGTTCACATTGGTCACTGTCTCCCTCAGTGTCCGTTACTGGGTTTTGAATTTAGTTCAGTAATGGTGTGCTTACTTAGCATGTACCAAGTCCTGACTTCCATCCCCAGTAACAAATTAAGTCAATCAATGCACACTCTTTGTAAAAATGAGTTACTGAATCTTTACTGTAAGACGTTTCTATTTCATTTCCCCACTAGGAGCTTGCAATTCTTTCAGTAGGAAGAGTAGCCTTTCTGTCCCACAGGGTGACAATGAATATTTGCTTCTTGCTTAAATCACTGGACCTCTAACCACCCACAACTGTCTTAGAGGAGGAGATATCACCAAGAAGAGAGCTCGTAGAAGAAATTCAATTGTAGATTTTCTACATTTTAAATCCTTCTTGCAAACTCAACTCGTGAATAAATTTAATTAATGAACACTGATGGATCTGTTCAGCGGGAGAAATATAGGCTAATGCTTAGGGACTAAGTGCATATGAGCACATCTGTAAACACGGGGAACTATGCGACACACTTCTGAATTTCTAAATAAATGTTAGTGTCATATAGCAAACATCTACGTTTCTCATTAGCAACTTGTTTTCTTTTCCTGAGAAACACAAGTTTCTCAGGTATCCACATTTGGGTTTTTCATGGTAAAGCTTGCCCTGACCTCTGCATGTATCATTTTATTTCTGATGTAGAAGCTCACACTTCTATATACATCTATAGACACTGAATTCTTACTATCCCAGGATAACAGCTTTGAACAGAGCTGAGGCTGAGTGCTGGGTAATACTGATTGTCAACTTAAAAGCTCGAATCATATAGGAGATAAACCTGTGGTCATATCTGTGACTGAGTTTCTACATTAGGTAATTACTATTGTAATTTAAAAGCATCCTCAAATGCTTGAATCTCCCTTAGAAGAGGGAATAAAATAGTCATAAGACACAGATGGAGGGAGGGAAAAGGATGGGAGGGGGATGGGGAAAGGAATGGATTGGTTCAGGATCAGGTGTGGGGAGGGACAGGAGGGATGGCCAGATGGTCATGAGAATGAATGGAAATTTGCACCTGACAGAGGTGAGGAGGTAGGGGGCAGCTCTAGGACATGACATAGACCTGGAATAAGGGAGGTACCCAAGAATCAATGGAAGTGTCTTTAGCTGTGACTCACATCATTGAGGGTATAGAATCTGAAAAGGCTACCTTCTACAGCCAGGCAGGAACCCCAATGAAGAGAGGAACACCAACCCATCCACAAAACTTTCAACATCAAATTTATTCTGTCTAAAAGAAATGCAGGGATGGGGATAGAGCAGAGAGTGGGGGAATGGCCAACCAATAACTGGCCTAACTTGAGATCCATCCCATGGGCAAGCACCAATCCCTGAAACTATTAATGGTACTCGATTATGCTTGTAGACATGAGTCTAGTATGGTTGTTCTCTGAGAGGATCCACCCAGCAGCTGACTGAGACAGATGCAGACATCCACAGTTAAACAGTGAGTGGAGCTTGGGGACTTTTATAGAAGAACAGGAGAAAGGATTGTGGCTCCTAAGGGGATAGGAACTCCATAAGAAGACCAACAAAATCTACTAACTTGGACTCTTGGGACTCTCAGAAACTGAACCACCATCAAAGAACATACATGGGCTGGACCTAGGCCTTGCCACATATGTAACAGATATGCAGCTTGGTCTTCATGTGGGTTCCCAACAACTGGAGAGGGAGCTATCCCAAAAGCTATTGCCTGTCTGTGGGATATGTTCTTCTAGTTGGGCTGCCTTGTCTGGACTCCGTGGGAGAGGATGAGCCTAGCCTCACAGAAACTAGATGTGCTCCCATGGGAGGATATTCTGGGGGGCCTCCACATGCTCAGAGGAGAAGAGGATGGGGAATAGGGGAAGAATTGTAGAAGCTTGTGACTGGGAAGAAGCAGTGAGTAGGTTGTAAAATGAATATGTAAAAAAATAACATTAGAAAAGAAGGAAAAGCCTCCTCAATTTATTAGAGAATGTATTCACTGTCGAAATACTTGTCACAATGAAGATGGCAGGGGATCTTGTGATGAGTCTTTTCTGTTCATTATCCATGAAAGAAGCAGATGGTAGGGTATCCAGGGAAACACAAGGTTATTACTCTATGGTCATACCTCAGTCCAGACATCCAGTGACAGAGTGATGACCTTGGCAATACATCCTCTCAACTGGCCACTTGGGAAAATAAAGCAGAATTTGGACAGAGGAAACAGCTCAGGAATGTGCTTCACGGATTCATAGACACACTGTGAGGTTGCCTGTCCCTTCCAGCACAAGATGCCACAGTCCTACACCTGTCAACTCCACTGTGACTAGCAGGGGCAAAGAAACAAATTATACTCACTAATAGAAATCAATAGTGCGGTAATTCAAATTTTACTCTGTTCTAGTTTTGTTCTGTGCCTGTGATAAAACACTCTGATCAAAGCAATTTGGGATGGGAAGGTTTTATTTGGCTTACATCACTGAAGGAAGTCACGGCAAGAACTTGAGCAAGAACTGTAGCATCAACCATGGTGGGATGCTGCCTAATGGCTTACAGTGAAGACTAGTTTTATGTCAACTTAACACAAGATAGAGTTAACTGAAAGGAAGGAAGTTTAGTGAGAAAATGCCTTCAGTAGATCCAGCTGTGGGGCATTTTCTTAATTAGTAATTGATGGGGGGACTAGCCTATTGTGGGTGGTGCCATTTCTGGGTTGGTGGCCTTGGGTCCTATTAGAAAGCAGGCTGAGTGATGAGCAAACCAGGTAGCATCAACCCTCCATGCCCTTTGTATCAGCTTCTGTCTCTATGTTCCTGCCCTGTTTGAGTTTCTGCCGTCACTTCTTGACAATAAACTGTTATATATAACTTTAAGTGAAATAAGCCCTTTCCTTCCCCAATTTTTGATCATTTTTTTTTATTACAGCAATATAGATTTTAGCTAAGATACTCGCTGGCCTCCTTTTGCAGCCCAGATCTATCTGCCAAGGAATGGTGCTGTCTTCATGTGTCTGGGCCATCGTAACATCAATTACCAATCAAGACAATCCTTCAAAGACATACCACATACCAACCAACCTATTGAAAAAAAAATAATCTCTTCCTCTCTCTTAGGGTGATTCTACTCTTTGTTTTGACAAGCTGATAAAACTAAACAAAACAACTCATTATATATAATTAATATAAGGCCAGGAAGATCACTCAGGAAATAAAGGATGCCACCATATTCAAGTCTGAATTTGATCTCCAACTCATACAGGGCAGAAGGAGAAAACTGATCCTATAAGTTGCTTTCTAACCTTTACACTCATGGTGTGGCATGTGTACTAACACACACACACACACACAATTAATTAATTGTTAAGACAATATTGCCTAGCAGGGCTCTATCTAATCACAAGGAACAAATACTCACCAGAGAAGAGAGATCCTGTTGTATTCAGCAGAACTAAATGTCTAGGGAGATGAGGTTAGCAGTGTCCTGCAGAATACTCTGCTGGCACACTGACTTTATACTTTTACAAATACAATGGCTATAATATGAAAGGTTGGATTCCCAAAGCTTGAAGCTTTATGCCTTAGAGATGACACGAAAGGAGCCATTTTCCTAGACAGACTGATTATAATTTGGATAATCTCTGCCTGGCAGACACCTGTACATTCATTTGCATTTACACAATCCTGTTTTAATCTGGTAATTATGTAAATAGAAGATGAGATTTTTTTGACATCTCACTTTCTTATTCTTCTTTAGAAGCTGACTAGACATAGCGTCACAGGCAATTTGCTATTTTAATGCTCACAAAAGATGGATTCATTTAGGGAAAAAAATAGAGTGAATAACTGCATTTCTCTTCTCCAAATTGCCTCTATTGTATGAGCTCAAAGGAATTATGGAACTGGAGGGGTTCATTCAACACTCCGACGTTCATCCTGGACACATGCCACTTTTAAGCCTTCCTTGCCTCCCTCCTACCTGTTTTATCTTGCTGTGGGGCTGTGTCAGACTCCTGAAGGAAACAAAGTACTAGAGGCTAAGGTCATGGCACACACAGTTGCCCCACTTCAGTGTGTTTAATAGACTGTTTGCTTCAGGTACAAGGGCACAGCATTTATCAGTATGAATACAAAGGGTTAAACTTTAGCCACGTGTGTTTGTGTGCATATTTCTCATAAAGTCTTCTGGAGTTATATTTCTCTAAGTGCACCTTTCTTTAAGTTTACAAACCTCTCTGATTCTTTGTTCAAAAGTAGAGCTAACACCAGATAAAATTTTGAGGCAAAATCAGATGTGGGAAAGAGAACCTAGAGTTTTCTGAAGGCTAGCTGCATGCATGTCTTTAATTCTAGCTTCTTTCTATGCTTAAAGTGTTTTAACCTAAGACCTACTTACCACTAGTGATGGAGCTGGTGTCCACAGATGAGAATCATTGTGTCCTATCCCAGACCCTGCACCCTGCTATCCCTTGGCAACAACTGGCAGTTGTACACACTCCTGGTCACCAAAGCCTCAGTGCCACACAGCAGAATGACACAGACATAGGTGTGGTGCTTATTCTGTGAGTGGTAGTGATTGTCGAGGTAAGGCCCCCCAAAAGAATCAGACACACATATTGTCAGAAGGTCATTGTCCCAAAAGTCTGAATTTACAAACAGGCTAAAAATGAATACTCTTCATCAGCCTTAATTTTCTAATGCAGTGACCCATCCTGACACTGTAATAACAGGTCCCAGAGTGACAATTAAGATAAATCACCTACAGAATACACCATTAGAGCCATTCATGCCTCATCAGTAAATGGATTGTCTTATATAACGTCCCGAGGAAACAGTCAGAGCTGTAGCTCTAACTCCCCAAAGCATGTGCTGATTAATATTCCACCCTAGTAGACTGCTCACAAATTGAAACATGGTTCAAAGATGATTTTCTGGGTGACAGTCTAATTTTGTTTTAATGAGGAGCACCAACAGCTAAGCCTGAAACAGTAGCTATTGATCTAAAATAAATTGCCTTGCTCTGGAGCCCCAGAGGTGGACAAGCCTTGGAACAGCCTTTTCCATTCAAAATGCAACTTTCCCTACCTGGATAAAGGTGTAGGCCTTCTGAAGAAATGAGGCTGGCTCACTGTATAGTTTCTTGTCAACTTCATACAAGCTAGAGTCACCTGGAAAGAGGGAACATAATTTGAGAAAGTGCCTCCAGCAGATCAGCCTATAGGCGAGTCTGTGCAGCCTTTTGTTTGATTAATGAATGATGTGTGTGGAGGGGAGAGGGTTTCATTTTACTGTGGGAAGTGCTGCTCCTGGGATGACAGTCCTGGGCTGCACAGGAAAGCAAACTGAGCAATCCATGGTGAGCAAGCCAGTAAGCAGCATTCGTCCATAGTGGCTGCTTCACTTCTTGCCTCCAGACTTGCATTTCCAGTTTCTGGTTTGACTACCCTTAGTGATGGATTGTGACCTGAGAATTGTAAACTTAAATAAATCCTTTCCTTCTCATGTTGTTTTGGTTGGGGTACGTTGTCACAGCAACAGAACCCTAACTACTATAGACAGGAAAATGAAATCCCTTCCCTTTTAACTTTTGTGTGCATATGTATGTATGTGAATGTTTGTGTATAGAGGGTATACATGTGTATGCATGTGCACTGTGTGTACTGGTAGGTTGAAGCCAGAGGACAACTTGCATTATAATTTCTCAGGTGTTGCCTATTCTGATTTTTTTGAGACAAAGTCTTTTGCTGGCCTGAAACTCACTCGCCAAGTAGGTTAGGCTGGCTGGCAGCAAGCCTCCAGTAGCCACCTTCCTCCATGTCTGCATCCCTGGGATGGTAAATACATGTGCCTGGATGTTTTATGTGGGTTCAGAGGTTCAAACCCATACCCTTGTGCTTATGAGTCAAACACTTCATAGACTTAGCTATTCCCCTAGTCCTTTCATACTCACTTTCCAAACGTGAGTACTTGAGGTAATGAAGAAATGTTTTAGGAGAAGCATGGAAGTATCATAAGGGACCAAGTGAGATGGCTCCTTGCATGAAAGCATATGCTACTTAGCCTGATGACTTGAATTAAAACCTCATGAGACGCAAGGAGAGAACCAATTTCTGCAACAACTTGTCCTCTGTATCTACAGGCATTCCCCCCACCTCTCTCTCTCTCTCTCTCTCTCTCTCTCACACACACACACACACACACACACAGAGAGAGAGAGAGAGACAGAGAGACAGAGAGAGACAGAGAGACAGCAACAGAGAGAGAGAAAGATATATATATATATATATATATATATATATATATATATATATATATAGAGAGAGAGAGAGAGAGAGAGAGAGAGAGAAAGAGAGAGAGAAAGAGAGAGAGTTAGAGTTGGGGAGGATACAGGGGGAGGGTGGATACAATATTTTTAAATTTAATGTAAAAAAAAAATGATGGTTCTGGCAGAGCCTGACTCCTAAGAGTATTCTCACTCAAATTGTGTGGTGATCATCCAGCCTGAGATGGTTTCAGCCTTTCTGTCACTCAGCCTGTAAATTCATCTGTATAACAGACACATGGCTCCTTTTCTGAGATGACTGACAACAGTCTCTCACCGAGGCCCATCTCAGCAGACAGTTGGTCATATTAACAAATGGAAACTACTTAGCTGGTTACTTTGTATGCTCTCACACCTGCAGCAGCCAGCAAACACTAATGATGTGACACTTTAGGCTGGCAGAAGCTCATGCAGCCCAGGTATCTCTAAAAGCCAATGGAATTAAGGGCAAATACAATGAATTTGTTCAAAAGATCATAGTACAAAAGCTAAGCTTTTGCAGATGCACTGGACCACAGACAGGAAGGGTTGGGGACTCAATGAAGACTTTTGCACTGGCTGCAGGGCATTCAGCTCTAGTTTTCACCTCTCAGTGTTCTTCCAGGGCTAGGGGGATCTCCCTCAGAGATGCTTAAACCACTCTAAGATGAGCAACTCTCAGTCGAATATGCATCCTCACTCTGGTCGGTTCTCAGTGTTTTTGGCCGTTTAGACCTTCTGGAAAAGAAGACACGATACAGTTCATGAAGCCCTTACCATACTCACAGCAGTGAAGACAGTGTGTGTGGTGAGCACCTCACGATGACATCTGCCACTTTCTCTTTCCTGGCAGTTGTGCTGATGGTCCCATCGAGAGTTTTAAGCTCTTAGCATCACTCCATTTATTTCACATGCGGAACAATCTCATCCTCCACAGCACAGATTTTCTTTTAAACTCAGAGATGGCTTCTCTCATTCAGTAGTAAAAGCAAGAGCCAGGACAGCCCATTCCTGTCTCAAATAGGTCCGTAAACTGAGCCCCTCCTTCCCTCTTCTCCCTTTCTCTCTTCCGCCCCTTTCTCTCTCCAATGTTCATATGCATTTGCACTTGAGATTGTTCCTGCCCATCTGCATTGCTTCTTCAGGGAATAAAATCAATATGTAAAAATCTGTAAACCCAAGGAAGGACAAATGAGGGCTACCTGGTATCTACTAGCACAATTGGCCATGGAAAGAAGAGTTGCCCTTGGGTCCAGACATTGATCTTAACTAAACACATCAACACCTGGAGATTGGGTCTGGTCTACTCTGAGAATATATTGGTGTGCCTTGTCCATGCTAACCAAGCAATGAACTATGAATACTAAGGCTTTGCGTGAGGTCAAAACTAATAAAAGGTAGAATACTTTGAACACACCATGCTTCTTTCCCATTCTTTCTATTCACAGAGCTGACCTGTATCCAGGTGTGTTATACTCCCATGTACTTTGCTGGAAATACAGAACCTGGACATAGAACCTGCATCTTAACTATGTCCCCATGATTCTACACATTTCTCAGCTGCCACATCTCTGTGTCATACTGTCACAGTGGCATGGTGCCTGAAATCTCACACTGAATCTTCTCTTATATTGAAGCAATTTAAAAACACTTAGGACACTAAAGGTATATATATAATTGTGTATATGCCATAAAATACAGGATACCCATGCTGCACTCCACAGACTCAAAGAAACAAAACAAGAAGGAAGATCTGAGCAAGGAAGCTTGAATCTCACTTAGAAGGGGAATAAAATAACCATAGGAGGTAGATGGAGGGAAGAAACTGGGTGGGAGAGGGGTTGGGGTTGGGAACGAGGGCAGTTCAGGCTTATGTGTGGGGAGGGACAGAAGAGAAGCCCAGATGGTCATGAGAATGAATAGAAATCTACAACTGATGGGAATGGTGAGGTGGGGGCATCTATGTTGCTTGCGACCCTGACCAAGACCCTTGCGGGTGAGGGGTAAGATGGCACAGAGTCAATGACACAGACTCCAGAAGTTAGGCAACTGGAAAAAGCAGACTTGTTTATTTCAGGAACTGAGAAAATCTTTGTAACCCCCTCCCAGAATCTCATTGGCTTTAAAGTAGCCAGTTGCGGTGCTGTCACTTTCTCATTGGCTCATTTCATTGCCTGATCCAACATCAGCAGTCTCTATCTGGGCTGGTAGACTCTAGGTTGGTTGGGGAGGAAGTATCAGCAGCAGTGCATGCACTATCATCACAACTAGGCCTGTTTGGTTAAGTTCTTCCTACATATCTAGAGGTCAAGACAGAGGCATGGAATATGATAGGCTCCCAAGAATCAATGGGGGTGACCTTAACTGTGACTCATAGTAGAGAGGCTATGGAACCTGAAGACTCCACCTCCTGTAGCCAGGCAGGAATGCCAGTACAGTAATAGGGACGCCAATCAATCCACACACAAAACTTTCAACCCCAAATTTATCCTAGCTACAAGAAATGCAGGGATGGGGATGGAGCAGAGAGTGAGGGAATGACCAAACAATAACTGGCCTAACTTGAGACCCATCCCATGGGCAAGCATCAATCCCAGACACTATTAATAATACTCTGTTATGCTTGCAGACAGGAGTCTAGCGTGGCTGTCCTCTGAAAGGATCCACATAGCAACCAAACTCAGACAGATGAAGACACCCACAGCCAAAGAGTAGATGGAGCTTGGGGGACTCTTATAGAAGATTTGGAGGAAGGATTGCAGGCCCCAAAGGGGATAGGAACTCCACAGGATGACCAACTGAGTCAACTAACCTGGACCCTTGGAACTCTCAGAAACTGAACCACCAACCACAGAACATACACATGCTGGACCTGGCCCTCTATCCCTGCACATGTGTAACAGATGTGCAGCTTGGTCTTCATGTGGGTCCTGAAGATGTAGAGTGGTAACTGTCCCAAAAACTGTTGCCTGTACATGGGATATGTTCTTCTAGTGGGCGGTCTTGTCTGTCCTCAGTGGGAGAAGATGCACCTAGCCTCACAGATACTTGATGTGTGCCAGGGTAGGGGGATAACAAGGGGAACTTCCACTCTCTCAGAGGACAAGGAGAGGGAAGAGGGGGGTAAGGATTGTTGGAGGGGTGACTGAGAGGGGTCAGTGAGTGGGATGTCAAGTGAATAAGTAAAAATAAAATAAACACTTGTTAAGTGAAGGTGAACAAACTACATGGTGACTCCTTCCATCAATTTAATATAGAATTGAGGTGAGTCCAGTACTCACTCGCTCTATAGTGGATCCTGCATTAGTCTATAAGTCTGTCAATAGAGCAGGTTAGGAAGAATGAGACCACAGCTAGCAGTCCTGTGGGGTAAAGATGAAGAAAGTTGAGGCATTGTAAGTTACACGAAATGGTATCCAGTGGCTGAATGGAAGGAGAGGAAAGGCAGTGTTACAGCCCCTAAGGTGCTGCAAGAGTAGCCCTGAACCCTCTACAAAGCATTGGCACCCTTGTGCCACTGAAGTCATGGTTTAAGGTTGATTGCCTTCTCCTCACTGTCCAGTGATTGACAGGCAGTGGGATTTAAAATGCAAAGCTGTGTGACAGCTGCAGGGAAGTGCTCTGGGAGAATATAGAAGTCCCCTGTTCTGAAATCAGAAAGTTGATTCTCTGGCTGCAACTGTGGCTTTCTCACCATGTCTGAATACTAATGAGAGGTCAGAGGCCTTCTCCTAGAGGGGTTGATGATGTTCAAGGGTGCCAGAACAGGGGTGTGGCTGCACATCTGTACAAGAGCTGCATAAATAACTCAACCATCTTTAATGCCTTCCTGAAAACAAGACAGATTGTGAACACAAAGCCTTATGCCATAGGGTCTTCCAAGTCAACGCTAATCTGGTTTCAATGAAAGACTCTCCGATTAAAGAGGAGGTAAAGACACAGAGGACCTTGCCATCTCAAACAGCTTTACAGTACAAATAGCCCACTTATTAAAGATAACATCTACTTATAATCAATAAGTGTTTAATCATTTCGAATAGCTTGAACCTCTTCTTTGAGATACAGCATCTGGATTAAGGTTTTAGTTCCAATCAGGACATGTGAATGAGACCTATGATCTCTGAGATTTCTGCCCCAGGACAAATACATAAACTGTAGTTGGAAATGGGGCACATTCCAATCATTACAGTTCAGGCCTCTCATCACTTTCCCTTTCTTTCTCTCTCTGGCTATTGAAATATTATATTGATTAATTATGCAAAGTCTGAGGAAATCCCTGACAGCTAGGCTGGAGAGCGAAGAATGCTCCAAATTAATGTTCAGTTCCAGCACCTGCAATTTCTCATCTCTTTTTCAATGAAATCAGTTTCCCAGTACATACTCTTCAAGTCTGCAGGCTTTGTAGTTGAATATGGACTGCGTTCATCTATAACCTCTGTCTAATTGACAGCAATGCCAGCAGCAAACACTTGAAAACCATTTTTTTATATACTTCCAGAGTAAACTCCTGGTTAACACATTTGTGAACAGCAGCTTCTATCAATGGCAATCCGTAAACATCCATCTTGCACGAGTCTTCCCTGACCCAAAATAGCTCATAGCACTTGTCTATGCACATGCAACTGAGAAAGACACTCATCCATGTGAGGCTAAGGAGAAAGTCTCCTAATCACCAGTGGTCAATCAGTAGAGATAACTATAGTTCTAGAATCAGGATTTCTGCAAAGGTTATCTGTCTCAGGTAGGAACAGGGGGCTATTCTCTGGTTGTTCCTGTGTGGGACAGAACAGCAATTCTCTGAGGCAAGAAACTTGTGAGTTGACAAGAGTTTAGTTGATTCTGCTTCAAACCATTGACATCATCTAGAGGTACTTAGTAAACCTTCCACATGATTTGATTCCCCATGGAAGTTTACAGTTGCTGTGTGGAGTATTCAACAGCTATGTCAATGCATTCAGATTTAAAGGCAGTTTTGCATCTGGCAAATCTTCCAGAAACATAAGCCCCTTAGCATTTACCACCTGTGTCTGTTGATTTATCAGAATAATACGCACACAGAGATGTAGATGGTGTCATAGGGTTTCTATTGCTGTGATGAAACTCCAGGACCAAAAACCAAATTGTGGAGCAAAGGGTTTATTTTTACTCCATCACTGAAGGAAATCAGGGCAGAAACTCAAATATGGAAAAAAATCTGTGAGGCAGGAATTGAGGACCATTATCCCAGAGATATTACAACCCACAATAGGCCAGGCTGTCCCCCATCAATCACTAAGAAAATGCCCTACAGTTAGATCTTATAGAAGCATTTTCTCAGTTGCTGTTTCCCTATTTAAGATGTCCCTAGTTTGTGTCAAGATGACATAACAGTATCCAGAAAAGATGGCATAGCTAGTGTTACGGTGTGTGCATAAGCTGTCTCTCTGGAAGGCCACAATGGTATACGACTTGAGGCAGGTGGCATTATGAAAACAGAATCGATTCATGAGGTGACATCCTTCATCAGTAACTTTACTCACTGATAAATGCGCTCATGAATACTTGACAGAACTATGTAAGAGGCAAGACGTAATTAGGAGTGATACTAAGGTTGAAGGCATGTCTTTTCCCAATACCCTTCTTCCATTGCCTACCATGAGGTTGATCTGCATGTCCCTACCATCCCCCTCCACGTTGATGGTTCTCCCTCACCATAGGCTAACTAGAAATAGAGCCATCCAGCCATGCATTACCACCTCTGAAAATACGTCACTTAACTCTAGTGTGTTGTTACTGTCTAAAAGCTGCCTAATGCACAGACTATGAATTCTCTCTAAAGAAGCCCTTAGTCCTAAGTGGCCAACAGTGATGGACTCTAATAGTACTACATTGAAAGGATCATTTTGGGTGGAAAATACATGAGTCTGTGAATGTATTCTAAACTACAGCCTGTAACATCCTCTATCAGCTAAACATAAACACTACCATTGTGGGGATGCCATCCTTACATTAACAGCTTTAAACTGTGGATACATTATTTTAAGGTTTTGTGCCAAACATTATATTATGGAGGATCTTTTTGTTCCAGATAAAAATTGTATAGTTACTATTACTATTTTTGTTATTACTTCTTAAATAGTAACAACATATATTTTAAATAATAACTTTAAGTTTTTAAGTTACTCAGGGTTAAATTAAATTTTTAAGAGTTACTAGTAGTTTTGGTCAAAACTCATTTTAAGGGCCTAGAGAGATACCTTGGTGGGTGACAGCATTTGCTGCCCTTCCAGAGTACCTGAATTTGGTTCCCAGCACCCACACTGGGTGATTCATAACTCAATTTCCAGATAATATGATATACTCTTCTGGTGCTCACAGGCTCTGCAACCACATGTACATAAGCATACACAAATCTTAAAATATAAACTTTCATTTTGGAAGCTGGGGATATACAGTGGATTCTACTGACTATTTGTCTTTCAGATAGCGTTGAGGAGCCTTGTCACTGTCACAGAACCTTGTTATCCATCCAAGTACTAAGAATAATTTTTGTCCCATGTTGAGAGCTGGACAGGTATATGACATATAATTTAACAGAGTACTTACCTTTTTATCAAGGTGAGCAGATGTTAAAAAATTAAATAACTTTACTTCTGGGAACATCATTTATATTTTACACATTTTAGAGCATTTTTTAATATTATTATTATTGTCTTTCCTAGATTTCCATTTGTAAAGACAGGAAGAGTGTATTGATGAGGTAGTTTCCCCTAAAGAGACACTTTTAAGGGTTTCTTTCTCTGGAGTGATTGACCTTCCCTGGAAATAGCCTCTGGCTTCCTGTTGCACCTCAAATGTATCACTGAGCCTGTTCCCAACCCACATAGACTTCCACCCAGCTTTGAGTGCTCTCAAATATGGCTGGTTACTTTTGTGTTCCTAAGTACAGCATCCTGAGCCAAGAAGAATGGTGTGTGAAAGAATATTATTTCTCTTTTCCTTACAGCATATCACAATGACAGCTCTGACTCAGGAGATGCTTTGTGAACTGCAAAATCTTGTCCTCCACCTCAATGAGATCTAGGGCTTTTTGATGCAATTCTATCCTGAGATGCATTGTTCTCAAGATGTAATTCTGAATTCCCTTATGCCTTTCCTTCCAACCAAGGCTAGAGCTTGGGTCAGCTGTAAACTGAACATCTGAGTCTCCCTTTCTTTACTCTGATTCATACCAGTTCTGATACCTAGGTTTTAGACTTCTAGAATTACACTCTTAGTTTTTTATCTGGGGATAAGAATCATCACCTTCCAGAAGTCCAATGGTTGAATGTGGCTTCTTTTTTCCCTCAAGTATAAATACTACAGAGGAAGTCAGTTTGCTACATCCTTTGAAAACAGTGTCTATGTAAGGTGGGTGACCTTTAGCCATGTAAAAGGTAGAGTGTAGGTGTTAGAGTCTAGGAATCACACCATCAACCATTCAGCCACTAATCCTGGTCAAGCAGGGATAGTTTATTGAGCACACACCTCACGACTGATCAGTCAGGGACACCAGTCAGACTCAGGAGCTGAGACTATGTCTCTGTCTCTCTGGGGCAGCTGATAAAGGCAATACCAACAAAAATCTCATAGCAACCATAAAAGATCATACTAACCAGAAAAGCTTATAGAGACCATAAACATAGCAACCATAAAAGCTCATACACAGATCAGGAAGTGGTGGTGCGGGCAGTTGGTTCAGGTTCAAGCTTATTGTAGCTAACTATAAAAAAAGCAGTTCTAACTAACCTTTATTGCAGTTGGCACTAGTGTAGGGTGAGGGTCTGGGGGATTTCCAAGAACACCAAAGCATAGAACTTGGCAGGATATATGGTTAATAGTTGACTCATGAATGAGAAAAGTTCTCTGTAACAATGTAAGATGGCTGGCTACAGTAATGTCAGAAAGACAGTGGCTATCTAGGTTTTAACACCACCCTCCTTAAGTTTTTTGTTCCTTAAGAGTCAAATCATTGACTTTAAAACTTCTTCTGAAACTAAGGTGCTGTATTGGGTCTGGAGGACCATGAGTTGCAAAGCTGAAATGTGCTGTCTAATGAAAGACATTAGAGCATTGATTTTGCAAGGCTCACAGATGAGAACCAGGAAGAAAGGCCTAAGAGACAAATTAGGGCTGTAATTAGTGACGTAAACTAAGGGGACCAGTCGAATAGGCTTTTGTACCAGCCCATAGACTGTTATCTCTGTCCCTGTCCAAGAGGTTTTTCTTGAGTTCAGGCAGTGTGTATTTAATGACCCCAGATTGGTTAGCATAAAAATAACATTGTTCTCCTAAAGCCATGGGTAGTCCACCTTCTTTAAGAAATAGTATGTCTAGGTTTCAGCAGTTCTATAGGAACAGTTGAGCTAAGTAGTTGACCTGGCTTTCTAGGAACAAGATGACAGAATACAACCTGGCTGGTCTTTGTCAACTTGTTCACTTAGGTGTCTGGAATTTGGTTAAATACAGACTAAGGTAGCAGTATCTATAGCAGCTAACCCAGTCATCTGCATCCCCATTAGCATTGACACTAGAATGGGGGCCACCAGTTTGAGCCAGACTTGCAGGCCTATATGTATCCTGCCTACATTCCCCTCACAGTAGGAGACTTGAGGAACTATGTGCACTAATACTCATAACTCTGGGCTCTGTCCATGAATGAAATGACTGACAGACAAACAAGGCTTTAGAACCAATGGGTACACAAATAAAATGCCTTTAGGGTCAGTTAGAAAGATGTTATTATCCATGCCCAAAGAACATGAGGCTTAGACTACATGGATAATAGGGTTATGACATAAGTTTGTATAAGGGAATCTTGCCATCAGATAGTTGTGAGATCATAGTCAAGTCCTGTTTTCTTGAAGGTCTCTCAGAGTGAGAGGTGAGTTCCATGGGCAGGAGAAAATATCATTGTGTGGGACTAGGTTGATATTCTGGAAAGGCCTAGAGGGTATAACCATAATGCTTATGCAATAGGGGAGTCTAGGATCCATACAGAGCCAAGAGTCTCTAGTAATGGTAGACCTGGTATCACTGAAACATTCGAAAGTAGCCCATATGGTATCCAATAACAGTGTTCCATGGGCATAGACAGTTCTGAGATTTCAGAGGAAAGGTCTATTTCCTGGCTGCTAGAGGGTATAGTAGGGGACCAGAGGGCATGACTATGGTCCATCAAGTCTTCAGTCCTTTAGCCAGGGGCCTATCGATAACAGGACCTCAGGTTGTGCCCACCTCTGGATAGTAAATTCTGTCTCTGGATCAGGTTCATATAGGTAAGTTCTGAATCCTCATTTATGCCCTGCTTCCAGTCTGCATAAGGGGGAAAAAGGCCCCAGGATTTGAGGGTGATGACCATCAGATTACAAGTCCAAGGGGGTCTTGGTTTACTATCTTAAAACTGTAGGGATTCCTATGCATCTTCCGCCCTGGCTCCCAGTGTTCACATTCCCAGTGGTGGCAAGAGAAAGTCTCTGGAGTTTTGCAAATGAAAACCTCCTCAGCATGGCAGGGATAGTATTGATCTTCTCTCAGACATTTCTCTTCCTCACTTGTTTTGGGCCAAGAACCTATACCAGGAATTTAATCCATTCCTGGTCTGGGTTCTGGCCCTCATGGTCCTTCAAAGCCTTCAATTTTCTGTATCTTTTTTTCAGATGTCGGGGGAAGATTGGCCTATAAAGGCCATATTGATGGCTCCTTGGTTCTCTGATGCTTCTTGGTCAATCAGGATATAAGTCCTGTAGGTGTCTAAGAGCCACTCCAGGAAAGCAGCGGGGGAACTCTGTAGGTCCCTGGACTATCTGACTTACTTGTGATAAATTTGCAGGGTGCCTGATAGCAGTCCTAACCACTCCCCACCAGAACCTGGCATACACGTTGAGTGCCTCCCTACCCTTAGGTGTGTTAGTCTCATTCTAGGCTGGTCCGGGGAAAGCTGTAACTTCAGGTCCTCAGAGTATCTGCCATTGTCCCCTGCAACCAGCTTGTAAGCTCTTCCTCCTCCACTCCTAATGTGGTCTGCTTCTCTGTAGTAAAGAGGATCTGGAAGAGTTGCTGGGTATCCTTCCAGGTAGGCTGTTGGATGAGAAAGATGGTTTCTAAAAGGGAAATTAAAGCCATAGGTTTCTCTTAAAATGGGGGTGTGTGTGATTCTAGGCCTTTAAGTTGTATATGTCACTTCTAGAGAAAGGCTGATAAACCAGGAAGGGCCTCCCTCCCCCAGTGGCAGGTGGGCAAACAACTGGGAAGGAAAGTGCTTCATTTAGGCACTTAAGTGGGTGCCAGACCATGTATGGAGCCAGTTGGTTAGGAGAGAAGATGAGGGAGCAGTGGGAACAATCCCCTGTGGAGTGGTGGGGCCCCACGAAGCAGACATTATGAGGGTGGCAGCAGGTTTCCATTGTCCAGTTGGGACAGGATTGGAGGGGCTGTCTTTGGCAGCAGAGGGGAAGGGAAAGGCTGGAGCTGTGGCACGGCAATCAGCAATCAAGAGGGCAGAAGGCTGGGTGTGGTGCGCTGTGGAGATCTGCAGTGAGAGCTGAAGTATTTTCACCCTCTGTAGGTTTGGGTAGAGATGGGATGCAATTTTTCAATCATTTGGCAGTATCCAGGATAATGTAGGGACCCTGGTCATGGAGTCCAGTACATCTGAGTACAAGAGCCTATATTAGAAGAACTATAGGGTCAAAAAAGCCCTCTTTGGGCCAACAGGTGCCGAAAGACGGCCATTTGAACTTGCAAAGAGTGAGAATTTTCTGGGAAAACTCGATCCCATAAGATGGTTGCTGCCTTCTGAGAGCTCTTTAAGTAGCAAAAGATCACCTCAAACGGGGTGTCCAGAGTGAAGGAAGACTGTCTCATAGTGAATGAGTGTTGGAGATGAAATTGGAGGTGGACATTGGATACAGATCATGGAGATGAGTATTGGAGAAAGGTATTGTGAATGGATGTTAGACATGAATGTTGAACATGGATGGTGGAAATGAATGGTTGAATTCATGTTCCCGTGGATGGAATGCTTCTAAAGTATAAGGATTAAATATATTTTATCTCAATAAAAATCTTTCCATTTACTTCCAATCCCCATTGTCCTTTGACTCCTACTTTCCTGTGTAGCTTTTGATTTTACCTGTATTTTATCTTTTTCTAAAATGGTCTTAAAAATTTTCCTTCCACTGAGATTTTCTTCAAGATTACTGTTGTTGTTGCTATTTCTACTGTTCTAATAGCATACCAGTGCAATGTACTACTTATCTGCAATCACATTGTCAGCCTTTGCTTTTGACATGTTCTAATGGCAGTGGTTTCCACCCTAAGCCTACTCAACATGGAGTTTCCACCATTACGTGGAGTTTAGCTTCTCATTTCGTCATCTTCCAGCCCATCCATCAGCTTTCATTTATTTCCCTTTGCTCTGTCACATGCCGTTCTTTATAGAGCACAGCTTCTCCATCAGCATGAGACAGTAAATTGCATTTTTCAATTTATTAAAATGGTTGACCTCACAACTTCTATTACATCAATCAATTTTATAGTGGGATCTTTATAAATGTTCTCTCATGCTTTCTTTCTCTCTCCCTCTCCTTCTATTCCTCTCTCTCTCTCTCTCTCTCTCTCTCTCTCTCTCTCTCTCTCTCTC
>NW_021604633.1:2920327-2961425 GCF_004785775.1 Grammomys surdaster | reverse complement strand
TCTCTCTCTCTCTCTCTCTCTCTCTCTCTCTCTCTCTCTCTCTCTCTTTCTCTCTCACATCTGTCTTAGCAACCTACCTCTTATCTCTTTGGAAGTCACTGATGATCTGGAACATCTTGTACGTTATGTTAGTTCCTGTCTAGAGTCTCCTGGCCCATCAGGATCATTTGGCACAGTGTTGAGATATTCCTCATTTGGCATCTTTCTTTCTACTCCTCATTTCTCCCCTGCTCTGTGACCCATTTTTACAAAACACTTTCTCTGGAATTCCTCTATAACCCATACTGAACCAACATCATGTGTTCATAGGTGATCATGCTACCTTGTTATCGTTTACTGCCAACCTACATTGTCATCTTCTTTTCCCTGGACACTTTCATTTCTCTCCTAGTCTCTGTTCTCCATTTTTTCTTTGACCAAACTTTTATTAAACATACTCTGCAGAGCAATGGTGGCTAAGACTCTCCAAGCTGCTGTCCTGGTCTTAGTGAGAATGGTGTCATTTTGCTTCCTTGTGAGAACAGAACCCACAATTGTTTGTATAATTTAAAAGGATTCACATGGTGAGGCTTCTTCAACTTCTACCCCGGACAGTCTGTTGTTTACTGGGGCCACACCCGGCTCCTTCTCTACAGCTTCTGCCTGTGGAATTTGGTGGTTTTCATTAATGTGACCTCGCCGTGTCTTCGAGACTCACTGTCGTGAGTCCCCTGGCTTTAACAACTGGCCAGCAATTTCATGAATCCAACTCTGTCATCTCACTTAAGATGTGAGTCTTTCCATTAAAAAGTCATGGTTCTAATCCCCATCATCCTCACCTATTTCTTTTGAAAATCATTGATCAATTTCCAGTGCACTATACAACTTATTTCAGCAATCCATTGACAATCCTTCAGGATAGTGGACACCCTATATTCCATTGGAAATCAAAATATAGCCAGAACAGTTCAATATCTATCATCTATTCATGGATCTTCTTACTCACGTATCTTCTTTTGATTATCTATCAAGCATCTACAATCTATCCATCTATTAGTCATCATGTAATCATTTGTAATTTATAATTCATTCATTTATTTACCTACACAGCTATCAATTATTCATCTATCTACGTAATCAGTTATCTATTTTATCCATCCATCTATCAACATCATGTTGATTTATTTAATACCTATCATCTTTTTTCTATTATCTATATATTATCATCCATCTCTATATCCAACTATCATTTATCAATCACATATCATTCATAATCTCTCTACCAAAAGATAATAAAATGAATGAATAGATCAAAGCATTTCCAGACATTTGTCTCACTATTTTACTTGCAAAAGCAAGTGTGACCTCCTCTTGAACTCAGATGTGTTGCCTCCACCAATTTTGATTTATTCTGTTCTTAGCCTGGTACTCTTGGAACAAGTTCACTTCAGCTTCACTCTTATGACCTACACTTGTCTCTACACAGAAGTACAACATTCACCTTGCCACAAAACTGCTAAAACACAATGCTAACCTTCCTGCTGTTACAGCTCCCTCTTC
Source organism: Grammomys surdaster (assembly GCF_004785775.1). NCBI lineage: Eukaryota > Metazoa > Chordata > Mammalia > Rodentia > Muridae > Grammomys > Grammomys surdaster. Next base: position 2,959,886 of record NW_021604633.1, on the reverse strand, counting down.
TGAGATGCCTCCCACCTCAAATAAATCTCCCACATCTGAGCATTGCTCTGACAAAGAAAGGGATTCTGGGGCTCTGTGATCCTCCAAATAACAGCTTATTTGAAGGGCAGCAAAGATTTTCTTTACTGAAATTCTGTGATAATTGGACTCATTTTATCCTGCCACTCAAGAATGTTTGTTGGCAGAATGAAAGGAGATGAGAAAATAGAATAAAATATTTAAAAATAATATTTTCATAGTTTTCTTTGAAGTTCATTTGCAGCTTGTTCATTTGTTTTATAATCTGCTAATGATAACTAAACAAATGGTAGCAAATGACAAATTTTTTGGAAGAATTTATATAAGTAAACCTTTACCAATTAGTAAGGTTTTGAGATAGCCCTGAAGTTCACTTAACTTTAGGAAGGTCACTTTGTACTTCACACCTGAGTTCACTTCTTCAGTCAGCAACACAGATTCATGGTGAATGCTCCTTAAATTTGATGCAGATATCCACTGCAAGATAAATGAAGAATCAAGGAATGACTGTGACTAACTCAGTTTTTAAAATCTGACTTTCAATTCACTTACTGTATATGTACAGGGTACTTTGAAGGGTTTGCCTTTAGGCTGTTTGTGTATATATTCATACATGTATGATGTATGCATGTTTTAAGAATATGCTATAGTTGTGTCATATAATACCTGTATTTTTTTCCTATGGTATGTTGTGTCTGTGTGCTGTTTATGTGGTATGGAAATGGCATATATATATATATATATATATATATATATATATATATATATATATATATATATATAATGTTGTGTGAGTTTGTGTGGATGTGGTAAGCAGTATGTCATAGGAAGGGTGCTTTTGTCATAGGTACATGTGATGTATCTATGTATCTATGTATCTATGATATGATATGTGGTATGGTGTGTGTGGTATGATATGATATGTGGTATGGGATGCATAGTCTATATGCATGCTATGAGGAGTGATGCATGATGGGTGTGCAATGTATGTTGTGATATGTGCGGTGTAAGTGACGATGTGTGTGCTGATGTCTAAGGTGTCATGTAAGGTCTGGTGTGAAGTGTAATTTGTGGTGCGGAGTGTGGAACGTCATGGTATGTGCTGTGCTGTGTGAGGTATGGTATGTAGTTTGGATGTATGGTATGATACGTGGGGTGATGAGATGATACATGGGTGTGTTATGAGATGTGAGGTGTGATGTAAGTACCAGGTGTGTAGTGACACAAGAGGGATAATGTGTGGGCGCTCACTGCTAATACCTCACCCATCACATGTGACTCCAGCTCCCGGTGAATCTGATGTCCTCCTCTGACCTCCACAGAACAGCACTCATGCATTCATACCCATCCCACACATGTATATATGTAGCTACATTTAAATAAATTTGTTTAAAATTAAAAACACATGTTGTATTGTTTCCCTGATTTATGTTTTAGAAATATTATGTATGTTTCAGATGGGTGTGAAGACAGAAATGAAATGAAATTAAGCATTAGGGGTCTTTTCAAAATGATGGATCCTGTTTTCATATCCATTCTGTTAGCCTGTGTCTTTGTATTAGGGAATTGTGTCTATTGATATTGAGAGATATTAATGACCAATGATTGTTAATTTCAGTTACTTTCATGATAGTGGTGGTAGTGTGTGTGTACGTGTGCTTGTGTATGTGTGTGTGTACCTGTGTGTGTGTGTGTGTGTGTGTGTGTGTCTGTGTCTGTGTGTGTCTGTGTGTCTGTGTTTCACTTCTTTTGGGTTTTGCTCGTGTGGAATTATTTATTCTGTTTTTTTTCTTGGAGTAGTTAACCCCCTTGGGTTGGAGTTTTCCTTATAGTATCTTCCGTAGAGCTGGATTTGTGGATAGACATTGTTTAAATTTGGACTTCTCATGGAGTATCTTGCTTTTCCCATCTATGATGAGTGAAGTTTTGCTGGGTATAGTAGTCTGGACATTCGCCCAGGTCCTTCTGGAATTTATAGTGTCTGTTGAGAAGTCAGGTATAATTCTAATAGGTCTGCCCATATATGTTATTTGGCTTTTTCCCCTTGCAGCTTTTAATATTCTTTTTTTGTTGTTGTTCTGTATGCTTAATATTTTGTTTGATATGTGGTGGGAGGATTTTCTTTTCTGGTCCAATCCAATTGTTCTGTATGCTTCTTATGTGTTTATAGGCATCTCTTTTTATAGGGTAGGAAAAATATCTTCCTATGTTTTTGTTGCAAATATTTTCTGGACCTTTGGCCTTGTAATCTTCTCTTCCTCCTACTCATATTATTCTTAGCTTTGATCTTTTCATAGTGTGTTCCAGATTTCCTGGATAGTTTGTGTTAGGAAGTTTTTAGATTTAAATTTATCTTTGACTGATGTATACGTTTCTTCTAGTGTGTCTTCCATGCCTGAGATTCTCCCTTCCATCTAATTTGATGCCTGTGTCTGTAGTTCCTGTTCCCTTACCTAGGTTTTTTATCTCTAGGATTTTTTTGATTTGTGTTTTCTTTATTGCTTCTATTTCTATTATCAGTTCTTGAATAGTTTTATTAATGTTCTTCATGTGTTTGATTGTACTTTGCTGTATATTTTATAGTATTCATTCATTTCTTCTTTAAAGGCCTCTATCATCTATGTAATGTTGACTTTAAGGTCATTTTCTTGTGTTTCAGCTGTGTTAGCATATCCAGAGCTTACTGTAGTAGGATGGGTGTGCTCTGGTATTACTGCATTGCTCTGGCTGGCTGTTGATTGTTTTTATGCTGGCTTTTAGGCATCTGGGTTTTGAGATTATTATAAGTTTAAGTGCTGATTCCAAAGTTTGTCTTTGTTGAGTGGGTGTTTTGAGGATGCTTCTCCCACCCCTTTGTTTCTGTTTCCTTTCTCTCTACTGTCCTGAGTAGCCTAGGCAGTTCTAGTGCCTAAATAATCTTCAGGTCCAGTAGGATGACTCCCCTGGGAGTTGTGTGGCCTGCAAGGCATTTGGGGTTTTTGGTGCTAACATTTCTTCTGAGGTCTCTAATACTAACATGGATTGGAATCTGGGGTACTGCGGTCCTTCAGGAAGGCAGGCAGGGTTGTGGGCTGGAAAATAGACTCCAGTGCATCAGGTGCAATTTAAAGCTGATGGGTGTTTTATGGCAATATGGTAGACCAGAGCTTGGGGCGAGGTTTTACCAGGTAGTTCCTGGTATTATTAGGTCTTCTGGAATGCAGAATTGTGGCCCATGGATATGGAGCACAGAGGATGCGTTCAATTTACCACTATTATGTATCTTTATATGTAGTGGTGAATTAGTTAGATCACTTTGGCTCCCAGTGGGTCACATGCCCACCCTCCCAAGAGCTCTCTGGATTCACGAATGAAAGACACAACTAGGCCAGCTAATTTTGATATGTGTTGACTAGCTCAAAGCCTGGGCATTTCTAATCTTCTGAAGGCTAGCATATATTTCTTTCGTGTATTCCTGGGTTACTATCTTCTAAATCTCTATTTTATCTTTGTTGCCCTGTTACCTTCTGTGCAGCTCACCCCACCACAGGGCCACATTTCCTTTACACCTACATTATAGGATGCTTTCTCTCCTGCAGCTCCTACATCTGATCCCTCTCCCTCCAAGTCATGGTGATTCTGCCTCTCCTCTCCCCTTCCTTGCTCTAGCAATCCAAAAGTCCTGCCTCTTTCATCCTGCCCAGCCATTGGCTGTTGGGGACTTTATTTTCAGAGGCAACTGGAGGCAGGCTTCCTTTAGTGTCTGAATGCATAGATTCCAGTATGATTCTTGGAGCTGAATTAAGACAAAGCATTAGAACCAATCTCCAACACTTATAGGCAATGGGATGCACAGAGACTTGGGTCGTGAGTGGCCTATCTTGTGTCCTTGATGCCAAGGAAGCTGTGGGAAAAGCAGGCAGAGTTGTGGAGAAGTAGGGTTCAAGGTATAGGGTGCAGTTTACTGCCATTTGGGTGTACTTTCAGGAGAGTTGGTGGACAAGGGCTGGGGAGGAGGGATGTTACCTGGTGTTTCTGAGGTAGACAGGACTCCAGCAAAGCAGGCAGAGTCGTGGGGTGAGAAGTGTGTCACAGCATGCAGTGTCATTCATTTAAAAAGAACTCTCATGGGGCACAATGGGCTTGTGGCTCTCTCCTTCTGCTCACATTCCTTCCATCTACTCAACCTTCCTCTAATGAAAGCGTGTCTGGGAGGGATCGCAGCCCTTTTATCCAGCCTGAGTTTCTGCCTCAAACTTCCCATGACGTCTATGTGCTCAAAGTCCTGTGGACATTTTCCTGACAGGGCCTCTGAGACTCCATGAAAGACCCCTGAACCTGGGCTGGTTCTTTTTCATAGTCTACCCATTCCTCCAATTCTAAGGGATGTCTCTAAGCTTTTCTTTTCTTCCATTCTCTTGTTGACATACTATGAGGAAGAGATCTGAGTTCCTTTTCATAATTTAGAGAAAAATCACAGTAGGTGTAGACACATGTGGATAAAGCCTTTCTGTTTTCTGTAATGGTTTGGTCAAATTTCTTAAATTAGGATGACAAAGTCAGCTGCCTTGGTTAAAACATGTTGTTTTGTAAATAATAGAAAATGTTTAGATAGCACCCATTAAAAGAAGACATTTGGGGAGAACTCAGACTGACCACTGTATCCGTAAATGTTCCACTGCAGAGTCTAGTGAGGTGTTTGTTGTTCTTATTTGTCCTTCATTATAAATATTAATTTTAGTAAAATATGTCTAACAGGCAACATACGCTCACACAAGGATACCTTACTTGCTTTGATCATTCTTCCTAGACATTTTATTGTTAGTAAAAGAGAAACTGGTATAACATATACTTTCATTTTTTTTATTATTTTTTGATACAATATATTTTGTCTTTTTTTTTCTTTCCCTGAATTCCTCCCAGGTCCTCTTCATCTCCTTGAACACCAGTTTTTTGTTCTTTTCCTTTCTCTTTCTAATAAAATGAACAAATTAAAGTTACAACACACACACACACACACACACACACACACACACACACACACGAAAATCAAAAGCAAGCATAAGACGAAACATGCCCAAACAAAGCAAAATTAGACAAGTCTACAAAAATATCACCAAGTTCATTTTTTGTTGGGCAGCTACTCCTGTGCGTGGAGCCTGCCCTCAGGGATGGTTAATGTACCCAGTGGAACTTCATTGGAGAAAATTGCTTTTAGGGCTAGTTGTCCCTCATCATATTTCCTCTTTTATCCTTCTCTTTCATCCCTCTCCCTATTTAATCATCCTATTCTAGTTTCCCTTTGATCTTGCCTTTTAAAAAATGTATTCTCTTTGTCCTTCCTTGGAAGATCCTCTTTTCCCAGTATTCCATTACTAGGTACCTAACCTTAGAATGTACTTTTGTAAAAAGAAGAGAGAAGAGAAAAGCTAATAATAAGCTTCACCTTGAATTTTTTTCAAGATCACTATATCAGTGGCTGGTGTTAGTATAATGAGATACTTGAGGCAGGACAAACGTTTGTTTAATTAGTATTTCTGGGGACTCAAGAGCATGGTTCTGACATTAACTGGGCTCTGGTGAGCAACTCCATCATAATGAGTAGCAAGATTGTGTGAGAGAGATGGAGACCACACAGGAAATCAGAGTCTCAGTGATCCATGTGCTCCTACAGCTAGCCCCCATGATAGTGCAAAGTTGCCATAGCAATTATATCATATCATTCATGGACAGTTCTCCCAGTGATGTAAACACCTCTCAATAGCCAATTCTGGCAAAGAATTAGGATGTTAATATTAGTAGTCAAGTTTTAGGACGATCAAAAATATACATAAATTTTAGACTGCAGAAATAATTGCCATCCCCGTGTTTTAGTTAACATTTGACAAAACCTGATGGAGACATTTTTGGTTTTGCAACCGTGGGAATGAAGTGCTCTTCATGTCTAGTGGGTACAACCTAGAAATGTTGATAAATACCGTAATGCTCAGAGGAAGGACCTATCTAACATAGAATCTTCATGTCTATGTCATTAACAGTGATGCAGGATACTTCTGGGTGGTGTGCTCTGGAAAGGGCCACTGTTCCTTTCAATCCTGTCAGAGTAGGTTTTTTTTATTTTTATTTTTTGCAGAAATGATTATTTATACAGAGACCTGAAGCTTGTCAGAGTAAAGTAGACTAACTCCGGTGCTCAGCTCTGAATGAGACATCTGCATTACATCTCCTCTATACAGAGTTCAGGGAAATTTTCTGAAAATGGGAGTGGCTGAAGATTGTAGGAGCCAGAGGTCAAGGAATACCTAGGTAAAAGAGTGCCAGCTAGATATGACAGGACTGTTACACTCATAAACTCACAAAACTTCCATGTGACAACACTCTGAGTGATTGCAATTTGTATATATTCCCTTAGTGTTTATTTGGGAGATGGCTGTGTGTGTGTGTGTGTGTGTGTATGCATAACATGGGCACGTGTGTATGTGTGCCATGTGACCATATGTGTGGCCTACAATGAGCAAAATGACTGTTACTCATCTGTCACCAGGAAGATCTGTTCAAGAAAATTAACACAATTAATTCAGTGATTTTTATATTTTCTATCCCTTTGAGCTCACTACAGTGTTTGGAAATCATTCTGGCAAACTTGCACTGTAAAATATAGAATAAATACTTATCAATCCCACCTCTGTGGATGCATATAAATAGGTGTTTTGAAGATATATAGGTAGAAGACAGTCCAGTCATTAACAACTGCGTTTCTCTTTTGTAATTCTTGTGTAATTGGTTGTAGTCTAGTTTTTAATAGTTACTAGCTGACATAAATAGCTTTGAATTGGGAAATTCTAGCCGCCTACCTATGCATAGGCATGTCTCATGAGTTATACCTTTATGAACAAGTTCTGTTGAGGATACAATTTTCCATCTTCACACACCATTTGTTCTGAAGATCTGAAGAAGGCTGTTTATCACACAAGTGAATTTTTCAGGCAGCTGAGCCTTAATATTTCAGCACCATGTTTAATTTTTTAAATATCTTCAGGGAAATGTTCCATGGAGTGCTCCCACGAGTTCTGTGGGTGATAATGTTTAGAATAATGATCATGAGAAAAGTGGGAACGTCTCTGTAGAATAACTGCTGTCTGTTACTCAGTTTATACATTCTTATATTAGAGAACCCTCAAGGCTTGCAGTCTGAGATCTGTTCACACATCCCCATGGAGCGAGAAGACTCAACAATTTCAAATAACTTCAAGTAATGGGCAGCTGGAAGGTGTTTACCTTACAACATTCAAGCACTAAAACTAAGAAACCGAAGTAGGTCAAAACTGATGATCTTGTTCAAAATTCCTCAATCTTTCTGATAGAGTTGTCTGCCCTTTCTCAAGTGCTGGCATTGGTACCTAGCTGTGGCCTGTTTGCTACTTGATCTGTGGATTTCTTTAATGTGGAATGTGTCATGGGAAGTCTGTAGTGCATACTATCTGCTATATACATGCCAGCTCTTCTCAGTTTAATTTTCCATGGAGTGTCCTAAGTTTTGTCATCAGAAACATGGAAGCTATGTTTTTTTACCTGGTTTAGGAGTTTTGGCTGAGGGTTCATTTGTTGAGAGCTAGCTTCCTGTATAGTGGTGCCATATCTATAGCATAAACAGTAGAATGATGTATGTTGCAAACACACATGCACCTAGATGTGCATGCGTGTGCACACACGCACATGCACACACACACACACATATTTGTGTGTATGTCCCTCCTGTTGGAAAATGTGATGTGGGTGGTCACTTTGCCTAGTTGGACAAGGAAGATGACAAGTGTCACAGCATTTCTATGACATGTTCATAACACTTTAGCTCCTTGCAGCACCAGCATCAGAAGCATCAGCAGCATCATCATCATCAACAGCAGCAGCAGGTGGTAACCACCAGGTTTGTATCACAGATCAGTGCTCCTGAATTTACCTTATAGAGCAAGGTCCTTTTGCCATACCGTCACATGTGTTTATGTGAATTTTGTCTGTGAAGAGCGCCATGCATAGTCTACAGTGTGTATAAAATTAAATACATTTAAAATCTTCTACAATGTATTTGTATGTACCTTATTATAGTACATAACAAAATAGATCACTGAAACATATAGTTTTTGCAGTCACAGACTACCCATACTGAAATGCATAGTCTTCACTGTCACCCTGACTGGAGTCAGCATCACCTAGGAGACACACCTCTCAGCATGGCTAGAAGAGTGTCTCCAAAGAGACTTAACTGAGAAGGGGTAACAGACTCTGAGTGTGAGTAGCACCAACCATGTAGCTAAGTTCTGAAATGAATAGAAAAGGATAAAGAAGAAAGCAGGCTGAGCATCAATGTTCATCTCTCTGTGCTTGTAAGCAGTTGGCCAAAGACACATGGAAATTCACATATTCATAAGAATTTGTAAACCTGGAAAGCATTTTATAATGCTATTTGATCATATCTGATCAAAAGTTACAGCAAAAAAGGAATAGAGGTATTACAGTTTTCTTTTTTAAAAAAATCTATAAAAGCCTAGAGCTTTACAGTCTGTCAGGAGAAGTCAGGAGAACATCATTTTGACGGGGTAGGGGAAGCTGTGCTTCTCACCATGTTTATTCGGCATTACACAGTAAGTCCTGGGGCAGGCTGTGCCTCCTCTTATGGCATCCATTCAACCTTACCTAGCATGTTGTAGTTAACAGCAGTAAAACCTCAAGGGGAAGCAAGCAAGTGCTCCACATGCTGGAGATGCAAAAGCAAAGGCTGTATATTCACATGTCTGTTATAGAGAAATTTCCAGTAACCAAAGAATGAACTTTTAGAACTCAGAAATGAGGGGAGCATTGATGGAAAATACAACGTCAGTGTGCATGTCCATTATTATGTATTTTACATATGGATAGTAAAAGGCAGTGTAAAGTTTCAGATTTTAATACGTAAATTAGAGAAGGGGTTTATAATAATACAAAATAAACTAACTTTGTAGAAATATAACAAAATGTATTTATGGAAAATAGTAAAAAGTATCAAGCACTTGAATTAATGAGGGCATATTCCTTGGATTAGACGTCTCAGGGCTATCAAGAAAATGGCTTTCTTGGGTTCATTTAGGGATACAATGTTTTTTCAGTCAAAAATCACAGTGAGCTACAGCTATATGTTCCCTAACTAACACTAAAGCTAGTATTGAAACTGAAAGATGCAATATATCTAACACATCAATAAAGCAGGGTTAAGCCAAGGGACAAATACAGCCTGCTTTCAAGGTACACTGTGACACAGCAGCCACCAAGGCAGTGTGGGGTGGATTGTAGGGAAAATAGGAGCCCATAGATCAATGAAGCAGACAAGAAAGCCCCAAATTTGATCCATTCTAACCTAGTGTTGATCAGGCAGAAAGGAAAAGGTGTGATTTATACAGAAAGAGCTGAAGGGGTAAGTGGGTGTCTATTAAGAACTCATCACAAAAATACCACCTTGTCTCTTTCCCAGTATGAAGTCGTCATAACACAATCTATGAGACAAATGAAGAAAAACAGTAGAAAATATCTATATAAATATGAAGTGTTAATGCTAGTTTGGATATGAATACACATCTGTGATTCACAAAAGAAAATAATTATTTAATAAAAAAATGTATTTTTTTCTGCCTATGGGGTTGCAAATCCCTTCAGCTCCTTCAGTCCTTTCTCTGACTCCTCCATTGGTAATCCCATGCTCAGTCCAATGGTTGGCTGTGAGCATCTGTCTCTGTATTTGTCAGGCTCTGGTAGAACCTCTCAGAAGACAGCTATATCAGACTCCTGTTAGCATGCACTTATTGGCATCCACAATAGTGTCTGGATTTGGTTACAATATGTGGGATGGATTCCCAGGTGGAGCAGTCTCTGGATGGCCTTGCCTTCAGTCTCTGCTCCACATTTTGTCTCCGTATTTGCTCCCGTGAATATTTTGTTCCCCTTTCTAAGAAGGACTGAAGCATCCACACTTTGGTCTTCCTACTTCTTGAGCCTCATGTGGTCTGTGAAATGTACCTTGGGTATCCCGAGCTTTTGGGCTAATATACAGAGCTCCCTGTGATCCAGGATTGATAAACCAGCAATCAAAGAGTACACTTGGAGGGACCCATGGCTCCAGCTACATATGTAGCAGAGGATGGCCTTGTCAGGAGTCAATGGGAGAAGAGGTCCTTGGCCCTGTGGAGTTTCAATGCCCCAGTGTAGGGGAATTCGAGGGTGGGGAGTCAGGAGTAGGTTGGTGGGTGGGGGAACACCCTCAAAGAAGCAAAGGGAAGGACAATGAGATAAGGGATTTCTGGGGGTGGGGGGAACCAGGAAAGGGGATAACATTTGAAATATAAATAAATAAAATATCCAATAAAAAATGAAAAATTGTATTTTTACTAATTTCTTTAAAGTTTAATTGTTGCCTTATGAAATATACTGTGAAGAAGTATCTGATAATTACATCTAATATATAAAAAGTCCACTTAAAATGCAAGAATAATAATCTATCTAATTTAAAATATCATGGTGACATAAAGTAAGACATCACTAAAGAAGATGTAGAGAGTGGCTGGAAAGGTGGCTCAGCAGTCAAGAACACTGGCTGCTCTTGTAGACTTGAGTTCAGTTTTCAGTTTCCATGTCAGGTGACTCATAATCTGCCATAACTCCAGCTCCAAGAGATCTGATGACCTCTCAACTTACAAAGGAAAGGAAGAAGCTGGGTAAGGAGCCAGTATACATCCAGCAAGAGACCCATGGTACAGAACAGCAAGATAACAGAATAAAAGAAACAGGAAGGAAAAGTGAAAATGTGGTTATATATTCAAAGGTAATGTCATGGGTCATGTAGAAACTTCAAATAATTGAAAGTAAGCTTCCAGAAAGGAAGCAAGCACAGCACTGTTGTAGAGTACAGGCTAGTATTCAAATTAAATCCCTTTGGACACATGAATAATAAAAATGCAATGTCAAGTGCTAAAATGGAATCATAAGTGATTGAATTAAAAAATTTATAACGCTCTTTTCTGAGCATCCAGACACTGGCAATACCAGTGAAGAGAGGGTGTAGTAACGGGAGTTGGAAGTACACGCCAGTAAAGCTGCTTAAGAAGACACTGTGGCCCTACTGTGGCCTTGTGGCCCTTTTCTTCCATGCTGAGAGTAGTCCCAGTCCACAGTGCAGCAGTCATGTGTTTCTGTTTACACAGCTACTTGAGCATTTATGCCAACACTATAGCAATACTTGAATGTGTGTCTCTGCCTTCATCATATCATGAAATACTAGGAGCAATCAAGGTACTCCTTTAGAGAGTGAGGGTACAACTAAGTAATGGTCAGGCAAATGCTGAGCACTAGCCAGTCATAAAAAGGAAGAAAGCCTGTGGGTGACTTCACAGAGAAAGAACAAACAAATGTCTATTTACCACACATAGAGCACCAATGATACTAGAAAGAAACTACTCCTAACATTTCTAGCTAGGTAAAACAATGCGGTTGAGTGAAGTGACATGGGAGCATAGATAATGTATGGGTGGCCATGTCACTGAAGAAATGTCTCATTTACATATTTTAAAAGAGGGGTGTGGCCTTACTTGTGAGTCCTCTAGGTCTCTTCCTTACATTCATGCATGCATGAATGCATGTAGGCATGGATGCATGCATAGTCACAGGTCACTGGCTCTCAGTGTGGCTTGTCTTCTATTGTTCTGCCTTGCAGGACTTTAGCGCTCAGACCCTTTGGAGGAAGTGCTTTCATCAGACTGCATGATTTGCTAATGCCTTGAATGCACAGCCTCTGTTTCTAGAGACATGGGAAAATATCTCTGTTCATTATGATCCCCCAGTCTGCAATACTTGGCTCTAGGAATACAAGTGGGTCAGCACAGTCACTCATGAATTCCAAAGAAAACATCCACATATGCTTAGGAATGTATGAAAAGGTCCATATTATATGCTACCATTGTCCAAAGCTGGAGCAATTTGAACAAAGATGTAAATAAAGTAATGTTGGAATACAGCCTCATACCTAAAACAATACTCTTGAGTCCAAACTAATTGTGTAGGTTCTTTATCTTATTGAGGTGCTAAACACTTGACAAGAGCATCTGAAGGAAGGAGGCATTTGTTCTGGCTCACAATGCAAGGGTCCAATCCATCATGGCAAGGAAATCACAGCAGCAGAAGCTTGAGATAGCAGGGCACATTCCATCTATAGTCAGGAAGCAGAGAGAGATTAATTTTGGTGCTTAGCTTGCTATCGCCTTTATATTAAGTCTTGGATTCTAGTCATTGCGCTACCATAAATACATTATTGGATGAGCCAATAAATAAGAAGTGAATGCCTCCTATGAAGTGTATCTACAAATTAGCTCCGTGAAGAGCTATACATAAGTGGGGTATAGCTCTCTCTTCCCTAGGCCAAGGTCAATTTTGTCAGGGCTGAGACATCTAGCCTTGTCAGGATGTGATCAGAGTGCTACTGTAACCATGAAGTCTCTCTCCCAGAATCTGTATTCTGAAATAATCATGAGAAGAGCATTAGACACATCACAAGTGAGAAACCATCCACAGAACACCTGACCAGCATCCTAAGGGCAAACAAGTACTCAAGATCAAGGTAAGGAGGAAGTTGCTGTAGTCCAGAGATACCTGGGGACAGTGATGGCTGGGCAGGGTGTGGTCACAGATGAGGCCTGGAACAGAAAACCGAGAGAGAGAGAGAGAGAGAGAGAGAGAGAGAGAGAGAGAGAGAGAGAGAGAGAGAGAGAAGAAGAAGGAGGAGGAGGAGGAGGAGGAGGAGGAGGAGGAGGAGGAGGAGGAGGAGGAGGAGGAGGGAAGGGATGGAAGGAGGGAGCGAGGAAGGAGATTGGAGGGAAAGAGAGAGATCTACAGAAAAACTAGAGCAATCTTGGGCTAATAAACTATTTTCCTCAGCTAATAAGAATGTGTGAATATTGATTCTTCAATTTATGAAAATTTTACCCTATTTGTCTAAAGTAGTAATAGGAAGGAAGCTTGCCAGTAGAATTTACTGGAACACTAGTGACTGCAGTTTTTTTTTTTAAGCATAACACAAAATCAATTCTAAGGTTAAAAGTTTATTCTAAATGACAAGAGAATCAGATTCCTTTAGTTTCTTGGCAGTTAAGTTAATGTTGATTCCAGTGAAATCAATAAATGCACAATATTCAAATTTAGACTATGGAATCGAGTGTCATCTTAAAATGCCTCTAGCGCTCGGTGACTTCATTGCTCACCTGGAGAATGACACAGAGAATTCAAACAAGTTGTCTATGTTAACCTGGGATCAGAACCCATCTTAGATGCTATCATCACCCGCAGCACAGCTTTGTAACCTCAGGAAAATGTTACATTCCCAGTGTGGTAAGACTCTAGACATGTTTTTCCAGTGTGAGTGCATGTGTAGCTTTTATTTTCTACAAATCTCTCACTGGACACATTCCTGATAACTACCTGAGTTGTGGACATGGGCTTGTTAGAGTGTAGGTGATATGACCATAGATCTACCATGCATAAATAAGTAACCTCAGGACCTTGTCAGAATGTAATGCTAATGTTTTCCTGCAGAGATTGGCAAATATCAACCATGTAATGGGTTTTAGGTGTCCTTCCTGCTCAAGCATATTGGAAAAGAAAAAGACACGATGCAGTGATTTTCACACAACGGGAGAAATGGAGGAAGCTTAAGAAGACTCCAACATGGCTAGTAGAAAACTTATATCTCACCATAATGTCTAAGTAAGCACAGAAAGGCCTGATATTTGAAAAGAGTGAAGGAAGAAGATACTGAGTTTACAAATAGAAAGTCAGGACACCTCAGAGGCTTCACTCTTCAGTCTCCAAATGGAGACCTAGCTGACCTCTACCATGTCAAGAGCAGGTAGAGGGTACTGTCCACATTTCAAGAAGAAAGAAAGAGCTGCACATAGCTCTGTTCTCTGCAATGACATTGATTTGGCCAAAAATGAACAGCCATGACCTACCATTTGTAGAGAGCAGTTGGGACTGTCCCAGAGCTCCCTGTGGGTGGGTCTTGCTGTCCATCTTCTCTGTCCTCAGCTTAGGAAATTTATAAAGATATGAGAGAACTGGGGACTCAGCACACATTGTGATACAAGCAAATATATCTTATCTTTCTTTTGTCTACCACAGAGAACAGCTCCATGTAGTAACATGGCCTTTAATTGAGTAGATCCTACAGTTAGGTAGGAACTGGCCTGGTTCTTCTGCATTCCAGATAGTCACAGGTAGAAGAAGAGGGTTGGTAAACCAGAAGTAAATGTTTTTTTTGTTTGTTTCATATTGCTTGACCTGGAATGAAAATGTTAGAATGAAGACGATGTGGAGGCAGATTAAGTGTAATAAAGAAAACTATTTGAGGGATTACATGGAAAGACCCTGGGTCAGCTTTCATATGAGCATCAGTCCATCATTCCACCTACCCGTTAGGACTGTAGCAGCTCAGAAGTCAAGCTGGACTTAGCTTACACAGATCTTAGAGGTATGGGGGTGTTGCTGTCTCCCTAGAGAGGCTCCTGCAGCATCTTTTACTTTCCTGTCTTCTGAATGATTTAAAAGAATCTTAAGAAATCTGGTAGACTTCAGTAGTGGATCTATCTGGTTCTCTTAGTGGTTTCCGGTTGGGCAACACATGTTGACTGGCTCCATGGCAGTTCTTGTCATCTGTATCACCAAGCAGCCCCTCCTTATTACCAAAGTGGAAATGGGTTCCATGTAGCTCAATATTCATACAGAATCTTTGCATTTCAAGTTTTGTATTTCACATTAATGATTTTATGTTATATCTCACTGAAGCAAATATTACAGTACTAGAATAAGGCATGTACCCCAGAGTCAATAAAAATGTTGTAGTATATCACTACCAACATTTAATAGTTGTTTACTGCTATGTGACTCTTCCTGGGGAGATGAGAATGGTGTCTGTTCACCCTAGATAGGGCACCAATGACATACCAAAGAATCAATCAAAAATGATTCCATGCAAGTCTAGTTTAGCCAGTTAGTAAGTCTATCAGGGTCACTTACAGGAGAGTGATGACAGGTTACTTAACAGGGAAAGAAATTACCCAAATACAGGACTGCAATTTCCAGATATGCAGCTGTCTGCATGACTTGCAGGACACTCAGTCTGAGGGAAGCTTTCCTCACTGCTGCAATTGTGAGTGTCTGTAGAGTTGGGAATGGGCATGTTGATCATGTAAACTTCAAGAACTTCCTGAGACTTACAAGTTTTGTTTACTTCCTGAATCTTAATGAATGGTTTAATTCAGGAAAAGGAGCTTCAGTCACCTGACATATGCGACTCTGTGTTTGTTCACATTCTTGAAGAGAAACCGAGGCATTGAAGAATAAGAGACCTTGCATGGGTGCAAGCACAGACAAGTGGCACCTGAGGCTCAGATTGGTAGATTGACAGTCTATGTTCTTCCACTGTGCATTCTCAGCATCTGCCAGAAATTGCCCGTAGTTTGCTTTTATACTACCTTCATAGTACAGAGTTCCCCAAACCCTCTACAAGCAACTGGATAGACCCTCAAGACACAGGCAATGAGTCCCACATGCGGTTTCTCAGAATTACCCACACCCCTCGTCATTCATTTTTCCTGTCGGTTTCTTTGAACTTTAAAACAACAGAACACCTTCAGCAATCTCATAATTACAGACTTCTTTTTCCACACTAGGATCCAACTCAGTGAAACAGAGCTCCCAGGCTGTGGTGTAGATGAGTTGTTTATAATATCAGGGGACGCAATTGAGAGAACTAGAAATCTCCTCCTGCTGTACATTCTGCCTAAATCTATTCTCCACAGCTTTCTGGTGTTATATTTTCCATAAAATTGATCTCCGTGAAGACTGTTACAGCAAATTTCACAACTAATACAATTACCCCTAAAGGAGACGGGGAAGAGCCTGTCCATGTCCCAATGAGAGTGAGATCTTATCAAGCCAAGCAGGTATTAGGGGTCAAACCAGATTTCAGTTTGATCAGGGAGTCTGGAGACAGCATGTGCTGGAGGTGAGAATTATACTGAGTATTCTTAATTAACAGTTGTGTTTGATCAGAGATTTGGAAGTTAGCACCTGTGCGGAGGTGAGAATTGCATTCAGAAAGGCTGACCTGCATGAGATGTCTGTGCTAGTGGATGGAGCTTGAAGTACTTACCAAGAGGTATATAGGAAAGCTGGAGTGAGCTTTGTGAGAAGCAACCATCTGACTATGGGTTTCTGTTACTGCAGAAACAAATCACACATCAAATCAGACATGAGTACTTCTAGATGCTTCTGAAAGCAGACTACAAACGAGGTCACCATATCTACATCTGAAGGAGCATGACACAGTGGATGGGTGGGTCTTTTGGAGTTGGAAAGAGCTCATGTTTCCTTGTGTAAACTACGATATGACATTTTACCCTCTGAATTTCATTTTCCTCATCAGCATGTGGGCTATAACATTGCCCTAGAAAAATCATTGAAAAAAATTATAGAGTAAGAAAACAATGTTTCTGTCATAATACTGGCTGCACTGGAGGGCTCCGTTCAGTTAGCATCTAGTCTGACACCTGTCACCTTTCGGTACACTAAGGCTCCCCTCTCATCTTCGTTTGAGCTAACCTTGCCAGGCTCCTGGGCTTTGCTTGGAATGCTTCACTTACTCAGGTTATTTTCCCTTTCATTTTATAAAAAGTGTCTTCCTCTCCAGGACATACCAGTCAGATAAAAATCTTATATTAAACTTACATGAAAATTTACCTAGATACTCTGCATTTTTCTCCCCGAAATCTGGCAAGTCTACTCTCCAGATGCTCCCAGGGTTGACTTTAAATTTGGACAGAGTATTGGTTGTTTCCTTTGGGAGATTGAACCACACTGTCCGAGCCCTGTCTCCCATGGTGGCAGACCTGCCTCCCATGGGGGCAGTGTCCCATCCTGTGGGGTAGTTCTGCCTCCCACGGGGAACATGACCACTCTTACTGGTCATGGGGTCTTCCACATGACTATTGTCTTTCACTATCTTGCTGTTGGGCTTCCAGAATTTCTTTTGTGCTGACTAGCATTAGGTAACCTTGCACTGTGGGTTGAATCTGTGCCAAATAGCCACATGTTGCAGTCCACATCTACTGCTCAGCACCACCACTGAGCTGGCTCTGAACTGCGTCACTCTCTGTAGTACTCCCTTACTGTAGTATCATAGATGTCTCACATCTCTTCTCCCAGACCATCTGCCCAACTCTGTAGCTTTTCACACTGCTAATCTTTGCAATTCAAGGTCATATGGTAATATGATACGTACCTATTATATGATGATCAAATAAGAATAGCAAACATCTCTATTCAACTATTAATCACCTTTTAACATCCTACTTTTATATTAAATACAAGTTAAGTATTTTATTACTAACATAATATATATAATTAATTATTTGTATTTTTATATTAAATATAAGTATGTTAAATACTTTCTCTTGGAGGAAGAGAAATGATAAGTTAAAACAAATGTAAATGTATTTATATATGAATATAAGTGTAACAGAAAAATCACCCCATTTCACATGCTGGGAATTTTCACTTTTCCAGTTATTAGATAATATGTTGGAACCAATCTAGTACTTACTGAAAACTAAAGCTCTTATTGAACAGTCTGTTTCCTTTCTCCTGCCCTTCCTCATTTCCTATAACCACTAATACACTCCATTCTGATACTGGCTTGCCAGCTTCCCCAAAGGACAAACAGGGGCCATGTAACATACACATGACCAAAACTTTGCTCCTGAAAATACAGCATTTACTCCTGTCCATACATTTCTGTTACTGCTGTTTTATGTTAAACAGGAAGTAAAACTCAGAGTCATTCAAATGCAAAAACTCAACACCAAGCACAGCATGGCTCCAGGAGGCTCATTACATACAGAGAAGTGCTAGAATGTACCTTGTCTATAGTGGTCATGTGATAGCAAGTGGAAGACCCAAGACTTGACAGCACTGCGCCAGGCAAAATGATGGTATTCTCAAAAGACAATACCTAATGCTAATGTGCATTCAGGAAGCTGTGACACACAGATTGACACTCCAGGTTCAGAAACAACTTATTAACCTTCTGACCTATGTGTACCCACACGTGTCCTCACTGAGTTGTTTATCTCTTGCAGTCACCATGGCATGTTTGTGAAGGTGGTGGTCTTTGTACTTCACAGGCACCCATAGCTTTTCCTGAAGACATAATGTTTCACTTGATATCTTTGCTCAGTAACAGAATTTTAGTGGAGATCTTAAGCTGAAAGACAGACTGGCCTTTACTTTGGAGACAACATGGTCTTAATTAGTAATTTTGCCAACAAATATGTGTTGTCCACAGCATTTAGTCAGGTGTCCTTGAACCTTTAGGCACAAAAATGCATCAAATATACAAATAAATTGTCCGAAAGAATCCTTTTAAAGGGTGATATGTTTTGAATTGCTTAGCTAGCCACTCACTTTCAGAGTGACTCATCTGTCAGGTAACTCTGACAGATTCAAGAACTCTCTTAGTGACCATCTACTGTGTCTAGATTTTGTGAGGAGAGAAGAATTCAAGTTGATAGAGACTGGTTCCTTTCCTGGATAATTTTGTGTCAACTTGATACAAGCTAGAGTCATCAGAGAGGAGAGAGCATCAGTTGAGAAACTGTCTCCATAACATTCAGCTGTAGGGCGTTTTTTTTCAGGCCTCTCCCATTTTTTATTTCTTTTTCAAAAAATTAATGATTGTATTTATTTATATTTTAAATGTATGCTCCTTTCTCGTCTCCCCTCTACAAACTCCTCATGCTATCTCCCCTCCCCTTTGTCACTAAGAGAGTACTTCCTCACCCACCCTCCCACTCCCACTCCACACCTCTAGCATCCCCGTTCACTGGGGTATCAAGCCTCCACAGGACCAAAAGACTCCCTTCCCATTGATGCCAGATAAGGCAGTCCTCTGCAATATATATAGCAAGAGCCATGGGCCCACTCATGTGTACTCTTTGGTTAGTGGTTTAGTACCTGGGATCACAGAGAGGTCCAGTTAGTTGATATTGTTATTCTTCCTATGGGGTTGAAATCCCCTTCAGTTCTTTCACTCCTTGTCCTAACTCTTCCACTGGTGTCTCCAGGTTCAGTCAAATGGTTGGCTGTGAGTATCTGCATCTGTCTTAGTCAGGTGCTGGCAGAGCCTCTGTAAGGACAGCTATAACAGGCTCCTGTCTGCAGGCACTTCTTGGGATTAACAATAGTGTCCAGTTTGGTGTCTGTGGATGGGATGGATCCCAAGGTGGGGTGGTCTCTGGATGGCCTTTCCTTCAATGTCTGCTTCATTTTTTTGTCCCTGCAGTTCCTTTAGAGAGGAACAATTGTGAGTTAAAGATTTTGAGATGGGTGGGTGGCCCCATCCCTCTCCTAGGGATGTTTATCTACTGGAGCTGTTCTCTTCAGTTTTTATCTCCCAGCTGTTGAGTATTTCTGCTAATCATCCCAATTGGGTTCTGGGAGCCTCTTACATCCCTGGCACCTGGGACTTCTAGTAGTTCCCCGCTGTTCCCCCCTCCCACTGCTACATATTTTTATTCTTGCTCCTGGTGCTCTGGACATCTCTCCCCTCTCTTTAGTACCTGATCCTGCTCTCCTTTTCCCTTACCCTTCCCTCTCCCACCCAGATCATCCCTCTCTTTGCCTCCCATGATTACTTTGGTCCTCCTTTTAAGTGGAATTGAAGCACCTACACTTTGGCCTCCCTTTTTCTTAAGCTTCATGTGGTCTGTGAACTGTATCATGGGTATTCTGGGCTTTAGGAATGATATCTACCCCTCAGTGAGTACAAATCATGTATGACCTTTTGGGTCTGAGTTACCTCACTCAGGATGATATTTTGGAGTTCCACTTATTAGCCTGGAAATTTTGTGAAGTCTTGGTTTTTAATTGCTGACTAGTATTCCACTATGTAAATATACCACATTTTCTGTATCCGTTCTTCCGGTGAGGGACAACTGGGTGTTTTCCAGCTTCTGGCTATGATAAATATGGCTGCTATGAACATAGTGGAACATGTGTCCTTGTGATACAGTGGAGCATCTTTTGGGTGTATGCTCAGGAGTAGTATAGCTGGGTCTTCAGGTAGAACTATTTCAAATTTTCTGAGGAACTGTCAGATTGATTTCCAAAGTGGGCATATCAGCTGGCAGTCCTACCAGCAATGGAAGAGTGTTCCTCTTTCTCCACATCCTTGCCAGCATCTCCTGTCCCCTGAGTTATGGATCTTACCCATTCTTATTGGTGTAAGGTGAAATTTTAGGATTGTTTTGATTTGCATTTTTCTGGTGATGAAGGATGTTAAACATTTCTTTACATGTTTCTCAGCCATTCAAGATTCCTCAGTTAAAAATTCATTATTTAGCTCTGTATCCCATTTTTTAATTGGGTTATTTGGTTTTCTGGAGTCTAACTTCTTGAATTCTTTGTATATTTTGATATTATCTCTCCATAGGATGTAGGTTTGGTGAAGATCTTTTCCAGATCTGTAGATTGCCATGTTTCCCTATTGACAGTGTCCTTTGCCTTACAGAAGATTTTTCAGTTTCATGAGGTCCTATTTGTCCATTGTTCTTAAAACCTGAGCCATTGGTGTTTGGTTGATGAAATTTTCCCACGTGTCAGTGTGTTTGAGGTTCTTACCCAGCTTCTTTTCAATTAGAGTCAGTGTATCTGTTTTTATGTGGAGGTCCTTGATCCACTTGGACTTGAGCTTCGTACATAGAGATAAAAATGGAACAATTTGCATTCTTCTACATGCAGACCACCAATTAGATAGACCTGCACCATTTATTAAAGATGCTTTTTTTTTTAACCCACTGTATGGGTTTGGCTTCTTTGTTAAAGATCAAGTGGTCATAGGTATGTGAGTTTATTTCTGGGTCTTGCATTCTATTCCATTGAACTACCGATCTGTCTCTATACCAATTCCGTGCTGTTTTTATCATTATTGCTCTGGAGTACAGTTTGAAGTCAGGGATGGTGAGTCCCCCAAATATTTTTATATTGTTGAGAATTGTTTTTGCTATCCTGTGTTTTTTGTTATTCCATATGAAATTGAGAATTGCTCTTTCTATCTCTGTGAAGAATTGAGTTGGAATTTTGATGGAGTTTGCATTGAATCTGTAGATTGCTTTTGGTAAGACTGCCCATTTTTACTATATTAATCCTACTGGTCCATGAGTATGGGAGATCTTTCCATCTTCTAAGGTACGTTTTGATTTATTTCTTCAGAGACTTGAAGTTCTTGTCATACAGATCTTTTACTTGCTAAGTCAGAGTTACACCAAAATATTTTATATATTTATGACTATTGTGAAGGGTGCTGTTTCCCTCATTTCTTTTTCAGCATGTTTATCCTTTGTTTAGAGGAAGGATACTGATTTGTTTGAGTTAATTTTATATCCAGCCACTTCCCTGAAGTTGTTCATCAAGATGTAGGAGTTCTTTGATAGAATTTCGGGGGTTGCTTATGCATGCTATCATATCAGCTGCAAATAGTGATATCTTGACTTCTTCCTTTCCAATGTGTATCCCTTTAACCTCCTTTTGTTGTCTAATTGCTCTAGCTAGATCTTCCAAGACTAGATGGAATAAATAGGGAGAGAGTGGGTAGCCTTGTCTTGTTTCTGATTTTAGTGGGATTGTTTCAAATTTTTCTCCATTTAATTTGATGTAGGCTGTTGGTTTGCTTTATATTGTTTTTAATATGTTTAGGTATGTGCCATGAATTCCTAATCTTTCCAATACTTTTAATGTGTTTTATTTTTTCAAAGGTTTTTTTCAGCAGATATTGAGATGATCATGTAATTTTTTTCTTTGAGTTTGTTTATATATTGTACCATCCCTGCTTCCCTGGAATGGAGCATACTTGATCATGGTGAATGATCCTTTTGATGTGTTCTTGGATTCAGTTTGTGAAAACTGAATATTTTTATATCAACATTCATAAGTGAAATTGGTCGAAGTTCTCTTTCTTTGTTGGGTCTTTGTGTGGTTTAGGTATCATCGTAACTGTGGCTTCACAGAACTAATAAGGCAGTGTACTTTCTGTTTGTATTACGTGGAACAGTCTGAGAAGTATTGGTATTCGGTTTTCTTTGAAGGTCTGATTGAATTCTACGCTAAAATCATTTTCCCCTGGGTCTTTATTTTGCTTGGTAGACTTTTAATGACTGCCTCTATTTCTTCAGGGTCTATGGGACTGTTTAGATTGTTTATCTGGTCCTGATTTAACTTTGGTACCTGCTCTCTGTCTAGAAAATCATCTATTTCATTTAGATTTTCCAGTTTTGTTGTGTATAGGCTTTTGTAACAGGATCTGATGATTTTTTAAATTTTCTTGGTTTCTACTGTTATGTCTCCCTTTTCATTTCTGATTTTGTTAATTTGGATACTGTCTCTGTGCCCTTTAGTTAGTTGGGCTATGGGTTTATCTATCCTGTTGATTTTCTCAAAGAACAAGGGCATAGTTTTGTTGATTTTTTTGTATAATTCTCTTTGTTTCTAATTGGTTGATTTCAGCCCTAAGTTAAGTTTGATTATTTCCTGCAGTCTACTTCTCTTGGGTGTGTTTGCTTCTTTTTGTTCTAGAGCTTCCATATGTGCTATTAAGCTGCTAGAGTACGATCTCTCCAATTTCTTTTTGAAGGCACTCAGTGCTATGAATTTTCCTCTTAGCACTGCTTTTCATTGTGTTATGGGTAAGTCTGGGTATGCTGTGCCTTCATTTTCATTAAGTTCTAGAAAGTCTTTAATTTCTTTATTTTTTTTCCTGAATTATCATTGAGTAGAAAGTTATTAAGCTTCCATGAGTATGTGGGCCTTGTGTTGTTTTTGTTTTATTGATGACCAGCCTTAGTCCATGGTGATCTGATAGAATGCATGGGATTATTTCAATCCTTTTTTATCTGTTGAGACTTGTTTTGTGTCTGTTTATATGGTCAATTTTGGAAAAGGTACCATGAGGTGCTGAAAAGAAGGTATATTCTTTTGTTTTAAGATGAAGTGTCCTGTAGATACCTGTTAAGTCCATTTGGTTTATAACTTCCTTTAGTTTCACTATTTCTTTGCTTAGTTTCTATTTCTATGAACTGTACTTTCATGAGAGTGAGGTTTTGAAGTCTCTCACTATTATTGTGTGAGTTTCAATGTGTTTTGAGCTTTAGTAACATTAGTTTTACAAATGTGAGTGCCCTTACATTTGGAACCTAGATGTTCAGAATTGAGGTGAATTTTTCCTTTGATGAATATGAAGTGTTGTTTCCCCATCTCTTTTGAAAACTGTTGGTTGAAAGTCTATTTTATTGAATAATAGAATGTCTTCTACTCCAGCTTGTTTATTGGGACCATTTGCTTGGAAAACTATTTTCTAGTTTATTTCCTCTGAGGTAGTATCTGTCTTTGTCACGGAGGTGTGTTTCCTATATGCAACAAAATGCTTGGTCCTGTTTATGTATACTGTCTGTTAGCCTGGCTTTTTATTGTGGAATTGAGTTCACTGATGCTGAGAGATATTAAAGACCAATGATTATTGGTTCCTGGTATTTGTGTTGTTAGAGATGATACTATGTTTGTGTGGTTCTCTTCTTTTGCATTTGTGGTATGACGATTAATTTCTTGTTTTTTCTTGGGTATATTTTCCTTTCTTGTGTTGGAGTTTTCTTTCTATTATCCTCTGTAGAACTGGATTAAAGAAAAGGTATTGTTTAAATTTGGTTTTGTCATTTGATGTCTTGGTTTCTTCATCTATAGTGACTTGTGGGACTGTGTAAGTGTATCCTGGTTCATGGTTGGGCATGGGCCTGGAACCTCGAGACTCTAAGTAAGAACCAGCAGGCATTCGGCCACGTCCCCAGAACCCAGAGTCCTGATGCACAGTCTTGTCTCCATAGATCTACATTGTTCAGTCACGTAGGCCATTACAACCCCTCCCAAAGTGCACAGGTAGAGGATGTGATTATAGGCCTCAGGCCCTAGGGATTTACATACTAATAAAGGCCAGAGGGTGGAGCAAATTAAGCATGCCTCCCCAGAACCTACACCTTCCTTTCTCCCTATTTAACTCAGATTGGGTCTGAGTTTTACGGGGTTACTTACAGGTCCATCCACTATCCGCCATGAAAATAAACTTTTCTGGAACCAAGGACTTCCTTGTGTCATTAGGGCCTGCCATCGCCTAAGCCTCCAGCCTCAGAAACCCTAGACCTTCTCATGTATGTGGGAGCGCCAGCAGCTTGGAAAGCCTCTGGGACCTCCGCTGCGGCCCATTTTTCCCCACAGTGACTGAGAGTTTTGCTGGTATAGTAGCCTGGGCTAGCATTTATGTTCCTTTAGGGTTTGAGTGACATCTGTCCAAGATCTCCTGCCTTTTAGAGTCTCTGTTGAGAAGTCTGGTGTAATTTTTATAGGTCTGCCTTTATATATTACTTAGCATTTTTCCCTTACTACTTTTAATATTCTTTCTTTGTCCTGTGTATTTAATGTTTTGAATATTATGTGACAGAACGATTTTCTTTTCAGGTCTAATCTACTTGGTGTTCTGTAGGCTTCTTGTAAGTTTATTGTCATCTTTCTTTAGGTTAGGGAAGTTTTCTTCTATAATTTTTTGAAGATGTTCTCTGGCCCTTTGAATTGGGAATCTTCACTCTCTTCCATTCCTATTATTCTTGGGTTTGGTCTTTTCATTGTACCCTGAATTTCCCGGATGTTTTGGGTTAGCAGCTTTTTGCACTTTGTATTTTCTTTGAATGTTGTGTCAATATCTTCTATGAAATCTTTTATGCCTGAGATTCTCTTGTCTATCTTTTGTATTCTGCTGGTGATACTTGTATCTTTAACTCCTGATCTCTTTCCTAGGTTTTTCCATCTCCAAGGTTATCTCCCTTTATGATTTCTTTATTGTTTCTATTTCCATTTTTAGATCCTGGATGATTTTGTTCAATTTTTTTCACCTGTTTGATTGTGTTTTCCTGTATTTCTTTAAGGGACTTATGTGTTTCTTCTTTCAGGGCTTCTACCTGTTTACTGATGTTCTCATGTATTTCTTTAAGGGAGTAATTTATGTCCTCCTCAAAGTCCTCTATCATCTTCATGAGATGGGATTTTAGATAAGAATCTTGCTTTTCAGGAGCATTAGGGTATCCAGCACTTGGTATGGTGGGGGAACTGGGTTCTGATGGTGCCAAGTGGCATTAGTTTATTTTGTTTATGTTCTTGTGCTAGCCTCTTACCATCTGGTTATCTCTAGTGTTAACTGGCCTTGCTATCTCTCACCAGAGCTTGTCCCTCCTGTAAGCTGGGTTATGATAAACCTCCTAGATTCAGGCTGTCTCTGGGTATGGAAGGGGGTCTGAAGTGTCCAATTTTTGAGCCTGGTTGTGACAAACTTCCTTGGAGTCAAGCTGTATCTTGGTGTGGGCAGGGGTTGGTGAGACTGGAGCACCTTATCTGTCTCCGCCCCTGGAAGAAACATATGTCTCTGGCAAGTTAAATAGGCCCTGCATTTTCTGGGCCCTGTAGGGGTTTCAGTTTGGCCATGTATTGGGCATGGTGTGTCTCACCTGTAAGCCTGATTGTGATGGACTTCCTGGTAGTCAATCTGACTCTGGGTATGGGAGGGGGTCTGAAAAGCCCTATCTGCCCTGGGGAAAGCTGAGGATCGAAAGTAGGTATTTTGTTAATTTGTCTCATGGCCCTGGATTCTATAAGAAAGCAGGCTGTGCAAGTGATGAGAAGTAAGGAAGTAAGCAGCACCCCTCCATGGCCTCTGCATCAACTCTTGTCTCCAGATCACTGCCCTGTTAAAGTTTATGTGTATGGCTTCCTTCAGTGATGGACTATAATGTGGAAATATAAGCCCAATAAGCCCTTTCCTCCCCAACTTTCTTTTGCTCATGATGTTTCATCATAGAAAGAGTAACCTTAACTAAGACAGTCCCTCGGATTGCATAAGAAGAGAGAAATAAGAAATCAAACAAAGAAATGAACACATATGCAGATTTTATTTAAGTCATAGTTATGTATTTGGATAAGTAAATGGAGTTATTTATGGAAGAAATCACAGCCTCAGGTCTCTCCTGTTATGGATTTGCAAGGAGTTTGTTTTGTTTTGTTTTGTTCTGTTTTGTTTTGTTTTTTAAGGATATATTTGTATAAGACCATGCTTGACTCATGCTTTTCCCAATGTACTATGTATCATTCTGTCAGTATCTACAGAGGATAGCAGATAAGCAAGAAAGATTGAGTAGAGGCTTGGACCCTGTGTGTTAAACTATTTTTCCTTCTTTATTTCCTGAGCAGGTGGCAGGTTTAGCTAGCAGACTCTAATGACATCCAATGCAAATCAGTCATTAGACACATCTGCTCATTTCCAGAATTCAGTAAGAAAAAAATCCTTCTACCAATGCAAACACTTAGACAACAACAATATATCATTGTCTTACCCAAGATCTACATACCTTGACTGCCACTTCAGTTATCTTAATATTAATATAGTATTATTATTGAATTTGGAAGTGTATGCTGTTTTTAAATTAAAGACTTAAACAGTTTTCTGATGTCTGGAATGTGACAAACTGAAGATTAACCATAAACTCATCAAACAGCTTAGGGCTTTATTTTAAGATGAATGTTAATTAAATCCATGCAGCATAGTACTTAATAGACAAAAGCTCCATGCAATATATATCTAAGCCAGAATGTCATGGAACACATCTATAGTTCTAGCATCAATGGGGGATAGAGACAAGAAGTAGGTGTATTTGGGGTTAGCCTGCAAGTAATACCAAGCATTTACTCTAAAGACAATCAGAGATAGTTAATACTGAGCAGAATATGAGTGACTATGGCCTAGGAATATAAATTCAAGTCGTTGCTTCAAATAACATGTTACATCATAGAAGAAATTATATCAACTTTGATCAAAATGAAGTGCTGTATTATTGAAATGCAGTGATAGGAACATTAGGAAGACAGGTTATAGGAAAGAAGGGAGTCTGTTCTAAGGTTCAGAGAGCATCTAAGGACCTTCCCACTTTTTAGGTTGGTGAAACATAATAATAGGCTGAGAGAACACTCCAGTGATTTTACCTGGCAATCAAAGGGGTTAGGTCAGATACACAAGTGGGCAACAAATGTTTATGAGAGGACTAAGGATGCTCACAGTAATGTTTCTCCAGTCTTCCACATTTCAGCTCTCCACAACCAGGAAATTCTAATCAATCAGTTGTGAGGGACTCATTATGTATGGATCTCCTCACATTAGATAAGAAACTCCATACACTGTCAGTCTTGAAGGAGGACTAGATCCTACACATAATCATGCATACTATAGTCCCTGGTACCTGCTTGCTAATGTTAAATAGAAGATGTCTTCAAAGATGGACCATCATGAGTGGGGCTAATGAAGTGTCTCCTCTGTCTTTTATATAGCTACATCCCCCCTCATCTTTCTTCTTACTGGAAAATTCTTTACTTATGATCATTCTGCCCAGTTTACTCCCCGCTGTTTTCCTACTTCCTCACTTTCTATTATGAAACAAAAGATCTATGTCTCTAAACTAATTTAGATTCTTCCTTAAGAGGTTTTTGATAACAATAGGCATTTTTTTTTGGCATTTCATACTTGCTACCAAGCACTGAGTATATGAGGGCACTTTACTGATAATAGAAGCTTGGCTTAAGGGAAGGGCTTCAGGTCTACTATACTGCAAGAGCAGTCACTTCCTAGGATTAGTCGTTTTCTTGTTTTTGTGATGTCAACCACATATATGATTGAAGTTGCATTTAATGACAAGAGTTTTGAGGCAAGCAGCAGAGAGTGCTCTAAATGAACCGAGACTGCATGCAGGACTTCCATGTGGAGAGGTGATTTTCATTCCTTAAGTAACCTGAGTGCTGTTTTTCAGCCCTTGCTGTCTTAGTCAGGATTACTGTTGCTGTGATGAAACACTATGATCAAAAATGTATGGAGGACATGGTATACAGTCACTAATAAGTGGATATTAGCCCAGAAGTTCAAAATACCCAAGATACAACTCACAGGTCACGTAAAGTTCATGAAGAAGGAAGACCAAAGTGTGTGTGCTTTGGTCCTTCTTAGAAGGAATAAGAAAATACTCATGGGAGCAAATATAGAGACAAAGTGTAGGACAGAAGCTGAAGGAGGGGCCAACTGGAGACTGTTCCACCTGGGTATCTATCCCATGTGCTGTCACCAAAGGCAGACACTGATGTGGATGCCAGGAAATGCATGCTGACAGAAGCCTGATACAGTTATCTCCTTAGAGGTCTACCAGAGCCTTACATATATGGAGGCAGATGCTCACAGCTAACCATTGAACTGATCATGGGGTTCCCAATGGAGAAGTTAGAGAAAGGACTAAAGGAGCTGAAGGGATCTGTGGCCCCATGGAGAGAGCAACAAAGCCAACCAGAGCTCTCAGGGCTTAAACTACCAGCATGGAAGCACATAGAGAGGGACCCATGGCTCCAGCTGTATATGTAGGGGAGGATGGCCTTGTTGGGCATAGGTGGGAAAAGAAGTCCTTGGTTCCATGATGGCTGGATGTCCCAGTGTGGGATAATTCAAGGGTGGGGAGGAGGGAGTGGGTGCATGGGTGGTGGCACGTCCTCATAGAAGCAGGGGGAGAAGAGATGGGATGGGAGTTTCTGGGTGGGGGAAGAAATGGGGAAAGGGGATAACATCTGAAATGTCAATAAAATATCCAATAAAAATATTTTCTCTAAAAAACAAAACAAAAAAATGTATGGAAGACAAAGTTTATTTATATTACACTTTGATATAGTTCATCACCAAAGGAAGTCAGAGCATGGACTCAAACAGGAAGGATCTTGGAGGTAGAAGCTGATGCAAAGGCTATGAAAGGGTGTTGCTTATTTACTTGCTCCCTATGGCTTGCTTAGCCTGCTTTCTTATAAACCACAGGATCACCATCCAAAGGGATGACACCATCCACAATGAGCTGGGCCCTTCTCCATCAGTCACTGATTAATGTAGATGGTTCACATGTATTATAGATTGCTATTTGCATTTTTGGCTCCCACAAGAGAGGTGCCCATACTCAGGTGAGATCAGGTGAAATCTTACTTAGTCAGATAAGGTTAGAGCCTGTGATTGGGCAATGGAAGGAAAAGACAGAGCTGAAAGTTTTAGAGAGTAGAAAGTGGAAGAAGAAAGGGAGAGGTGGAGAGACAGATGAGACAGATGATGGAAGAAGATGGAGGAAGAAGAAGATGAACCAGAATTATGCTGCTCCTAGGAGCCATAAATAACTAGGGATTTCATAGATGGGTAATAGAATAATGTAGGGTACATTTGTCCAATCTAGGTGTGCAGCTTGTATTTACATCAATTAAGTTTTGTGTTCTTTACACAGGAATTTTGGGGTTGGAGATCTACTGTTATAAATCTGACTTGTATATTACAAGTCTCTAGTGTTATCATTTTACAAGGCTAAGGGGATCTGAGTGAGTGGCAGCTGGCTTTCTGCAGGCCAGCCACAGGGGGTGGATGGCCTGAAAAGTGTGAGCAGCTTGGCAAGCCAGCTGGCCATGGGAACTAGGGCAAGATGGGCACTTGAGGCTGGCCATGGGGTTTAGCGTGGTTTGTTTTTTAAAACTGCATGCTACACAATGGGTTTTTTTCTCAGCTAGGCACCTTCCTATCTGATGACTCTAGCTTTTGTCAAGTTAGCATTAAACTAGGCACTATACTTGCCAATTGGTATAGTCACTGATTCATTATGAGCCCTCTGAAACACAGATTTAACATTTGTGAAGAACTTCTGACCTCAGTTGGACATCTCACTGAACAGGGCGAGGACAGTAGAGCTAGCTGGGAATCAGAAGGAATGCAGATGGGGCAATCTTGAACTTGCAGACAAGTTTCTCTTTCCCCACAGACTGTGTCTTCCTGCAGTCAAGGCCAGGGGCTACTCTGTATTCACAACATTCACCCAGCAAAGTGCATTCAGTGGTCCCATCACAGTGCTGAGTGAGGAATGTCTCAGTTGGAAATTGGTGAAAATGTAATTATTAATAAATTCACGAGGACTGAGTTATGTACCTGGGTTCTGGGGAACATCCACAGTGACTGAGATCAAAGCACTGCCTCTTCACTGTGGAACCCAAAGCGGGTGGAAGGCTTCATGAAGCATTCCTCTTTACCTTGGGGAGAGTACACATTGTGCCGTATAGACAGTTGTTAAGAGCACTCTCTGGCCTTGATGCAGTTATAATTTACATTAGATAATCAGCTATGTAACTATAAAGGTTTTGAGTAATAATCTTAGTCAATGATATAAGGAAAATATATGTGTAAAAGACAGAGCTATAAAAGTAAAAATTTTCACTATCAGTTTCCTTTGTTTTATATATATAAAATAATTCTTAACAATTATAAAATTAATATTTAGAGTAGAATAAGTATATTCAGATATATATGTGTATATATGTATATGTATATATACATATGTGTGTGTGTGTGTGTTTGTGTGTGTGTGTGTCTTTGAATATATCTATATAGTTTGCATTTGAGACAGCCTCAGATAGGCCAGGCTGGCTATAAATTCACCATGTAGCTGAGGAGTACAATGAATTTGTGTAGTTGGTCTCTACCTCCCAGGTGCTGAGATTATGGGCTGCCCCATGGCATTGGGCTGTTATTTTATTGGCTCATTACCTTCACCTTGTTTTTCTCAACCAGTTCTAGCTTTCCCTTCATCTATCTTCCCTACATGCTTCCTGCTCACCATGTGCTCTTGATTTTCCTCAATGACAATTAAAACTGAATCCAACAAGACGGAGGTGCCTCTGGCTGTCAGAAGTTTGTTCTGCTTTGATCTGTTTAAAAAGCAACAGTCAACTTCCTCTCTTCTGGATACTAGGAAACAAGGAACCAGGAGGAGTGGAGTCAGAGGGAATTGAGCTTGCTTCCAGAGCATTCTCTCCTGGAGTCTGATGGAAGGTGACCTGAATGGGGCATTGTGTTCACATCTACCATGCAGATCTGTCAGCCGCTCCTACTACACTGAGTTCATGTGGCACTGTCCACAATAAGCAGGTTAGGGCCCCTGCATGACACACTTTAGGTTGATAGAATTTGAAGAACAGTGAGTGAGTGTCATTCTTATCCAGTAGTAAAGATAATCTACCAAACAGCATCCTGATGACAGGGACCGCCCCTAAAACCTTGTTCTTGGAACCTCTGGAAAGCCAGTGACACATTAGTGAGGTGCTGTGGTCTACATCTCTATTCAGTCCCTCTTTTCTAAACACATAGCTCTCAATTGCTAAGTAGACAGCTCTCTACATATTTCTCAAGTCTTGTCCTCTACATCCCATAGAATAGTCCTCAGGCATTCATCTACAAGGAACAGTTTCTGAAGTAAAATTAGAACCCAGCAGGCACCATTTGGGAGCATCCTGCCATGCTTTTGCCTCAACTGGCCTGCAATGTAATTATCAACATAGTTCTAAACTAGGAAAAACAAAACAAAACAATACAACCACAACAACAACCAAAAATGTTGGACTCAGACTTCTGTAAAATCATCATGGTCCCCTTGGTATCCCTCTTACTTATAACCTCCTCGTAGATGGTTGATCATCAAGTTTTGTAAGAAAACTACTTGTATAACTGCCTGGTCGACATTTTCTGGTGTTC
Organism: Grammomys surdaster; assembly: GCF_004785775.1. Taxonomy (NCBI): domain Eukaryota; kingdom Metazoa; phylum Chordata; class Mammalia; order Rodentia; family Muridae; genus Grammomys; species Grammomys surdaster. The sequence goes on along the minus strand of NW_021604633.1, from coordinate 2,928,097 downwards.
AGTGATGAGTGGAAGAGTGGAAGAACATTGTGTGATCTGGCTCACTCCATTTTACAGTCTACCCCGTGCTCCGAGGGTATGACTTATCCCTTATGTGACTCACCCATACCGTGAACATTGGCTCCTTCATGTGCTGGCATACATTCTTTTGCTTCCAGCAAAAACTATCCACTTTCTTATTTTCCCATATATTGCCTTACTTTCTGCAAGGGCTTAACTCTAACTACAGGCAGTACGAAGATTTGTCTAGTGTTCTTGTTCTCAGAGGAGTGTCTTTGCCTGATTAGAATGACTATCCATTTTCAGTATGTTCTCCATAAAACCATTGGTTACCCAGCTCATCGACCTGGGTATTGTGCATATTACCTTCCTAAAGGAAAGCAGGTCCCCTTGGATTTGTTCTGTTCATGTGTGTGGCGACACTTCACACTCTAGAAATAAAATCTTATCTAGTATCTAGAGAGCTAGTGACAACATAGGAAAATGAATCATAGGCCTTAGAGACCATGAACAACTCTTAAGGTTCTTTACAGAAATAATACTGGCTATCCAAAGGCTGGAGCAGAGGCAGTCTTGTCTTTGTGAGATTAATAGGAGTATATGGATGAGCTGCACTGTAGCAGTGTGTTGATATAAAAGACAGAGCCTCTACTTGTGGATCAGTTGTATGTTCTTATCATCATCTCGTCAGTTGTAGTTACTAATGTCAGGATGTGGAGGTTGAGGCTGAAGTGGGCCCTTGAGTTAGGCTCTTAAAGGCTGTGCATCCTCATGTTTACATATGTAAACATGTGTCTTATGTAAACATGAAGATGTTTACAAATAGCCACGAGCAGAAGACAAGACAGAAAATACCACACATACAACAAGCCACACAGTTTTCATTTGACAAGATACAGGCACTATTTGCAACTGAACAGTAAGGGATATCTGTGCAGAAGAGTGAGGAGTTTATAGGACCTGTTTTTGATATGACTTGTATCCAAGTTACAATAGAACCTTTTAATGGCACATCCTGGATGTATGTCAACTCTGTGTACTGTGAAGAGATATGTCTTTGTGGTGTACAAGTCATAGGAAGCACTCAAGTGATGACAGGAAGGCTAGGTCAGGTGGAGCTAACACAGCAGATGTTGTAGAGTCTTCTAGCTTTCCACCCAGGACAGGGCTCCAAATGGGAAGACCTGTGTTGAAGTCAAAATTGTGCTCAATTCACAGATGTGTGGATCGCTATTCACCACACTGCTTCTCAGCAGGGACTTCCAGTCCCTCCCAAGAGAAACAGGGTTGAAGCAGTAGATGCTCTGAGGACAAAAACCAAGATGCAGCGTTCTTTCTTCTCCTAGAGAAGCCTCCTTCTAACATCAAAATGTAAACAAGAAAAATGATTGCAGTATTTGCTGGAGGGAGGTGAGGATAAGGGCACCTTTCCTGAACAATCACTGCTGGACTGGCAGCCATTCCAGCATGGGAGACAACAGTGGCTCTATCACTTGTCTGGTTTCTCTGTTCAGGGCCACAGAAAGATCCAGCAGGAGGACAGAGCCATGACTCCCTTTACCTCTCAGATCATCACTCAGCCTTTGTACGGGCCCACTGTGCCATAGCTATGAGCCTAGGTCAGAATCTGTTGCACCAACATTCCCTGTTCTTCCCTGATTGGATTTGTCTTAGTGTTACAGTTTCTACCCACTGTTAATCAATAGAATTCTGAAAGGATGGCTAATGGAATGTGTAAGTGTAAGGAAGAAATCTGATTTCTAAAGACATGGTCTCAGCCGAGGACAATTTTGCTACTATGCTCTCAGCCTGTCTCATCTAGAGGGGCCATTGTTACTTGTTATTTTTGTCTGGTCAGCTATGTTAGTGCTTGCTGCTGCCACCTAGTGGGTGGAGGCCTGGATGTTGCAGAGCTCCTTCAATGCACAAGACAGGCCCAGATGCACAGGACCAGCCAGACTTAGACCTGAAGCAGAGAGGTGGTGAATTAGGGGTAGGCTGGAATTGCTTGCCCTGTAGATGACCCACAGCATCTTTGCTTTCCTCCTTGTGACTCTGATCACACTCCTGACCCTGGCCATACAGGGATCCCACTCTCTTTCCTGTCTTTGACTTTCAGAGAAACACTCAGAGAATTAATTTAAGGCCATCAAATTCCTTTTCTGGAGCAACTTCTGCTGCTTAGGATCCACACTGTCTTCTGTCATCCTCTGCCTTCCTGTCCTTCCATAGAGCTAGCTGAGGAAGTGTAGCCTCCTGGGATCAGCTAGCTTCAGCCAAGTTGGTGCCAGCTACCAGCAGGAGATTTCAGGAGCCTGCCGAGGGTGCATGACCTCTAGCAGGCTGGCTGTCTAGGAAATCTCAGGCTCACTCATCCATGCCTATCTTCTTCACCCTTCATAGGACACAAGGTCACAACAAGAGGGACAATTAAAACTAAGTAAATCCTGGGTCTGCCACTGTGGAATGGTGATGTGTCTCTCCAATATGACTGCCTACCAGACTGAGCACCAGGGAGCCTTCTGTCTGATTTTAAAAAGTGTGACAACCATCAGCCTCTAACTGGCTCAGCCTTGAGTTTCAAGGATAACATCTCCTTCTATGATGAGGCGGATGCATTGCCCTATGTAGAAAACAATATGGGGCCTCCAGTAGCCAGAAGGGCTCTGACCAGTGTGAGCTATATGCATGAACAAACATCATCTCATGTGGTCTGTCATAATGGCGCTGAGAAGAGCCAGAAGGGGAAGGGTGCTCTAAGCCAGCAGGATTCCTGGGGATATTCAAATGATGTCCTGCCCTCAGGGTTACAGGAGGGAATTTTGAATCAATGAATACTCAGGGCATGTGCTGGGGGTTGGGGGTGGTGTTGTTTCTCCTTAGCTCCTTCCTATAGGATTCTAGGGGCCTGTAAGGTCCAGAAGAAAAGCAGACATGGCCTTGGGATTATTAGGTAGTTGTTTCTATACAGCCTGCTGTGAACACTGGCTCTTAGTGCACATCCATAAGAAGCAATAGATGCCAGTATCAATGACAAGGACCCTGCTTTTCAGTCTGCACAGCCAAGTTGTGCTGACACTGATTAGGCCAGGATAATTCATGACTGGCCCAAGGAAGAAAGCTCTCACTTCCTTGTGGGAACTTGTTTCTTTAATCTTTTACCAATGTCTGTGAAATGATTGTTCCTACCAACCCGTTTTAAGAGTACTTTTGCAAGCTGGGAAAGGTGAATTTGTTGACGGTTAGGGTGGAACAAACTCAGAGCAAGGTCTCTGATCCCTGACTTCTGACTTTCAGCTGTATCCTGGGCATTAAGACCTGCCCTCCACTCCTTGTATGGAACCAGCAGACCTCAACCAGAAAGACACAGGTCAGTCAACAGAGAAATTGGTTTAGATGAAGGATCTTTATAGTCCACTGTTAGAGAATGAAAACTCAAAGCTTCTTCATAAGCAAAGTCATCTGCGACCAGAATTTAGAAATTTTATATATATATATATATATATATGTATGTATATATATATATATATATATATATATATATATGTATGTATATATGTATATATGTATATATATATATATATATATATAGTCTGCAAATTGAACATCTATTTTATCCACAGATTCAAATGCTGTGGACGGTTAATTCCCTCACTAAACTATTAGAGCTTGGGGAACTTAGGGACTGGGCAGATGAGAAAGAGCACTTGCTGGTCTTGTGAAGGACAGAAGTTTAGTTCCCAGCATTCCTGTAAGGAGCTCACAACCATCTACAACTCCAGCTCCCAAGGATCTGACACCCTCCTCCATATTCATACACAGACACATGCACCTAAGATAAACATATATTTTTAATTATACAGTTTTGGATGCCCAAAGAAAAAATATAAAATAAAAATTAAATTTTCTTTGAAAACATGTTGTGAGTATGTTGTTGGTCCTAATAGGACACTGTCATGATTGCCAGATGACACTATTAGAGAGTATGTAATATGCAAACCAGTTTCCTCCAATAATTATGAAATTAAATACACAATCGACATTGTCAGCTACTTTGAGGAAGTTTCTAGTAAAAAGACTCCCAGGGCTAACCACTGACTTTCTTGGATTTTTGTTTTGTTTTTGATTTTTGGAAATGTTTAAGATAAGTACAGCCTGTGTAGCCCAGGTTAACTTCCAACTTATAATTCTCCTGCCTCAGCCCACTCAGTTCTAAGATTATAGGTTTGAGCAACCATGCTTTGTGAGAGTCTTTGTCTTTCAATATGCTTATGAGATAGATAGTTATGGGAAAGAAAGCAGGACCCAGAAGGTGCTAGGGACACAGCATCTTTTTGTTAACTGGAAAGGTTTTCACAGATTCCTGCTAGCTGCCTGGTTTACAAACTACCAGCTAGATCTATCTCATGTGAAATTTGTCCTAGGCTTTTAGTGTTAAAATAGTGGTTCCTAGATCTCAAATCACAAATACAAATATAGACATAGGCCCAGGGAACCACAGGGCACCTGCCACACAGCGCAATGCTCTAACATGGGAAGAAGTAAGTTGAATTTATCCATCCTGTGTCAGAGAAACAGCAGCAAGACACCCAAACCCCCAGGGAGATGCTGAGGTGATGAATTAGTTCCAGAAAGTCTAGCTATGTTGCGTCAGTTAGGACTCAATTAAGCCAATGTGCACACACACTAGCAAGACATTGCATGAAAGTAATAAGAGGCATTTGAACATTAGCAGGAGATGAGATCTGTAAGCTTGAGTCCATCACCAGACGGGAAAACAGGATATTGTGAAGGTTGGACCCATGAAAGGCACATGCCTATATCTTGAGTCTCTCATCTGCCCTTTAGGGGCTAGATCTAGGACACTGCTAACTCTGCTGTAAGTTCTTATTCTTTTGAAAACAATTTTTGTGGCTTGTTTTTCCTGCAAGGATCTACTGATAATCGACAGAGATATCACCAAGGTTCTCATGAAATCAAAGTGCTCAGAAAGTGGGAAAGACAGAGGAACCAGACAGAGGAAGGAAAGTTGTGGAAGATGGCAATGGGAAGAGGCGCTGAGATAGGTACGTAGTAGTGTGAACAGTGGGAGATGGGTACCTGGAAAGAGATGGGTAGGGACATGTAGTTGAAAACCCTACAGATCCTGAAGCACACATGTCTCTTCTTTTGAAACAGGGTCTTACTTAGGACATATAAGTTGACCTCCAACTTGTGATCCTCTTCCCTCTGCCTCCCAAGTACTGGGATTGTGGGAGTGAGCTTCTATACCAATTCTAAAGCAGAAATTTTGAAACAAAACTGAACTATAATTATTAGCCAGGCTTTTTTCTCAAACTCTGACTTGTGTTTTCACCTCTATAACTCAAGTTCTTCCATCCCTGTCCTTAGCACCTCAACTAGCATTCAGAATCTGTTCCCTCATCCATGGATTCACTTCAAAGTAATTCATGCAGATCCATGCCAACTCTATTGTTCAGTCAACTTAGTATACTGCATTCAAGTAAAAAGTCCCTTCAACCATCGTAAACATAGAGTCGACCGCCTCACAAAGGATTGCATATAAGTGCTGACATCAGCAACTGCATCACTTGGCAATTGCTTTGGTTAAGACAAGCACACAATTCAAGTAAGTCACTATGCCTTAGTTTAATCCATGGGCAAGACAGAGAACCATTCTTTACTACATGCTAGGCCTGTTGATGAAGAAATGAAAATATCTTTGGTAACTCTTCCCTTTGTAGACATGGTGTTTACCTTACTGGTACTCAGTAAATGGGTGTCCTGGATGCCTGGTGTTTTTCTTTCTAAGGGCTTTGGCTAATGTGTAGTTGGCTTTTGAACAGTGAGAAGAGGATGATGCATACGGATCCATAGTTGGTTATAGATTTGCTATTGAAATGATCAAATACAGTAGGTCATGTCATTATTCTCTGGTAAGAGAAGGTACATTTCCAGTGCCTTATGGAGGACTCTACCCTTGTGACTCTTGTCATTTCTAGGTGGCCTGAGAGGGAGGTGGGGCCAGTACAACTCAGTAAATCCCATATGAAATGTGCCGATAATTAAATCCCTCTGCTAATTACATCATGCATTAGCAGACTTAGCCTGATACATTACTCATGATCACTGTCTTGGACAAAACAAAATGGGTTCACCAGGGACCAGCCTGGGGCAGACACTGATCTAGAAGGAGGCAGCCAAATTCTGTTTATGAAACATGATCTAGCCACATCGACAGCAAGGCTCCCTTCAGACTCCCCAGTGAGCATCAGGTTTATAAAGATAATGACACCCAACCTTTGCCACCTGCCAGGCCAAGTCTCCTTGCCAGACTAAGTAGGGTATGGCAAAGGTCAAATGGTTCATCGCTTGACATATTCCAAAGTCATTTTTGGTCAGGTTTGGTTAGTTATCTCTTTGTGAGAGATGGCTGCACAATTTTCCACAGAGAAGGATCCAAGCTGTTCTTCAGTAAGTGACAGTTTAAAGAATGTCATGAAAGAGTAATGGGTAATGGTGGTGTTACTGTGTTCTTACATTATAAGCATTTCTGACTCCAAAATTATTACACACACACACACATACACACACACACACACACACACACACACACACACAGAGAGAGAGAGAGAGAGAGAGAGAGAGAGAGAGAGAGAGAGAGAGAGAGAGAGAGAGAGAGTTTTTCCATGAGTTTAGTTTAACCCAAGAAATTATAACTTTTCCTCAAAGTAGGCAATATTATTAATAGAAATCACAATGTTTTCAGGCTTTGCCTTAAACTGTAAAACTGTAAAAAAGCAGAAATCCAAACAACTCAAACTGCTAAATAGACAACATTAGTGTTTGCTACATACTTTCAGATCAAAGAAAACAAGAATCCCTTGCCTGACATTTTACACTGTAACTAAACAAAATCAGCAAATTGGAAAGTCAAGTTTATCTTGAGGTTACAAACCTTTAACTGGAATCTGCATATTGAAATCAAGCACACTATTCTTTTTATTTTATTTTTTGTTTGTGTACATGTGGGTGATGAGTTCCTCCTGGTGTATGTATGGTTCAAATACAAAGGACAACTTGTAGGAGTCAGATCTGTCCTTCTACCATGTGCGAGTCCTAGAGAATCTAACTCAGGCTATCAGGCTGAGAAAAAGAACATTCACTGGCTGAATCATCTCAGCCAGTTCTATATTCTATCCCTTCCTGTGCATCAGTCCCTACTTGGGCATCTCTATGAGCTTACATGACCTAGTCATTACTCAACACAGATAACATGCAAGCACACCCCTTTCTGATTGGTCGGTACTTAGGCTTCACTAGTCCCTGCACATGAACCATTATTTCACTATTATAATAAACATGTACAAAATTGCTCATTTCCCCATTGTCTACTGTTTTCATCAGGGATATAAACTCACATTTTCAAAATAATTTCTAAGAAAAACTGAAGCATCAACAGCTTAAATCAGTGTTCAAAGTCAAAATTGGGAAATAACTGGGTGAAACAGCTTCATCCTCTGAGTTTGTGCATAACTGCTTAGAAAGGTGTTTTTTTCCATGTGCAGAATTGGTCACTGGGGAAGTCTAGCTTGGGCTTGATTCTTGGAGGGAGAGCTTCTTTCCTTCTTAGGGAAGCCCAAGGGTCCAACAGCATTACTTGCTTTTGAGATGAGCTTGGCCTACTTCAAAGACCAGTCCAGTGTGACTAAGTGTGAGTCTTTCTCTCTCTCTCTCTCTCTCTCTCTCTCTCTCTCTCTCTCTCTCTCT
>NW_021604633.1:2893486-2920317 GCF_004785775.1 Grammomys surdaster | reverse complement strand
TCTCTCTCTCTCTCTCTCTCTCTCTCTCTCTCTCTCTCTCTCTCTCTGTCCATAACAACAGCTTCTTCCATGTGTGGAGATCAGAAAAACTCTGCTGCTGTGATAAAGAGATATCAACATTCCTATGACCTGAGACGTCTACAGATTTGTTTCTCTGTTTTAGGTTATTTGCTCTTGTAAAATTCACAGTGGATAAGAACTCAAGTAGGGTACCTGACATCCACAGGGTAGCTTCCAGCTCTAACTCCAGCAGCAGAAGTAGGAAGCCCCAACCCTTCATGTGAAAAGGAAAACTTGTAAAGTCCTTTGCTTGCTTGTGTTTGCCTCTAGCCGGAAGTGCCACCATCTCAATATCTGTGGTGCCAGATTCTCTGTCTCTATGTTCAGGAAATACAGAAGGATCAGGTATGGAGAACAAAGGCCCTGACTGTAGAGAACGTATAGGGGAGTGCTAGAGCAGCAGTTTCCATACATTCCTTCTTCACAGTGAGTACACACAGTCCATTGCTGATGACTATGGTGTTCTGATTTTCATGTCATAAATGCATGAGAGGATACTCAATGATGAACACCTGTGTGTGCTGTCAACCATAATGTCATAACCTTTGCTGGCTATGCTTTGGGTAGCTAGGGCCACAGGCAGTCCAGGATGATATTATTGTCTACTTTCTTCTGATATTTCTGAATTGAGCATGTACTGATCCTTCTAAATGGCTTTTCAAAGCTGAGGGTGGAAAGGAAAGGAAGCTTTAGCCTCCCTTTTAACTTGAATTTCTGTCCTTTGTAGCTACTCTCCTGGTGTCTTTTGACCCAAAACTTCCCAAGATCAGTTGCTCAGAAACACCTCCTGATTGGTCTCTTCACTGTCAATCCCCAAGGGACATTCAACCCAACCTCACTTCGTGACTTCCCCGAGAAGGAAGCCAGGGGAGTCACAGAAATGTGGAGTTAGGGGTAAGATAGCAGTGACTCAACTTTGAGCTTTGGAAAAGGAATCACTATGGAAACACTCTTTGTGGCCATGACAGTCATACTGTCCCACCTCTTCTAGACTGAAGGTGGAGCTAATTCTACTCTATAGGTTCTGGTTGTATGGCTAGATGGCTTAGTCTGCAACCATACCTAACTGGCCAATGGCTGACAGTTCCAAGATGTGCACCAGGTGGAACTTGGGTGGACAAGCATCTCTGTGAACAATGCACATTGTAAAAGAACAACCAACCACCATGTGCACAAGTCTTGAAATTCCAAGAATAGAAGTAGAGATAAGGGAAAGTAAATAGAGAATGAGCAAGAAATAATGAAGGAAGAGATGGAGAGAGAGGACACCAGCTCTTGGCTGAAGCCGTTCCTCACCAGTTAAGAGTCTTCATTACTTTTAGAAAGAAGCACACTCAATTCCCAGCACTCATGTCTCTACTTACAGCCGTCTATATACTTCCAGACCCAGAGCATCAGGTATACACAAATTACACACACATACCTGCATGTAACTCATACACACAGACACACACACACAGACACACAGACACACACACACACACACACATACACACACGGGGGGGGGGGAAGGGAGAGAGAGATGCATAAACAAACAAGCAAACAAACAAATAAATCTTTAAAAAAGAGAAACCATATGTCCCCAAGGCCCTTGATTTTTTTTTCTCAGACTTCTGCCCTCCTTTACTGGCTGTGAGGGTTCACAGACAGAGTACTTTTTGCTCTTGACCACGGGGTTTAGAGAATACTCTGGAGACTGGAATGATTAGCATGTTCTTTCAATGTCTCCTTTTAAAGATTTTGTGCACATACAATTCATTTATGGATTTGCAGATTCTTGCTATTTCTCCCTCAGTGAGACTCTGGGATGAGTAGTGGGCACCAATCTCTGGAATCAAGTGCTTAAACCATCTGCTCATGGAGGTTATTATGTGCCTTGTAGACTAGCATGAAAACCTGGCATGTTTCAAAGTGGAGGTGAGGCATGTGCTGTGAGCAGGCTTTGGCAGAGTGGCACCAGTGTTCATTAGCAGTGTGTGCTGCCCTTGGTCAGCACTGCACAGCAGCCTCTTCCCTGTGTGTTCTAACTCTCCGACTAAGTGCTGCGTCAACTCCCCTCTGCAGCTAAAGAAAAAGGAGGATCACTCAGTGCCTGTCCCTGGTTTATCCCCTGAGCCTTCTGTTGGCTTGTGAGTTAATTCTCAGTTCCTCATAGGATTTGTGGAACATCACCAGCTCTTTCCTTAGATGGCATGAGCCCATGGTTCACATTTCTGAGAATCTTTCGCATCTCGACACTTCTGAGGCCTACCCCAGCGCTGATTGCTGCCTTTGTAATACAACAGAACCTTGTAGGCTCTGGTTTTAGGTGAGATGCCCAGGTTGCTTCTTTAGTTGCTTAAATTGCTTAATATCATGACAGACCCCTTGCTGTCTACAGGAAAGTGAATGAGGGCTTCAGTGTTTCTGGGCCTTACTGCCTAACCAGAAACTATATCACTTCCAGTCATAGCTTCTAGATATTTTTCATTCATACAAGACCCTCATTTCCGAAGAAGGTCTTATGTCATACTACAGGAATGGATCTTTACACATCCCAGTCTTTAATGAAACTACTCTTAATCAGTGGTAGATTATTCATACCCCTCGAGAGTCAGCCCCTCACCAGCCTCACTGGAAGCCTCTTGCTGGCCTTGGGCAGCATCCTCACCAGTCTAGATGTGTGGTTTTGTCAGTAGCCTCAGGTTTTACCTGAGGGCAGTGCTTGAACTGGTATGGATTGCTTTTCTGCATGTGTGGGATCCTTGGGCTGTTTGGTTTATTATTGTACTCACAGAAGACAAGCAGAAGTCAGAATCAAATAACTGGTAAAAGAGCCTTAGATGAACACAGGCTGGATGGAAGCAGGATGTGTGACAACTGACTTGCCTCCCATCAGTTCCTAGACAGTGGGTTGAACAGGCTCCATCCAATAACCACCCATGATTCTGATGAGAAAAGACTACAAAAATGGACAAAAAGCTTGGATATAGAGTAATGAAGTTTCATAGTGTTGCTGAAATTATTTAAACTGGCGTTTTCTTGGGCCGACTATCTAAGCTGCGGTGGCTCTGCTTAGCTCTGGCCAGCCTGAAGCCAAGTGCTCCATAACTGGAAGTGGCCAGAGGCCATGGGTACACCACAGCTAGGAAAAGCCATCCAGAAACACCGGTCCTGCTACCCACGAGATGACATGGGAGATGGCTCTGCCAATCTTCCACACTGTCTCCACAAGGCTGGGCTATGCCTAGACCATCCCACCATCTATGTGGGCCCAGTAGGAAATGAGACTCTATTGCTTAAATATTAATCAAAAGGTTTCTATATTTGGTAATGCTCAATAACAAAATGCCCACATAATTAGAGATGTTTCCCAATTAACTAACCTAGATATAATTTGTTACCCAGGACCACTCCTGGTACAAGTGTGATCATCCATGGCGCCTACCTCTTACCATTCTCTCTCTCCCTCCTCTTGCTTCTCCTCTTCCTTTTCCTCTTCCTCTCCTTACTCCTCCTACCTTAGCTCCTCCTACATCATAGTATCAAAACTGTATCAGTTCTAAACATTAACAAAACAAACAGAACTCCTCTCCCTGACAGCTGCCTCCTAGTCTTAGACAGTAGCAAGATGCTGCATTGTGGAGTGCCCTCTTTGCTCTTACCAGAGCACTCTACTGGCTCTCTCAGGAGGGCCTCCCCTTCACTCCTTGATAGCACTCCTACTAACATCCCAGGAGCATCCCACTTGGTGTCCGCAATGTGAAACACTGTGCCTAACTTGTTAGCTTGAAGTGATGCTAATTTATGTCCTGCTTTAACTTGCCAATTTCTCTGCCTGTATTCATACCTAGAAGGAGGAGATGGGTGGACCTGCCTTGACGCCATATCCCTTGTTTAGCTTCAGTTCTAGGATGAAGTCTTCTTTGGGGTTGACTGTGCAAGAGGTCTGGTGGCTAAACTTCTGGATGAGCTGCCTATTACTGCATACAAAGATACTTGTATGGAGGGAGCAACAAGCAGAGAGTCTATGAATCAGCCAATGAAGTCCAGGGAGCCTCTGCCTGTCCTCACCACTGCTGAGAGCTGTCATTGAGAACAGCCTACCTGAAACAAGCTATGATCTACTAACCTCCCCAGAAAGCCCACAGTTTTCAGTCCTGGGAGTATGGCTGCTACCATCTTCAGGGAGAGGCTGGCTGGGGAGAGCACATTTTTTCCCATCTGCTGTCTAGCACTAGTACTGAGTGAATTAATGGGGGAGACCGATGAGTTGTACAAATGACAGCCAGTGTTTGTAATATGACAAGGAGGCATATGGGCAAGGACACACAGAATATTCCTATCCTCATTTAGATAGTGGGGGGTGGGGGTATTCCAATGATAAACTCACTCACTGAAGTCACTAGATGTGCATGACAAAGTGGCATTGCACATTGAGGATAAACTACTGGAGTTATAAGTTTTGGGGCTTTGCCATGTTGAAGAAGAGAATTCCACAAATGTGGTTGTCAGAACTGGATCCACACATTTTCCCTGGAGTTTGGAATATAATATAACTGCATCATGCATTCACAGCTGTACGTGTTCCTGAGAGGAAAGGGCCTTCTCCCCCTCCCACATCAGCACACTGTGTTTCATCAGGCAATTCCACAGGTTCTTGAACACATGTATTCCCAGATCAAATGTCAGTTCTCAGGACAGACCATTATTTACCCTCAGACTATCTACTGTCTCCTGGAATAATTACTCTTGTGTTTTCCATAAAAATAGCTTCTTCTATATGAACTGAATTCTTCATACTGTTGACTTTGCAAGCTGATGGACACCCCAAGCAGTGGCTCCTCTGTGTATCTCAGCTGGCTGAGTCCACACACTGAACATGTCCATGTGTGAAAATGTAATGACCAAGTTGATGAGGAAGAGGCAGCCACTCAGGCCATGTGAACCCTGTCCTTCAGAATGAGACTCGTGGCCTTATATTAAACTTTCACTTGTCTCTTTTCCTAATGTGAGCATACACAGAAGCTGCCATCTGTGGAGACCACCAGTGGGACTTTGTGACTTTGTGGAGTATTCAGAACTTATAGCAATACAGGGCTCATGTTGGTACTTAAACTAAATTCAGGTCTTCCCCACTCAAAGGAACCTTAGGTTGTTGTTGTTGTTGTTGTTTTGTTTTTTCAGGTAGCAAAGTACCATGGTGAGTAGCTGGTAAATATTTCATCTGTAAATTCTGGATTGTGTCCATTCGGGATTCTCCTGATACCCATGTTACTTTTCTTGTCATTCCATTGCAATTTCCATGTTTAAATAAATAAAGGCTCATATCTAAAATAAAGTTACAATACCATTCTGTATTTTAATAATACCTCGGCTTCTTTCTTAAGATGTAACAATGCTCTGAAATTCAGCAATAACAAGGGTTAATTTGTGTAGGGACCTGCTGTTGGAACAGGATTTACTTTAACACATCCAGAATCAACTGTGATTCCTCATTACATCAGTGTAAACTAAAGTCCAAGTCTCACTGTTTATAGGCCACATGCTTCTTTTCCTGCTGTGAACTCTTTAAGCCAGCCACCAAAACCCTTGACATAACAAGAATAGATAACGACTATCTTGAGTCAAACCCTTCACCTTGTTCAGCCAAAGAGCAACTTCAAGTGTCAGTAGCTATAGGAACAAAAGAATAATAAAATCACTATTCTGTGAGTTAAGAACTTAGACCATACAAAATCATGGAACTGGAAGCCACGTTCAGAAAAGAAGAATTTAAAGGCACCCTGTCTCTGGAAGCAGCTATGCTCAGCACTGCAATAGCATCAAGGCATCTCTAACCAGCTCAGAGCTTGAAAATGAGTGGGAGCTTGGGAAGAGCTAGAAGTGAAACCTGTGTCTGCTGCTGCTACTACTGCTGCTACTGCTACTGCCAGTGGTGGTGGTACTGCTGCTGTGACCACCGCTACTGCTGCTGCTGCTGCTGGACCAGTGACCTGACAGAAGAGTCCACATCTCATGCACCCCAAGAGTATGATTCCCATACTTCATTACCATTCCAGTCCAAAAGGACAAGTATAAGACAGAGATCTAGAAAGATCTTTCCAGATACCTCGTGCCCAGTACTCCAGTTTGACAACAGAATAGTCAGTTGAATAAAAGCAGTTGAATAAAAGTACAGGCTCACTGGTCATGTTCTCCACTGCTTCTTCAGTTGGCATCTGCCACCCTAGCTCTCTCATTTTATTAAATATTAAATGTTTGGAAAGAGGAACAGGATTTTTTTTTTATTTCTTGTCTTTCTTGACTACCCAAAGTTTAAAGCGTGAGTGCATATTATGGCCTGTAGAAAATCCCTACAGTAGTAGTTCTCATTTAAATAAGAAGTAAAATGGAAGCAGAGAATGAGGAACAAAGGAAGGAGGATAAAGGAAGTTGGAAGTAGAGATTATAAGTGAATGTTTCCCACGTTTCTCCCAGAAGTTTTTCTTCAGATTCCATGGGAGCCTCGGTGTCCCCTTCCCACCCTACAAGCCTTGTCTTCTACATTTTGGCACTTGCCACTATCTTACTACACTGACTTTACCCATCAGGATTCAATCTTTTAACCTAGCGATCACAGGGGAAAACTTCGACATTAAAGTCTTTTAAGGTACGAGATCCCCTCTTGGTACAAAGAGGAAGATGAGATAAACTTTTTAATCATGAAGACTGGGAGTCAACTCTTAGGCAAGTTACGACTGTAATTAGAAACAAGGGGCAGATGAGCCATAGATACAAGGGGAGAACACAAAGCCTTCACTCAGGCTCCACCTCTTCTTAGTTACCCATTGCAGAACAAGTTGATATTTCTGAGCTTCCATTTGCTGCACCCCATAACAATAACTCTGCCTACCTGGGCTTGTTACAGTTCTCAGGAGAATGCGTAGCCTTGAAATCATTGACTACCTAAGGGCACCATCCAGCTAATGGCAGAGCCAAAATTGCAGAAAGTCAATTCCACTCCCAAGCTTTTATCATAAGATGTCATGAAAGCAAATGCCAACCAATGGAAGGTCACAGAGGCTTGTGATTGTGAAGATGATGTCACACAACATGGCCTCCTCAGGTCCCTGTTTGTGCAAAATGTTATCCTGTTCTCCAAGCTGGTAAAATGGTCGGCACTGGCCTGGGTCTTATTGTTTGTCTGCTTAATTGTCAGATTTTCAAGTGTATTTATCTGTTCTTTCTCTCAGTCCCTCCGTTTTCAGTTGCTATTCTTTCAAGTAGTTGAACTCGGTCTCCTGTGGGTGGAGAGCAAATAGTCAAAGACAGGCACAAAGGTTTTATTTTTTCCCTTATAAAAATGAAAATAGACTATAATTTAAGATTTATAGTAAAGCCTTGAACACAATTATAATGAGATATTTTCAATGCAATGCCCACTTTTTAATTTTGGAAAATAAGAGTTCTTATCCAAATATGAATATAGACAATCTAGTTCTAAAGACACTCCATGTGCAAAATGCTGCCCCCTGAGAAGATTTCTTAAATAGAAAATACAAATTGTGTAACGTATTTTGTGGGGTTTGCAGTATCTATTTCAACTGAATAAAATCTGGCAGGCTCACCAAAACAAACCGACAAGCAAAAGAACCCTGATGTCCGTTTCTCAACTGTTTTCTTGACAGCTGAGTTCCTCCTGGATAATTAAGGTCTAATTATATATTAAGCTTATGCCCTATTAGTCATAAGAGAGTCACATAACCGTTTACCATTCAAATACTCTCACTTCTAACATAAAACCAGCCGTGCCTCAGCTAAACTGAAACCAGTATCTTGATTCCTTACTGAAGACCAAAGATGCAAGAATATAAGGGTTTGAGGCTGTCTGTTATTGGTGACTGACGCCAAACTAAAATATAAATAAGCTAAGAGAATTCTAAAATATATGGCTAAAAGTATATGGGGTGCCAATAAGTACTGTAAAACTAACAAACAAAACAATAACAACAACAAAAAAACCCAACAATAACAACAAAGAAAGCAAACACACTTTTCTGGTTCCTCAGTTTCCGGCCCACCTGTAGTTGAGGGAATCAGCCACATGCAGAGCAAATTAGACTACAGTTTCCTGGATGTGACTATAATTTCCTTCATGTTTGAAGGTACCATCCACTTACTTAATTCCATAATTAGTTTTACATTCATTTGGTCACACATTTACTTACAAAGATGCAACATCACTGGATAAAGACTCACTCGGGTGCCCTGTATCTATTGCTGGCCAATGACCGACACAACCAGCTCTGGGTTTGGTCAGAGAAGAACAGTATTTGAATAGAGAAAGCAGACATGAATTCGGCAGAATGTATGTAATTGAAAAATGTAAGTGGAGAATTTTTTTAAGGACCCATGTTCAGGGCTTCTTAGTCTGTGGAAGGAAGGTTAGAAGACATTGAAGGAACTCAGATTAGATTTTCCTCAATGAAGCCTTTCTGTGTGAGTCCCCTGAGAGCTGGGAGCTACAGGAAGGGAGGCCCTTATGGTTCCCAGGGCCTCCCACTGTGAACAAAGCAGGTCTGAGAGACTTTCTCTGCAAAAGGGAGGTGCTGCACACAGGCAACATACCTCATAGGACATTGACATCTGGAAAGGTTCAGAGTGTGGAATACTTTCCCATGTGTGCTTGTTCATTGGTGAGGTCACCACGACTTCTATGTGTGTGAGACAGAAGAGAAGCTGATGGAAGTCTACGTGTATTCCATCATGCCCTGGAGAGAGTGCTCCCCACCTTTGAACTTCAGTTTGAAAGAAAATTAAGAAGGTGGATCTGCTCCAGCTCCTGGGTGTGAAAGCCAGCTCATAGTTGCACAGGTGGCTGGTTGCTGTGTCACCAGGTCACAATGAAGAAATATGGGGTGCATTTGGATCCCAGGACCAAATAATAAGCCTTTGAGGCAAATGGAAGAAAACCCAAAACACAAGACTGTGAAGTCTGCCACTGTATACAACCTGTGAACAGCTTCCCTTCCCAGCGCAGCCAGTAGGTGCAGATGGTGCTCAGAATTAACCTTAAAAGGATCCACTGTGCTACGACTCAAGAAGGAAGGTGTGTCGCAGAATATCTGAAAATTGTGTGCTCTGAAAATGTGCACAGATTATCCCTCCCTCCCCACCCTTATTTCAACTCAGCCTTCAGTCCAGTTTCCCTTCCTCTCAAGTTCCCTTCCTTTCCCTTCCCAAGGGTAAGAAAACCAATTTTCATGTATTTCATTATGTGTATAAGCAGCACCCTTCCTCTCAGGCAGGAAATTCCCCTTGTCTGAAATCTGTGAATCTATGGTTTCTCCTGCAGGATGTAAGCTCCTGTACCCTGATCCTAAGGCCTAGTCGTATCTATTCTCTCTTTTCCAAGGCATCTGAGAGTGTCTCTTTCCCTGCATGGTCAGCCTTGATCTTGACTCCGTACCTCACACTAAGTCACCCTACAGAGTAAAGTTTCCCCTTTCTCTTATCAGAACGCAGTACCTTCTTCTGGTACCCACCTGTGGGAAGCTCTCTGAGGGAGGCTTAAACAGGATTATTTCTGTAGAGAAAGAAAAGGAGGACAGAAGTGGAGATGGAAGAAAAGTGAAGAAGAGGGTAAGGATAGAGCAGAGAGACAGAATAACGAAATGGAGATCAAGGGCAAGGCAGAGGGAATGGGAGAGAGACCTCTATATATGTTTTGCAGTTACATTCCATCAGATTGAGTTTTCTCCTATGCCATTGTGACAGAGATTATCTGCAGAGGAAACAGCTGTTATTTCAAAGGAATAAAAAGATATGGTTTTTTTCCTGGCACCAAATATAAGTGGCCATAGGCTAGAAGAATAAATTTAGGTCTTCTCTAGCACTATGGTTCAATGAGGTGGCATTTTCATGAACTTTTTATGGTAAAAAGACAAAGACTTTCATAAGACACTACACTTTTCAAATGCATTGCTGGCTGGGAACATCTAGCAGGTGTGTTACAGCAAAACAGGGAGACCCCTGCTCCTTGATTCAGATGCTGTCTGGCAGCTGTTTCAGTCCCTTGGATGGGTGGAAACTGGGGTCCATGCATGCATTCCTAAGGATTTGCCCAGTACTCATAAACGATGTTAGGTCACATACAGAGGAGAGCAATAAATAGCTCTGAAGGAGGCTAAAGTTGGCCCAAGATTACTGTGCTCTGGACACACTGCATTCCCGCCTCTCCATGTCACTATGGGTCTAACCAATCATCTTCACAGGTCCAGGTTCTTTCCAAGGATTCACATTCACACCTGTGGCTGGTTAGCACCAATACCCAGACTGTCTTACAGGAACTGGGACTTTTCTATCTATGGACAGCCACACAGGTGCCTTTCATTCTCACACACTCAATGACTGGTTTTCCCTTCTGTGTTGCTCTTTTGGTTTTCCCTTCTGTGTTGCTCTTTTGTTTCTTTGTACACACTTCCACATGTCCATCTTTTGTATGGTGGTAGTTATGATCTATTTCTTTACATATTTTGCTACTGAGTTGTAGTGGTGATGTTTCTTCTGTCTGTGATTTGTAACCTGTCAGTTAGCTTCACTTTACTACCTGACTTTGAATAGTTAATTTATGTTCTCATTCTCTGAGATGAGGATGATGAACGGGACCACCGAGATGACTAGATTTAGGCTTTCCTGTTATCTTGATGAGCTTGTTTTGTTAAGTTGAATTTTCTAAGACATTCTCACAGACTTTATATTTTAGAAAGGCTAGAAGTTATGATTCTTTAAGTTTTATTTTGAAATACTTGGTGCGTTACTTTCAATAGTTTTCATATGTGGCCCTCAAAACAGAGGTTGGAAGATTGTATTTTCAATAAACTTCACTGGAACAGCTGTGTGTTTCAAAAAAGAAATGAGACTCCAATTTCAAGCTACATGTGACAGTGTTAATCCTTCATCAGCAAAAGTATAGAGAGTAGTAGGAAAGATAAGGCGTTAGATAAAAGTAAAAAAAATTCCTTGAATTCAATATACAAAAAAAATTTAAAAGGTATTATAAAAAGAGTTTATAAAAATCAGCCTTTTCCTTGATCTTGAATATAGTGTTCTTGTTTTTAGGGTGGCTCCCTTAAGTCCCTAACCTTTTTTCCTGTATTTGTTTTATTCAAAACATCATTACTAGTTAGTAGGCTATTCATTATTTCCCTCTGGTTATTACCTGTCTCTCCCCACTAGTTTGTCTTCTAAATGATGTCTGAAGACCACTTGCCAACTTCCCTGTCCCCAGCCTTCTGCTAATGTTATACACACTTGGTGTTAGATAAAGATTGATTAAAGGAAAGAAAGAACAACTGGGAAGCCCAGGAAAGGGATTACTGCTGGAATAGAGAATAGGTCCTGATCACACCTTTGTCTTTTAAAAAATCATTTGGAGCATATAATTATAAATATTAACAATGTCTTGATCTTTATATGTATAGGGTTCTATTAAATAGTTTTGTTTTCTTATCGACTTTTAATGTATTTTTATAAGGTTTAGAATAGAGAGAAAAACAACCTTTGATGCATAGCAGGCTAGATTGCATACTTATAAGATGTTGTATGAAATACATAAAAATTTCTTTTGAACTCAGTGGTTTTCAATGGCATTTGACCACTTTGTACAGTTTTTAGTGTGAAAGCTACTATTATCTGCAAAACAAAGTTTGAGGATTCAATCTATGTAACCAGAGTTATCAGATCCTGTTGGCCCTTCCTCCTCTGTGCCCACCTAATGGAATTCCTTATCTAGCCTACAATTGGAGTTCTGCCAAGGACTTTCAGAAAGAGGAGACAAAAAATCAATCCAACTGTCACAGGCAGCAATGACATACCATGAGAATAATCATGCAAAACTCTTACTGTGGTATTAGAAAACAAAACAAACACATCTTTAGCAAGGAAGAAAAAATCCTTTATTTTCCTACCCTTAAGTACTTGTCAAGAGTATGGAATTTATCAGTTTTATTCCAGAAAGTAAAACTAACATCAACATTTGAAAACTAGAAGGAAGCCCCTCTTAGCACACCAAAAAACATTCTAATTGTTGTAAATATCCAAAGATGAACTGGACATCCAGTTCCAGCCTTACCAGTGTGTTTCTGAGGATGACGATACCTTCGAGTTTCTAGTTGTAGTGTGTGCTGCTCCCCTGATTCCGGTAAATCTGCTCTTTAACGTGCACTTGACTGACAGCCGCCCTCCCTGACAGAGACACTGTCCTTCATCTACTTCATCTCTCAAGCCTCCAACTCCTATTTATAATTCTTCAGTGCCCAGAGTTCAACTAGATGTTGATGCAAATGTGAATAATGGTGTGCCTTGAATGCAGGTTGTTCAATGCCACCAACAGGGCTCTGTCTTTTCTAGAGTCATTCAGCCCTCTGGGCAGAGGCCACTACTAGCCAACTAGTGACAGTGCCCTCTGTTCATCAAAAATCCCTCTGGAAGGCTTCCTACTGCCATGGGCAATTTTATTTTTAATGTTATTCCTTCATAAAATAGAATATGATAAATTGGTTCTGTCTAGTGTGTGTTTTTTGCAAATGTAACCACTTCCTGGTTCATTATCATGATTATGTGACAGATGTGAAAAGAATAGGAATGACTGAGTTACTTGAGTATGCACAGGCCACAGGGATTGCTATATAAGAGAACGGAGAGCATTTGATAGACTTGATTTGATGTCCGTATCCCAGATGCTCCTGAGCTGAGACCAAACCCCTAAGCCTAATGGATCTTGCACCTACACATCCCCATCCACACTCAGACAGATTCAGGAATATAAACATGAGTCAGATTAGTGCAGAATGTAATGAAATAAAGGATGAAGGTATTTACTTCTCTCTTTACGATCCTCTAATTGCTTTCTATGTGTCCCCGTGTAGCCCTTTCTAATAAGGAGAATGTTTGGTGTAAAAATCCAATTAGTAGTTTCATAAAATAAGTATAAGTGTTTTTCCAAATGAACTTACTAAATACTAAGTGAATTTTATTTCAGGGCACAATTGTGAAATTCAGCCTAGTGAACTCATCTCTTAGTCTTGGAATCTGATCACTTAAACATACAGTTTTATATACGGTGTGTAGTGAAATAAAGTGTATGGCCATCTTAACTTCATGGGTAGTACTCATTAAAACCTGTTTAAAAGTAAATACAAAATTTGACCACAACAGAATACTACATTGATTTGAATGGGATAGTTGACTATTTCAGTGACAAGGGTGTGTGTGGGGGGTGGTTTCTGTGTACATTTTATATAGCTAACAAAAATGACCTAACTGGGCATGGGCAGGTTACTTGGAGTTAGACTTGCTTTCTCATGTACTCCCTCGCTCATTTACCTGTCTGTGGTATATTCCAAACCTCCAGCCAGAGTCTCAAGGAGTCACTGCATTTCTAGAGCTGCAATGAGCCAGCCTGGAATGTCAGCTTCTCACACTGTTTTCTTTCTTGTGGGATAACAGGGGCTCTCTACTCTCCAGCAACTGATCTTGCCTCTCACCTGCTTCCTGCCTACTGCCTTCCTCCATACCCACAGCAGTGCCGACAAGCAGAATCTACTTGCCTGCTCATGTAACCCCAGATGCTAGGTCTTTGACAGGTTACAGTTAGTGCTCAGATTTCCTATGAGGAAGCATTGATTAGTCTGATAAAATTCTGCAGAATTAACAGTTTGCTGTTAGCATGCATTCAGATGACTGCACATTTGAGAAAGCCTTATGTTTATGGAAAAATTCAGACATGTGTAAGAGAGGTGTGATGAAGTTTTACCGTTTGCCAATCTCTTTTAGACTCAGGCACCTGAGTGAATCTCCTAGACCAGCCATTTTCCCCACTTACAACCTTCGTAGAGTCACTTTGTATCATCCCTATGTCAGCCACTGTCCAAATTTTATCAAAATGGGCTTTACTAGGATTGTTCAAATGAAAATATAGTCAGTTCCTCATGTGACAAGCTGCTCAATTTGGAACTGAAGGCTCCTTCAACCTGTAACAATGTCCTCAGTGAACTCACACTCAGTTGGCAATATGCTTTGTTCCTGAAGAAATTTAAAACATTTTCAAAGTCTATGTATTTAACAGGTTCGTTCACTCCATATTAATGAGGCAATAGTGGTGCTTAAGTAAATGCAGTATGAGTAAATATATATGTGTACATACACACACATGTATGTGTGTGTGTGTGTGCATATACAAGCATGTATAGATATACTAAGGAAAATAAATGTCTAAAAAAAACTAAATAAATTGTGCGGGGGAAAAGAATGTGCTACCCAAAAATTCACATGAGTATTAATGAGCAGAAGAGAATTGAGACCCAGACCTGAAATGACTCTGTGCCTTTCCTTTATGGTGCAAAACCACCCTCAAAGACAAAGCATGTCCCAGCTCCTTCTGACAAAGAGAAAGAATGTTGACCTTTAGGGAAAGGTTCAGATCTTTCTTGGCCTAGAGATGGTTCAGGGAAACTTAAGGCAGTAGGATTTACATGTGGCCTTATTACTGGCTCTGATGTTTGGAGAGAAAAACCATTTTCCTTCATGTTAGTCAAAGCTTCACTTCCTGTCCAAGATGTCCTGTAAACTAGAGCCCAAAGTTTTCTCATTAAACATTACTCATTCTCCAAGCATCTACGGGTTCCACATGACAAACCCTCCTGTCCACTTTTCCTGGTTAGTCTGTTGTTTGTCTTAAGGGTCCATTTCAGATAAAACTTAATGAAGGCTGAGATAAGAAACATTTGCATCCTATAGTATGCACACACTCTGAAGACAAAGAAAAAGGAAACATGGATGCCTCCCTGTCTCATCCCCAGCATATGGAGGCTCAGAAGCTAGGCACAGATTTGCCATTTTGCTAAGAAATCTAACTGCATGACTAGAGGTCTCAACCTTTGCAACCGTGGTGGATGACATTAGCCTTTCCATTTCCTTTTTCATGTCTTTGTGTTCTAGTTATTTTCTATTTCTGTGACAAATACCATGACCAAAAGCAACTTACCTTGCAAAAGGAAAGGATTTTTTTTTTGGCTTATAATTCCAAGTCACAGTTCATGACTGAGGGGAATCAGAACAGGAATTCAAGCAAGCACTGAAACAGTGACCATGAGGGAATACTTACTGGCTCATTCACAGGCTTGTGTTTCGTTATCTTTCTTATGCAGACTATCTGCCCAAGGAATAATGCCATCCACAGTGGGCTGGGCCCTCATATCAATAATCAAGACAATCCTTCACAGACATTCCTACAGGGCAGCCTGATCTGGCCAATTCTTTACTTGAAACTCCCTTTTCAGGTAACTCTACACTGTGTGAGATTGACATGGTTAAGTAGGACACTTTATTTCTACTGATATGTGCTTATTAGTTGATGGTGTTGTAAAGTTAATACAAACTAGGGTCACCTGGAAAGAGGGAATCTCAAATGAGAAAATGCCTCCACCAGGTTGGCCTGTAGACAAGACTAAAGGGTATTTTCTTGATGTGGGAAGGCCTGGCCCACTCTGTTCATTGTCACTTTTGAAAAGTTGGTCATGGGTGAGCAGACTCAGCAATCCATGGAGAGTAAGTCAGTAAGCTGGGTCCCCACATGATTGCTGCTTCAATTTCTGCCTCTGTGTTCCTGCCCTTCTTGAGTTTCCACATGACCTCCTTCCTTGATGAATTGTAATTGGCATACGTAAGCTAAATACACTTTTTACTCTTTAAGTTTCAAAAAAACAAGGGGTGAGGGCATTCTGACATAACAGACAGGCTAGGACTGTTATTAAAATTTGTTTACATATAAGTGCCACCCACTGCTGTGCTTAAATCACAACAAATGCTCAGTGTGTATTGTCTTTAACTTTCATGGGAGAAAATTCAACCTTTCTACATTTCCAGGGGTCAGTATAGGTCACTGAAGGGAGAAGAATGGAAACCAAGGGGTCAGGCACTAGTTGTATTTAGCTGAGTAAGCAGTCTCACTGTAATGTTATCTTTCCGGGTGTGCTGTCTTTCTTGGCTACTGTATCCCCTTTCAGGAGATAACACCAGTTCACTGAGATAATTTTCATGTGTGGATTTCCTTCTTCCTAGACTTCCTGTAGCTTAGTGACTACTGTGTTTCTTTAAATAATGAATGGGAGCTTGAACATGTGCAGAAAATATTACATAGTTGGTGTCATTGCTGCAAATCCACAAGATACTGTGGTCTCAGCTATAAAAGTATCATTGAGGACTAGTGAGATGGCTCAGGCAGGAGGAAAAGGAGCCCCCTGCTGCAAGGAAGGCTGGTGATTTGGGTTTTAAATTGGGAATTAATTCATATGAATACAGAGGTAATTGGTTGTACCATGAAATGCACACACATATACATCAAAAGCACACGTTAATAATACACACTTTAAGAAAATAAAGATGTGTTCACCTCATGTGGTTTCTGTGTATAAAACAATTATGGCCATGTGTCCTCTGGTAGCCAGAACAACAGTATCTCCCCCCATAATTTGCTCTCTTGCATATATCTCAGGGTTCAGAGAGAAATCTTGGAAGTCAAAAGATATGCCTAAAAAAAAAAAGCAGGCAGAAAAACTGTGTGTGGTCTATGTGGAAAATCATTTGTTAGCATCTATGAAACACAAAACAAACACAACTGGGTGGAGGAGTCATCCTTTTCCTTCCCCTTTCTACAGTGCCTCTGTCCTTCCTGCCTTGGTATGTTCCTCCTAGTCAGAGGCAGAACAGAGTCTGGATAAGAGAAGATGCAGTAGCCCTACCAATAGCAGCAAGTGATCTCCTCAGGCAGAGTGGCTCAGAACCAAGAAGAGGAACAACCTCCTTGGGTAGCAGCTGTTCACTATCCTTGCAGAAACCAGAAGCTAGATTGGAAAACCTACACTGGGAGCCACATGGGACAATGATGGAGGAGGAACATAATGAAGGAGGATCACAACGGAGGTGGAACACTTCACATTCATGATCTTCACCCAGATGGTGGAGCTCTGCAGTGTTCACACAATAAGTTTCTACACTAGAAATGGATGAAAGGGCTATAAAAAAATCATTGAAGGGAAATAGTGGAAGGTGATCATTAGCCTAGGGCAAGGGCTCTTGGGTCTGGCTCTTCATGTCATGTTCAGATTCAAAAGAGCTCAGCATTCATTTCCAAAGTACAGAGTCTAGGTCCAGCGGGTCTGTCTCACATCTAATTGGCATAACTTCTGAACCTTTTTGGATAGATCCCAGCAGAGCATCTTGTTGGGTGTGATGGTTGGGCTATGCAGAGACAGCTAAAAGGGGTGATCCTGTATTCCAAGGCCTGTGATTAAAGCTTCTTCTTACATGAACAGATTTTCTCCAACAGCAGAATATCATCAACGACTCTCTGATACTCAACTTGAGGATAAATAACAACCAGGTAAATCGCTAAAACTGTAGTGAAATTCAGCAGCTATTCAAGGCAGAGAAAGAGTAACTGAATGTAGCCTTGAGTAAGCTTCAGGAAACCTTCCCTTCCATGGTGACTTGATGTTGCTGTTGTTCTCGTTTCCTTTTCCTCAGTTTACTCATTCATCTCTAATACTTCCCAGTAACCACATGCTTAGGCATTGGTCCCTCCAAACTGAGATGGTATGTTCACACAAGTCCTCATGCACACATGCTCATGGGGATTTTCCACCTAACCGCTCTTGAAAGGAAAGAACTCAGGTATTTTCAAGCAGCTGCAGAATGGGTATATCCTGGAACACAGTTCAGCAAGAAAAAGGAGATGAATTCATTCTTTGGGAATCTGCACTGAGCCAATAAAGTTACTCACAAACCATTGAGGGCCCCAGCTGGAATGTTTACATGGAATGCTAATTGGAAAGACTACAGAAAAGAAGATGTGGTCACTAATGCACAGGAATTGAGGAGTGGGAATGGGAAGAAGTGAGTGTGGCCCTGGAAGGGTAGGGAGGGACTCTCAGGCACTTTCTGTCCCGTATCAGTAGTAATACCTGATACTGGACAATACTTATTAATATGTTCTCATTAGAGAAAAGAAGATACAAAGTAGAAAAAAAAACCCTTATGTGGCACTCCTTCCAGGAATGTGTGGGTATCTGCAAATGTCTTTAAATTAAAATTTAATTTAAAGACATTTTATCAGCAAGAAATAAATTAGCTTCAAATGAAATTGTACACGTTTTCCAACATTTTAAAAGTATTTCAATAAAAGAGGTACATTTATCAATTATGAACTCGTATGAATTAATTAGATTTTTCTGTTAGAAATTTTTAGGTCTTTTAACCATTTCACCAACAAGAAAGTAAACGGAGGCTTAAAGCAAACTCACCCAGTATGAGCATACTGTGTGGACAACCAGACAGTTCCAGCGGTGGCCAGTCCACTCCATTCGGTCTGGTTAAAGTTGACAGTCAGTTGTTCTTAAATCCCATTTATAATTCATTTCCTTCTTATTCGATACCTTCCTGCATTGGATCTGAATGCACCCTGGTATGTGTTGGTAAAGACTGAAATCCAAAGGCATACCCAGTTGCAAGTGTGATGGAGACACAGGATGCTAAACAGCATTCTGCGTTAGTGCTAGGGTAAGCCACTTGACGCTTCCATGCTGTTAGTTGTAAAATAAGTGAATAGTTAAAAATCCATCTTCCCAACATTTTATCCTTCATCACATTAACATCACACATGCCATCTCTATGGAGGACTGGAAAAGGAAAGAAGGAAGAAGAGGGCCAAGGAGACCACAACTGTAACAAGAAGGAGACTCCTACCCAAAAGGAAATTACGTCCTGTTTATAACTAATAACATGGAAACTTCACCTATTCAGCTCAGACTTTTAGTTAATGTCTGCACCTGTGACCTGTGATATGTGGTCCACCTCTCAGACCCCAAACGTGTCTCTTCTGCACTGTCAACTCTCTCCTGTCACACACTATTATACACAGGTTCACTGTACTCTCTCCTATTTACTGGAATATCCCCTCTATCTCAGCTGTTCACAGTCTGTCCATTCTGCATGACACGTCTGTCCTACCTTACTGTCCAGATGCCCTTCCCCCTCATCTTACTAATCTGTGTACATTGCCCCACTCTTCCCTCTTCTGCCTGTGACCAGCACACATTACATCTTGCTCTGTGATCTTACCACCTCTGTGTGCTCATGGGTTCTGTGGTTTCTGATGATGGATCTCTGTAGGATTCTATGATTTCCTGACAAAAAATGTTTCAAATTTTTAAATTCCATTGCCTGCATCAATCTGTTGGATGGTCAGGTGGAGGGAACAGAATTTCTTTACATGGTAGAATAGGAGAATGGCATTTATGTCTCATCATCTGTATTCTACCCTCTTCCTATACACACTTGTTAATCAAAATCAGTCTTCTGGTTCTGACACATACAAGCCCAAACTTCTATAAGACTCTGCCAGAAGCTGAGGACTCAAGGAAAGCTCTAGAAGAATAGTAGTGAATACTGACTGACTATTGCCTCTGTCCTTAGCTTGACTTCTTCACTGGCCAGGATTATCAGCTACACAAGCCAATTAGCCCAAAGCTCAGCTTGTCTTTAAAGTCAGGCCTCTCCCTTTAGCACTATCAATTCAGAGCTTTAAAGTTGATCTAGATGGAGAGAACACTCTACAGAATATTTTGGTTGATTTCAATTAGGGTTGCATGTGTTCTATAGGAGAGGGCGAGGCAGACAGAGTGATAGCTGTGTCTTGTGATTCCTGGTGGTGTTTCCTGCTATTAACACACAAGTTAGTGGGGAGTTGTGTCCAGAGGATGATAGATAGAAAGGTCAGATGCTCTCCACACCTCTATTGTGCTCTCTCATATGCATTCTTACCACAAATACATTGGGGCAGGTGTATAATGGAGAGAGACCTGTGAATGCATTTCTGTATGTTCCAGGGAGTGCTTCTATTGCTCAGCGCTTGTTTCAAGGGGCCTCAGAAAATATGCCAGAGTCAGAGGGAGCCAGGGAAAGCTGGGGAGCACATGGGGCCTAAGTGTTATCCTTGTCAATTTATCCACAACGATGCTTCAGGTAAAGACAGGCACTGGATTTCCATATAGAATCCTTTCCTTGAGAGCAGAACAATATACTTCAGAGTTGTAGATAAAAGTACACATTTCCTGTATGTGAAACTTACAAGCAGAAATGCATCTTGTGGCTAGATGGTAACATGCCCTCAGCTACCTTCTTGAGCTTGGAAAAAAGTAAATTGGAAACAAAACAACTTTTAATAAGCCAAATGGTTTTCTCCATTAAATGAAGCTTTAAAGTTCAAACAAATTCCAAAAGACTTTGTGAGACACATTTCTGAGGACAAATTTGAGCCTAACCATGAAGGCATAGGAAGCTGGAAAGATGGCTCAGCAGTTGAAAGCACTTACAACTCTTGCAGAGGACCAGAGATGGATTCCCAGCACCCATGCGGAGTAGCTCAAAAACACCTATAGCTCTTGTTCCAAGGATCCATACTTCTGACTTTAGCAGACATCTCTATTACACACATACACACACACACACACACAGACACACACACACACACACACACAGAGAGAGAGAGAGAGAGAGAGAGAGAGAGAGAGAGAGAGAGAGAGAAGACAGAGACAGAGAGTTAAAATAATAAACATAAATCTTTAAGCATGAAGAAACAGCAAAAACCTTATTGAGCAAACAATGAAGTAGGGCAAGGTTATGAAGAATTTATATAAATACAAAGAAATGCAGCTTTTTCTATACTATTTAACTTTATGTGCTTCATAATTTAGTTGAAGAGTAAAATAGACATTCTTTTATCTAAAATTTCCTAATATGGAAAGTAACTGCAGCTTTTAAGAATTGTATTTTAATTATGTTAATTATTTGCAATTTACTTTATAGCTGCTACAAAAAAACAGGGTAATAAAAGGTAAGTATAAAATAAAAAAAGACACTATTTTTGTTCTTTTTCAAATATTAAAATCCCTAAAGATCAGTGCCAAGCAGTCATTAAAGCCTCAAATTCTTTCTGTTCCTAGTTTGCATTAATCAGACAAGTGACACTTTGGAACATGATCTACACAGCAGTCCTGCACCTGACACTAGGAAGCTAATGACATGCACGTGCCATTAGAGGAGTGAGGTGCCACCTCTGTAATCCTGCATCAACACAGTGCCCTGGGTGGGCTTGGGAACACCTCTGCTCTTCAGTGAAGCATGATACACAGATCCTAGATCTGCAATGAACTTTCACCCACTGAAACTTATTCCCTATTCCTCAAACCAGTTGTTCTATTCATTGTCATGGGTGCAAATTCTATAGAGGCAAAGACAATTACTATGCTTTGAGAATTTATGGTATAGTAAAAAAGATAGTTAAGGATTTGAATAAAGATATGACCATAGTCATTGTTGTGATGGAACAGAGAGCTAGTGTCCCATGGGTGGCTCTGGAGAATCCTCTACTTAAGCTAAGACTTAGAAACTGGGTTACTTCTATGTATCACAGATGGGTCATAACCCTTTATCAATTAAAGATGGCCTTTTTAACTTGGGGAAAGTATCTACACAAAGCATCCTAAGAAAATAAAGATTGTGTTCATGCTGAATAGCTTAGTTAAGTGAGCTTGGCCTTCCTGGTCCATCCACTGTTTTCTTTTCTTCATGTTGTCTGTACCTCCTGGGTTTCTGGGTGAGCTCTATTTGCTGTCTCTTGAGTCTAATTTACATAAAGCCTATTCTTACTCACTTGAATCTTGCTTTTCTACAGAGGCAGTTCTGAGCCATGGCAAGGCTCTCAATAATTTCTAGTAGAAGGGCTCTTTAGATACCTAGCTTCATCTTGCCTCTGTTTGAGTACCACTCCCTGAACAGTTGATGCCAACAGCATAGAGGCCCTCTCCCAAAATCAGGCACAGCTCTAAAGTGGAGTCAATAGTACTGGACCTCAAAACAAGTAAAATAAAGACACCTTGTCAGTACGCAAAATAAAAAGAAGACCAATCCCAAAGGCAAATAGAATCAGGCATCATAAGTTGATTTGGCCTTGTAT
The DNA here is from genome assembly GCF_004785775.1 of Grammomys surdaster. Classification (NCBI taxonomy): domain Eukaryota; kingdom Metazoa; phylum Chordata; class Mammalia; order Rodentia; family Muridae; genus Grammomys; species Grammomys surdaster. The sequence continues at coordinate 2,898,221 of NW_021604633.1, read as the reverse complement.
AATGTGTAAATATAATCTCGTACTGAGATGGTTCTCAAAGATATCTTTGAAAAACAGAATTTAAGATACTCTTGGAGGCATACACTGCTTCCTACCACCACCACCACCACACAGCCCTGCCTGTCTCCCAGGAGGCTTGCTCTAACAAGGGACACAGGTGAGACACCCACCATAATACCTATGCCTACTGGGACCTCATAAATCCCAGCAGACATGTGCTCTTCCCTGCTCTGTTGGAGCTACATCTACCTTCTAGCCTGCACTGGTCTGCACTGGCCTGCACTCTAGGATTGGCACATGGCCCATGGACCACACAACTCTACCTGCCTCTTAGAAGGCCTGCTCCAACTTGAGAAACCCAGGCCAGCCAACATCAGAGACAAACAGATGGTGAAATGTAAGGGAAAGAATATAATCATCAAAAGCCAATTCATTATGGCACCAGCAGAATCCAGATCTCTGACTACAGCAAGCTCTGGATACCCTAACACACATGAGGATCCACATGATAACTGTAAATACCACCTCATGAAGATGATAGAGGCCTTTAAATAGAATATAAACAATTCCCTTAAGCAAATTCAGAAAAACACAGTCAAACAGGTAAAATCCCTTAAAGAGGAAACAAATAAATCCCTTAAAGAAATACAGGAAAATACAATCAAGTAGGGGAAAGAATTGAACAAAACCATCCAAGATCTAAAAATGAAAATAGAAGCAATAAAAAAAAAACACAAATGTATGCAACCATAAAGATGGAAAACCTAGGAAAAAGAACAGGAACTTCAGATGCAAGAACTTCATCAACAGAATAGAAGAGATGGAAGAGAGAATCTCAGCTGTAGAAGATACCGTAGAAGAAACTGATACATCACTCAAAGAAAACGTAAAAAATTCCTAACTCAAAACATCCAGGAAATTTGGGACACTGTGAAAAGACCAAACCTAAGAATAATAGGAATAGAAGAAGGTGAAGATTCCTAGTTCAAAGGGCCAGAAAACATCTTCAACAAAATCATAAAAGAAAATTTCCCAACCTAAAGCAATGTCTATAAACACACAAGAAGCCTACAGAACACCAAATAGATTGAACCAGAAAAAGGAAATCCTCACACTACATAATATTCAAAACACTAAATTTACATAGCAAAATTGAACATTAGAAGCTTTAAGGGGAAAAGGTCAAGTAACATAAAGAAGAACGTATCAGAATTGCACCAGACATCTCAACACAGACTCTAAAAGCTGCAAGATCCTGGGAAGATGTTATGTAGACCCTAAGAGACCATGGATACCAGCCCATACTAGCAACTTAACAGCACACCTAAAAGCTCTAGAACAAAAAGAAGCAAACACACCTAAGAGGAATAGAAAGCAGGAAATAGTCAAATTGAGGGCCTAAATCAATCAATTAGAAACAAAGAATACAGGAATCAATAAGATAGATAAACTCTTAGCCAAACTTACTAGTCTAAATGTAATAAAAATGTGTGAGTGCCATACCAGTTGCCCTGCAACCCAACCCTCAGTTCCTGGAGGCTCTTGGAGAAAACCCCCCAGCAAGTACGCCTCGGACTACAATAAAGTTTGCATGATCAGAACCTCAGAAAACAATTGTGGAAAGATCAGGAATACAAGACACATATCTAAGCATAATAAACACAATATACAGCAAGCTAATAGCCAACATCTAATTAAATGAAGAGAAACTTAGAGCAATCTCACTAAAAGACAAGGCTGCCCACTCTCTCTGTATCTAGTCAATATAGTACTTGATGTTCTATCTAGAGCAATAAGACAACAAAATAGATCAAGGAGATATGATTTAGAAAGGAAGAAGTCAAGGTATTACTATTCACAGATGATATGATAGTATATAGAAGCAACCCCCAAAATTCTACCAGAGAATTCTATAGCTATAGCTGATAAACATCTTTAGCAAAGTAGCTGGATATAAAATTAACTCAAAAAAGTAATATGCCTTCTTTATGCAAATGATAAATGGGTTGAGAAAGAAAGTATGAAAAAACATCATTCACAATAGCCACAAATAATATAAATTATCTTGATGTAACCCTAACCGAGCAACTGAAAGATCTGTATGACAAGAACTTGAAACCCCCAAGGAAAGTAATTGTAGAAGACCTCAGAAGATGGAAAGTTCTCACATGCTCATGCATTGGTAGAATTCACATAGTAAATATCAAAACCAATTTATAGATTCAATACAGACTTTGAAAGAACAATTCTCAACTTCATGTGAAAAAACAAAAAAATCCCAGGGATGCAAAAACAATCCTGAACAATGAAAGAACCACTGAAGGAATTACCATTCCTAATCTCAATACAGAACAATGTTGATAAAAAACCATATGCTATTGGTACAGAAACAGACAGCTTGATCGATAGAATCAAATTGAAGACCCAAAAACAAATTCACACTTCTATGAACACTCAATTTTGGACAGATATGCCAAACATCATACAATGGAAAAAAGAAAGCAGCTTCAACCAATGGTGTTGGTCTAACTGGCTGTCAGCATGTTGAAGAATGCAAATAGAACCATATTTATCACCTTGCACAAAGCTTAAGCCCAGGTGGAACAAGAGCATCAACATAAAAACCAGATACACTGAATCTAATAGAAGAGAAAGTGGAAAATAACCCTTAGCTCATTGGCACAGGAGAAAAATTCTTGAACAGAACACAATGGCTCAGGCTCCAAGGTCAACAATTAATAAATGGGACCTCATGAAATTGGAAAGCTTCTATAAGGCAAAGGACACCATCAATAAGACAAAATAGTAGCCTACAGATTGGGAAAAGATCTTCACCAACCCTACATTCAATGAAAGGGCTAATATCCAAAATATATAGAGAAAGAACTGAAAGAGCTGAAGGGGTTTGCCACCTCATAGGAAGAACAACAATATCAACCAACCAGACCCCTCAGAGCTCCCAGGGACTAAACCACCAACCAAAGAGTACACATGAGGGATCTATGGTTCCACCCACATATGTAGCAGAGGATGGGATTGTCTGACATCAATAGGAGAAGAGGCCCTTGGTCTTGTGAATGCTTGATGCCTGAGTGTAGGGGAATGCCAGGGCAGTGACGTGAGAGTGAGTGGGTGGGAAGGGGAGAACCTTCATAGAAGCAGGGGGAAGGGATGAGATAGGGGAATTCCAGAGGGGAAATCAGGAAGAGGATAACATTTGAAATGTAAATATATAAAATACCCAGTTAAAAAGGAACCCAAGAAGTTAGACTCCAAATAACCAAATAACCCAATTTAAAAATGGGGTATAGAGATATACAGACAATTCTCAACAAAGGAATCTTGAATGGTCAAGAAGCACTTAAAGAAATGGTCAGCATCCTTAGTCATTAGGGAAATGCAAACAAAATGACCAGAGATTCCACTTTACACCAATCACAATGGCAAAGATTAAATACTCAAGTAACAGCAACACATGCTGATGTAGGGTGGAAAAAGATGAACACTGATATCCTGAGTGAGGTGACCCAGATCCAAAGAGACATGTATGATATGTACTCACTGATAAGTGACTATTAGCCAAAAAAGTACAGAATACACATGGTATACCCCACAGACCCAGAGAAGGTAAACAAGAAGGAAGGCCGAAGTAAGAATGGCTGAATCCCACTTAGAAAGGGGAACAAAATAGTCACGGGAAGCAGAGGGAAGGAGGGACCTGGGTGGCAGGGGGAGGGGGATAGGGAAACAGGATCAGATGTGAGAAGAGACAGGAGAAATGCCCAGAGTACTAGGAGAATGAATGGAAAATATGTACCTGCTCAGGTGGGAGATGGGAAAAATCTCTAGGAAGACCCAGAGATTTGGGATGGGGGAGGCTCCCAGGAGTCAATGAAGGTGACCTTATCTGAAATACCCAACAGTGGGGATATGGAACGTGAAGAGACGACCTCTTAGTAGCCAGATAAGCCTCCCAGTGGAGGGATGAAGACACCAATCCACCTACCAAACTTTGACCAAAATTGATCCTGTCTAAAAGAAATGCATAGACAAAAATGGAGCAGACACTGAAGGAATAGCTGATCAGTGACCAACCCATCTTGAGACCCATCCCATGGGCAGGCACATGTCTCTGACACTATTAGTGATGCTATGTTGTGCTTGCAGACAGGAGCCTAGGATAGCTGTCCTTTGAGAGGCTGTGCCAACAGCTGACTGAGACAGATGCAGATCCCCACAGTCAAACATTTGACAGAGGATAGGGACCCATATAGAGGAGTTAGGGGAAGAATTAAAGGCTCTGAAGGTAATGGAAACCCCACAGGAAGACCAACAGAATTAACCGAATCTGACCCCTTAGAGCTCTAGAGACTGAGCTACCAACTGAAAAGCATACATGGGCTGGACCAAGGCCCTATCACATGTGCAGCGAAGGGCTTCCTTGTCTGGCCTCAGTGAGAGAAGATGTGCCTAATTTTGAAGAGATTCAATACACCAGAGTAGAGGGACATCTGTTGTGGGCATCCTTTCAGGGGAAGGGGATAGAGGATAGGGAGGACCATGAGGTGGCCCCATTAGGAATGTAAATACATAAATAAATTTAAATAAAAAACAAACAAAACTTGAGCTCAAACAATCAGTCAAAATCAAATTTATAATTACGTAGTAAGAACTTTCCAGACACAGACTAAATAAAATTAGTGCATGGACTAAATATTCCCTGTCTGTCCAGGAA
>NW_021604633.1:2877417-2893386 GCF_004785775.1 Grammomys surdaster | reverse complement strand
CCCCCCCCCCCCTCACCCCCCCCTTCTCCCCCCCCCCCCCGGAGGGAGGGAGGGAGGGAGGGAGGGAGGGAGGGGAATGTATGTTCTGGTTAATAGCTGTACAATGTGTGAATTCTTTTCTCAAATAGGCACATCCAAATTGTATCACTGCTCAGTTTTATCCTTGACACTAGTGCAGAGTATATCTTATACATCGAAACCCTTTCTGTTGGCCCTGAACATTTACAATGAGGTGTATATTTTGTTTGGTTGGTTGGTTGGTTTGATTTGATCCTTTTCAGCTAAATGCTGAACTTCAATCTGGAACTGATAAAGCCAGGAAGTTGCTAATGCAGACTTAGATTTCTGCAAGGACTATATTCCCAACAGAATTCTGACCGAAAGACAGTCAAAGATCCACCCTGAATTTATTATATGTCTTTGGGACTCAACAGCCTGTTAGGCAGAAAGTAGGAAAATTAAAATAGTCAGTGACTGACAAGGGTCACTGAGTAAATTAAAGTCTCAGAATATGATTTTCTTATAGGCTCCAGCAATTTCTTCATTGCTTTATTTAGGGATACTTCTTGATAATCAGGACATTAATATAAGACATTAATGCCCCTAATGCTTATTTGAAATGCCCTAATGTTTATTAGAAATGTGGAGGGTTTAAAAACATCATGGATGATTGGCACCATTTTTATTCTTCATTACTGAAAATGTGGGCTCCCTGGTCTCGATTGTCAGATGGACTTTCCTTAGCCTCCTATGCAGGTCAATGCTTGTCTAGAGTGTTTATCCTTATGGTGGCTATATTTGGTTGTCAAGTTGACTACATTTAAAAGCAATTAACTAAAACTAAAAAGCCTTCGTATAGCAGCAATCCCTTGTCATACCTTTTGTTAAGCTTTAAGATTTTAAGTTTTCCTATCTATCCCATTACTTCAGATTCCCCAGAGCTGCCACTGTTTTATAAGTCATCTGTCAGGGCACAGATCTTCCCTGTGTCCTACTGAGATTTCACTCAGCACTCTCAACTTACCGCGTTAGTTTTTGTGGTGGTTTGAATAAAAATGACCCACATAGTCTCATAAGGAGTGGCACTAGTAGAAGGTGTGGCCTTGTTAGAAGAAGTATGTCACTAGGGAGTGGACTATAAGGTCTTAGATGTTCAAACTAGGTCTAGTGTGATACTCACTTCCTATTGCTTGCTGATCTAGATGTAGAACTCTCAGCTCCTTCTCCAGCACCATGCTTGCCTGCACATTGTCATGTCGTGCTTCTTGCCAAGACAATAGTGGATTAAAGCTCTAAAACTGTAAGCCAGCCCCAATTAAATTTTTTCCTTTATAAGCATGGTCTCTCTTTAAAGCAGTAGAAACCCTAACCAAAAGAGTCTTCTTCTCCTGTCTCTTTTCAAGCTATTTGGATGTAGGCTAGATGTTTTGATGGGATGTCTGGCTCTGCCAGAAAGAGACAGGAGTGCTGCAGACCAGCCAGGCTGTGCTGATGAACATGTTGTCAACTGCTGCTCACAGCCCCAGTTTCCCAAGTCTTAGCCTTTGTCTCTCTGAACCATAAACACTGTTACTTGAAGAGTTTCATCTAGACATCTCTTAAAGTCTTAAAACTCCTAATTCCAAATGGTAATTCTTAACTGGGTCAGAATGCCTTCCTTTACTAACCAGTTCATGACGCCACTAACATTTTATCAAAGAATAAGCTGAACAGCACCCTGCTTGATCCTATCTACCTACCCTCCCTCCACAAACCATCAGTCACTTGTCACATCCTCTGAGATTATTAATAAATACCTTCCTGCCACTCAATCTCCATCTCCATGGCAGCTCTCCATCCTTGTTCTAATCTGGTCAATCACAAACTGAACAGATTTCTAGCTACCAATATTCCAGCAGTTGTACACACATAAACACACACACACAGACACACACAGACACACACACACACACAAACACAGAGGGAGAGGGAGGGGGAGGGGAGAGGGAGAGGGAGAGGGAGAGGGAGCGGGAGAGGGAGAGGGAGCGGGAGAGGGAGAGGGAGAGGGAGAGGGAGAGAGAGAGAGAGAGAGCGAGAGAGAGCAGTCCAGTGCTTTTTTCCCCTTGGAAAACAGATTGTACTTATTCATTTACTAAAAGAAAATAATGGAACAGAATTCTAGACATAGCAACTCTGTGCTTATTAAAGCAAATAGTGTCTGATTTCTCTATCATACCTTTGGGCTGACCTTTTTCTCAAACTTAGAAACTTATCTGTTCTTATTTCCAACTAGATATTATAATAGAAATGAAAAGTGAGACTGTCTGAGTGCCATTTTAAAAGAATGGGCCACTGATTCATATGACAAGTAAATACACAGTTCCCCTTATGTAGCAAACTAAGGTGTAAGAATAATCAAGTTATAATACACAGAAAAGCAGATGTTGTAATTAGATATGTAGACTCTTAAAGTACTGAATGTTCAAGGCTGCGGAACATAATTGTTAATGTTTCATATTGAGGTGCTAGCATTAACATGACATCCTAGGGACAAATGACAAAGAAATGTGATAGTTGAATAGAGATGTGTTGGTCAAGTTAAGGGAACAAGGTCAACTGTTCTGGCTGTTATGTCAACTTGACAAAAACTAGTGTTATCTTTGAAGACGGAACCTCAATTTAGAAAATACCTCCATCAGGTTGGCCTGTAAATCAAGAAAATATCACACAGTTTCTTTATTAATGGCTGATATTAATCAAGGTGAAGGCAGAGCCCTCTGTAGACTGTGCCATTTCAAGACAAGTGGTCCTGAGTGGCATAGGAAATAGGGCTGAGAAAGTCGTGGAGACTGAGGCAGTAAGCAGCACCCCTCTGTGGCCCTTGCTTTGGTTCCTGGCTCCATGTTCCTGCCTTTCATGTTCCTATCCTGATTTTCCTTCGTGGTGTCCTGTAACTTATAGACTGCAATAAACCCTTTCCTATACATGTTGCTTTTTGTTAATGTTTATCAGGGCAATAGAAATCCAAGTATAACAATATGCTAAGTGTATTTCCAATGAAGTGACATCAAATCTCACTCTAGTGTGATTTAACTTAAAAATTTCAACATTTACATTTTTACTATTATAAAATAAAAATTTTTGGTTACAGATTAGTTGGAGAATTCAGTAAACTGAAACACAAGTCCTTCTGAAAAAACAGCAGAGTGCTCTGTGCAAAGAGCTTTCTCTGAGATCCAGTGATCAAAAGCTAACACCAGCATCCAAACTGAACTTTGAAATAAATCTTGAGGATCTCATGGATGGCATTCTCCTTCTAGTCTGTGCCTACAACAGGCATGCAGTAGTTGCTGAGTCTGACTATTGTTTTAGAGATAAGAGACTCTGTGCCTGGGTACAGTGACTATGACCCTCTAGGTAGTAGATACAGGAGAAAAAGAAAACCAAAATCAAAGTGTGATTTTATACATAGCTATAATCATTGATGTTAGGGATTTGCACAACCCACTATAATTAGCAAGACATCGTCAATTCTTACCATTGGCCTAGGGAGTCATATTTTTGATGGTATTCACACATATAAGACATGATATATCTATAAATATGCTTCCATTACATAAATTATAAAGATATTTTTCATTGTTTTATTTTTTTTGATGAGACAGTCTCATCATATATAGCCCAGGCTGGCCCAGTAGCTACTGTCCTGCCTTCTGACTGCTGAAACCATAGTGGCTCTAAAGAATTTTATTAAAAATTTAAAGGCAACTTGCTAAGACAGAGGACTGCAATTATGACTCTGTCTTGTGATTTATCTATAATTACCTGTGATAAAAACAAACAAACAAACAAACAACAATCAAACATCAAAACAAAATAAACAAAAACGGCAGGATGCCCACAAACACCTGTAACTACAGTTTCAAGAAATCTGATGATCCCTTCTGGCTTCCATGGACATCTGCACACACATGAGCACAGGTACACACATATACATTCATAAAATAAGATAAATCCTTTTCAAAGGTATTCATGAGACCAGTTGGGGAACACTCAATGAAGACATCATGATAATACAGTCACAGCTGACACTAGCATATATGGTGAGAAGACCAGGGATTGTTGGTTCTTCTTATGGAAGAATAATATAGAAATGAGCCCCTTCCTGTGCACAACAGTCCTCACAGTCCTGAGTTAAATAACTTAACCATTAGAAATTTTTGTTTGACCTGCTGATCTGGCAGATGTCCTGATGACACTAATATTACAAAGCTAATGAAAGTCAAATGAAGAAAGAGTAAAGAGAGTCTACTGTCAGGGCTGAGTCCTGAACAAGGACAGGGTGTCCTACCTCCTGAAGTTATACCAGCTGTCGACACTACACTGCCCTGGGCCTTAGAGGCTGGAAAATATTGAAAGAATCCAAGCAAAGCAGTACAAGTGTGTTGTGGACTGGGGAGAGATGATCTTAATCTAGGCTGGAACTGGGGGAGGGTTGAGATTGGTGTAAGCACAGCTGGGTAGAGAAACATAACTAGGAAATCATGAGGAGTCTCGGCAGGTTACAATAACATCCACAGCAAAGGTGGAGAGGACATATTTGAAAGTGTAACACTCAACAAGCTATTTCCCATTGACAAGCAGTCAGTAGAACTTGGGTGTACCCAGGTAAGAGGGATGGGCTCCTTTCAGAAGTGTTGCTCCTTGCTCCAGGAGAGGGCAACAATTTCAAATTGCTGAAGGCTGGCAAGGAGAAAAAAACTATCCAAGGCAGGATACCTGGGCATGTTCAGTTAGGGAGAAGGAGAAATCTGGAGGGAAAAGAAGCCCCAAGAGCTTATAGAGTCAGTCTGACCCAGAGCCCCAGATAGAATCAGTTTATAGTTTAGAGGTTCTCTCTCTCTCTCTCTGTCTCTCTCTCTCTGTCTCTGTCTCTGTCTCTCTCTCTCTCTCTGTCTCTCTCTGTCTCTCTCTCTCTCTGTCTCTGTCTCTGTCTCTCTCTCCCTCTCTCTCTCTCTCTCTCTCTCTCTCTCTCTCTGTCTCTCTCTCTCTCTGTCTCTCTCTCTCTCTCTCTCTCGCTAGTGTTTCTGTTGTTTTTCCATCTGCAACTGTTACTTTCCCTCTACCAGCTGCCTTTGGGATCTGCATTTTTATCCAAGACCTTCTAGAGTTTAGCCACCATTACTCTAGGCAGATGAAAGTTACATAGATGCCTTATGTCTCTGGCTGTCACACTCTGTTCTGAATCGACCTAAAAGGGAAATCATCACACAGTCACCAAAGATTACACATTTTAAGAAACTAATCTGTAAGAATCAAGGATAAAAAGCCATAACCAGGAATCTACATAAGAAATATGGCTTCCTTGGAAGGTATGTCCCAGGTCTTTGATGACATCTATGGTGATTAGTTTTTGTCAGCTTGACACAAATCTGGAAATACTTGGGAAGACAGGATCTCAGTTGAGGAATTACCTCAATCCAATTTTTCTATGGACACATGTGTGGGAGTGTTTCCTTCATTGCTAATTGATGCAGAATGGCCAAGCCAACTGTAGGCAGTGCAGCCCTGGGCAGGTAGGCCTGAGCTGTATAGAAACATGTCAGGCTGAACAAGTGGGAGCAAGCAGCAAGCAGTGGTCCCCATAGCCTCTTCTTCAAGCTTCCTGCTCAGAATTCTGCCTTGACTTCAGCCTGGCTTCCTCCACTGATGATGGATTAGAATTTGTAAGTCAAATAACACTATTTTTTGTCAGTGATTTATCACAGCAATACAAAGAAAACTAGAACAGGACCTCAACACAGGGAAATTGGTAACTTGCTTGGCCAGTGACTGAGAGTGTTGTGTGCTATAGAGGACAGTTTCCTCTGAATTGAACATTTCTGACTTCTAAGACTGTAGGGGTAAACAAAGGTCATATTCAGGAAAAGCTGAAATACATAAGATTCTGAAAACTCTCTTCCTGCTTTATGGAGGAGGAGGCGAGTGAGCAGTGCAGCTACAGAGAGATCTCCTAGTTCTGTGGAAGTTTTCTTCATGTTGAGTTGACACCTCCAGGAATGAAGCTTCTGTAAACCATCACTCATGTTGGGCTTTCAGGTCATTAGCTACGTGAGTCATCCTTCATTCTGGTAGGGACCTTTCACTGACACCATTGCAGTAACTCTGATAAAATTTCACTACTTCACCAAATGGTCTCTTTCTGCCTTTCTCAATCTCTCTCTTGCTCTCACTCTCTTGCTCTCTCTGTCTCTCTGTGTCTCTGTCTCTCGCCCTGTGTGTGAGTGCATGCAAGCATGTGTACGTGCATGTGTGTGTGTTATGTTGTGTCTCTCATGGAAAAATCTATCACACAACATCATGCTTGTTGACTCCTTAGGTCATAGTCACCTCTCAACTAGACTGAACTAGAAACGAGAATTAGGAGAATCAGACAGACTTGGGAACACCTGACTTCTTATAGTACTTTAACTGTTGCCCTACCAAAATGCACAAGACTAACTATGGAGCCTGAGAGCAGAAAAAAAAATCCCCACAGAGAATGGCAAAAACACACCCAGCTGCAAGAACCTAACTGATAAAATGAGGATGGGGCATAAACCCCATTAAGCCATTTCTTGAAGTAAAGGTGTCTTATGATTTTTATTGGTGTGACTAAAATAACTTGGGGAGAAAGGATTAATTCATCTTACAAGTCTCAAGTCCATTATCTAGGTAAGTCAGGTCGGAAACCCCGATAGGAATCTGGAGGTGGGAGCTGATGCAGAGGTCATTAAAGAGTGTTGTCTACTGCTTTACTCCTGTGGCTTTCTTATTCTGCTTTCTAATAGCACCCAGGACCACCAGCTCTGAAGTGTCACTAACCACAGTGAGCTGAGCTCTCCCACATCAATCATCCCTCAAGAAAATGTACCACAGACTTGCCCACCAGGCAACTTTGTAGGAGAATATTCTCAGTTGTAGTTCCATTTCCCCAAATGTCAATTTACACAAAACTATTCAGCATATCCAGAAAATTCAACCAACATGCCTGCAAGTAGCAGAGGCTGCCAAGGACTCTGGCTTCCCCGTGTGCTCATCTGCTAACACTCCTTAAAGAGTGTTTGGGATCCATTCCTGATCCCAAAACATTGAGGGGGAGATTTAAATTCATATAAATGAAGTAGACAAAGTTCATAGAAAATCTTACTTTATTTAATAATCAATGCATTTACAAACTCTCCTATTCACAGTCTTTATAACATTAGACATCTCAACTTTCCTGCACTGGGTAATTGACCTTTCTTAAGTGATGCTAATGTCCCTCATCCTCCTTAGCTCAGCTCTTCTCACCAAGTTATCTGGGAAGGAGCACAATGCACTGACATCTGGGTAATACTGGGATGTTGAGACTTCTGTCCAGGTGGTGTCCCTGTATAGTGAGATGAGAGACACCTACTTACATTCCAGCTGACACCACAGTTTTTCTCATCAGCCCAAGGTGGGGGTTCCTGCCTTTATTCTCAGAGTAATTGCTGCTCAGGGACACCCATCTTAGATCCAGCTCAAGATAATTACTGCTAGAAAGAGCACCAGGCAAAATCAGTTCTACCTCCAGATTAGATCATGTCTACCAAAGCACTCTTTTAAAAGTGACTTTGCATCTGTTCCTTCTCATTTAAAAAAAAATCCAGGGCATTGTGCCAGGTGACTCCTAAATGATGTTACAGCTCAAGTATTTGAAAATCAGTATCTTTTCTTCCAAAAGAATTCACAAACTCCTGGAGAACAAGGGGCTCACCTTGAGTTATACATCACTATGAAAACTGGCATGCCTAGCCTTTTGACACTTCAGCAGGACATCTTCATCCTCAAAGCTTATTCTTAAGAACCCCACAATCATGTTACTAAAAATAATCTGTGTTTTGTGTAAAGTTATAAGTTTATGCTGGGATCTATTGGGAGCTGTCCTTGGCCACATGCAGTCCATTGGCTATGGATTAGACATCTGTCATTCTACAGCTAGTGGGGTTCTTTCACTAGAACAGAGCTTTCTCTATATTAACTATCCTCAGTTAAAACTCCCCCATTCCCAGTATCCTTTTCATAACACCCATCTCTTACTACCCCTTCTCTTGAGTTTTTTATCTTCCTATCCTCATTTCCCCAGTCTCTTATGTCTCCTGCCTTCTTTGGATACTTCAGGTATACTCAAAACTAAATACTCTGAATTACAATCTATAAATACAATAAAACATGTGGCATTTGTGTTTATGGGTCTGGGTTACCTCACTTAGTATGATATTTTCCAGTATTATTGATTTACCTGCACATTTCATTTTTCTTTATTGCTGAAAAGAACTGCCTTGGTTTGTGTGTGTGTGTGTGTGTGTGTGTGTGCGTGCGTGTTATTTTATTATCTATTAATGGTTGAAGGACATCAAGCTTGGTTCTGTTGATACTGTAAGTAGAATGGCAGCGAAGGTGGACAAGCATCATTGGCCCCTGAATCATCACACACTGTGCAAGGAAGCCCTGCCTCCCAGTGCCATGTCTTTGGATGTTACCCTAAGAACTGACCCAGCCATCATTCTCACCTGCCTCAAAGCTTGTAAGCTTACAGTTGATAGCATATATTGTTCACAGTGACAATCTTATATGCTGATAAGCCACATCAGGATTACAGTTATAATACTAAGTTGTATAACTCAATGTTTGTTCATTGTTGATTTCTAAACCATTATGTTTGCCTATGTCTATATTTTCATAAACAAGAGTGACAGAGGAGAGACATCATACATGCACATCTGCTACAAGGAAATTTTGAAGTACTTCCTTCCAGTGCTTCCTTTGGAAACATTTCCTCCCAGTCAAGCACTTACTAAACTTGAAAGAGCAGCAGCATCCTGAGTAAGCACAGCCTGTGTGGCCTTCTCAATGGTGTATAACTGAAAGGGACAGAAGTCAGGGGTAATAATTCATAACCATTTAGAACTTGGTATCTCAGTTAGTGTTTCTATGGTTGCAATGAAACATTCTTACCAAAAATCAAGTTGGAAAGGAAAGGGTTTGTTTGGCTTATATTTCTAAAGTCCTATTCATCATTGAAAGAAGTCAGGACAGGAACTCAAACAGATTAGGAACCTTTAGGCAGAAGCTTATGCAGAGGCCCCAAAGGGAAGCTGCTTACTGGCTTGCTCATCATGGCTTGCTTAGTCTGCTTTTTATAAAACCCAGGACTACCATCCAAGGGATAGCACTACGCTAATTAATCAACCATTAGTTAAGAAAACAACCTAAAGCTAGATCTTATGGAGGCATTTTTCTAACCTGAGAGTCTCTCCTTTCTGATAAGTCTAGCTTGTGTCAAGTTGCCGTAAACTAGGTAGGACACATGGATAACACAGAAAACCAAAAAATCTGAGGCACTAACTCTTCAAATTTGAGCTGCTTTATTTTGAGAAACTGAATTAAAAGCTTTTGCCAGTGTGGTGTTTTGAATGAGAATGTATCAGTCTAATAGGCTCATATATTTGAGTGCTTGGCTCTGAAGTTGACAGAACTGTTTGGGAAGGGTTAGGGAGTATGGCCATGTTGGAGAAGGTGTGTCAATGGGGTGGACTTTGAGGTTTGAAAAGCCCATGTCAGGCCCATTCTTCCCCTTACCCCTTGTGCCTGCCACCATGCTCCCTGCTATGATGTTCATGGACTCTAATCCTCTGAAATTCTATGCAAGATCCTAATTAAACACTTCCTTTATAAGTTCCCTTGGTAATGGTGTTTCATTTTAGCAATAGAAGACTAATTAGAAAAGTCACTCACGGCCTGCTCCTCCCGGCTGGAGCAGACACAGAGTAGGTCTGCTCCCGTCCTGTGGAGAAACTGAATCCTGAGTCATCCAGGAGCCACTGCACTCAGAGCAGCTGGTAAGAACTCCATCTCACTCCCTAAACCCCAGAGATAGATCGGGGAGCCAGGGACATCCAGGGCACAGCAGCTACCCAAACCCCGCCCCTCCGGAATTCCACTTCCCTTCTGCCCCTGCCTGGTCCTCCGGGCTGGAGCAGACACAGAGTCGGTCTGCTCCCGTCCTGTGGAGAAACTGAATCCTGAGTCATCCAGGAGCCACTGCACTCAGAGCAGCTGGTAAGAACTCCATCTCACTCCCTAAACCCCAGAGATAGATCGGGGAGCCAGGGACATCCAGGGCACAGCAGCTACCCAAACCCCGCCCCTCCGGAATTCCACTTCCCTTCTGCCCCTGCCTGGTCCTCTGGGCTGGATCAGACACAGAGTTGGTCTGCTCCCGTCCTGTGGAGAAACTGAATCCTGAGTCATCCAGGAGCCACTGCACTCAGAGCAGGTGACACAGAGTCGGTCTGCTCCTGTCCTGTTGAGAAACTGAATCCTGAGTCATCCAGGAGCCACTGCACTCAGAGCAGCTGGAGCCACTGCACTCAGAGCAGCTGAAACTGAATCCTGAGTCATCGAGGACCCACTGCACTCAGAGCAGAAGGATTTCCAGATCCAAGAGGTGGCCTGAGTCCCAGGAGTTATTCCACCCAGGAGATTAGGAGCATAAGACCACAGAGACCTCTGGACTCTGAGGAGCTCTGCAATAAGCAAGATAACTGGAAATACAGACTCCAGTTTTACACAGTGAGGGCAGGTACCACTAGAGTTAACCAGATGGCGAAAGGCAAGCGCAAGAACATAAGCAACGGAAACCAAAGTTTCTTGGCATCATCAGTGCCCAATTCTCCCAATATAGCAAGCCCTGAACACCCCATCACACCTGAAAAGCAGGATTCAGAATTAAAATCACTTCTCATGATGATGATAGAGGATTATAAGAAGGAATTAAGTAACTCCCTTAAAGAAATACAGGAGAGTACAAGTAAACAGATAGAAGCCCTTAAAGAGGAATCACAGAAATCCCTTAAAGAAATGGAAGAAAACACAAAGAAGGAATTAAACAAAAACATTCAGGACCTGAAACTAGAAATAGAAACAATAAAGAAAGTTCAAAGGGAGACAACCATGGAGATAGAAAACCTAAGAAAGAGATCAGGAGTCACAGACGCAAGCATCACCAACCGAATACAAGAGATAGAAGAGAGAATCTCAAATGCAGAAGATACGGTGGAAAATATTGACACAGTTGTCAAAGAAAATGCAAAACGCAAAAAACTCCTAACTCAAAACATCCAGGAAATCCAGGACACAATGAGAAGACCAAACCTAAGGATAATAGGTATAGATGAGAATGAAGAGTCTCAACTTAAAGGGCCAGTAAATATCTTCAACAAAATTATTGAGGAAAACTTCCCTAACCTAAAGAACAAGATGCCCATAAACATACAAGAAGCCTACAGAACACCAAATAGACTAGACCAGAAAAGAAATACCTCCCGTCACATAATAATCAAAACATCAGATGCACAAAACAAAGAAAAAATACTAAAAGCAGTAAGGGAAAAAGGTCAAGTAACATATAAAGGCAGACCTATAAGAATTACACCAGACTTCTCACCAGAGACTATAAAAGCCAGAAGAGCCTGGACTGACATCATACAGACACTAAGAGAACACAATTGCCAGCCCAGATTACTATACCCAGCAAAACTCTCAATCACTATAGATGGTGAAACCAAGATATTCCATGACAAAACCAAATTTGCACAATATCTTCCCACAAACCCAGCACTTCAAAGGATAATTGATGGAAAATGCCAACACAAGGAGGGAAACTACAACCTAGGAAAAGCAAGTAAGTAATCTTCCAACAACCCCCAAAAAAGATACAAACATAACTTTACCTCTAATAAAAAAAATAACAGGAAGCAACAATCATTTTTCCTTAATATCTCTTAACATCAATGGTCTCAATTCCCCAATAAAAAGACGCAGACTATCAGACTGGATACACAAACAAGACCCAGAATTTTGCTGCATACAAGAAACGCACCTCAGTGACAAAGACAGACACTACCTCAGAATAAAAGGGTGGAAAACAATTTTTCAAGCCAATGGTCCCAAGAAACAAGCTGGAGTAGCCATTCTAATATCAAATAAAATCGACTTTCATCCAAAATTAATCAAAAAAGATAAGGAAGGACACTTCATACTCATCAAAGGAAAAATCTACCAAGGTGAACTCTCAATTCTGAACATCTATGCTCCAAATGCAAGGGCACCTACATACATAAAAGAAACTTTACTAAAGCTCAAAACACACATTACACCTCACACAATAATAGTGGGGGATTTCAACACCCCATTGTCAGCAATGGACAGATCATGGAAACAGAAACTAAACAGAGACACTTTGAAATTAACAGAAGTTATGAACCAAATGGACTTAACAGACATCTATAGAACATTTCATCCTAAAACAAAAGAATATACCTTTTTCTCAGCACCTCATGGTACCTTCTCCAAAATAGACCATATAATTGGTCACAAAACAAGCCTCTACAGATACAAAAAGATTGAAATAATCCCTTGCATCTTATCAGATCACCACGGACTAAGACTGGTCTTTAATAATGACAAAAACAATGGAAAACCCACGTACACATGGAAACTGAACAACTCTCTACTCAATGATGACTTGGTCAAGGAAGAAATAAAGAAAGAAATAAAAGACTTTTTAGAATTCAATGAAAATGAGGACACATCATACCAAAACTTGTGGGACTCCATGAAGGCAGTGCTAAGAGGAAAGCTCATAGCTCTAAGTGCCTACAAAAAGAAACTGGAAAGAGCACACACTAACAAGTTGACTGCACAACTAAAAGCTCTAGAACAAAAAGAAGCAAATACACCCAGGAGGAGTAGAAGGCAGGAAATAATCAAACTCAGGGCTGAAATCAACCAAATAGAAACAGAAAGAACAATACAAAATATCAATAAAACCAGGAGTTGGTTCTTTGAGAAAATCAACAAGATAGATAAACCCTTAGCCAGATTAACCAGAGGGCACAGAGACAGTATCCAAATTAATAAAATCAGAACTGAAAAGGGAGACATAACAACAGAAACTGAAGAAATTCAAAAAATCATCAGATCCTACTACAAAGGCCTATACTCAACAAAACTGGAAAACCTGGATGAAATGGACAATTTCCTAGACAGATACCAGGTACCGAAGTTAAACCAGGAGCAGATAAACCATCTAAATAGTCCCATAACCCCTCAGGAAATAGCAGCAGTCATCAAAAGCCTCCCCACTAAAAAAAGCCCAGGACCAGATGGTTTTAGTGCTGAATTCTATCAGACCTTCAAGGAAGACCTAATACCAATTCTCTTCAAACTATTCCACAAAATAGAGACAGAAGGAACACTACCCAATTCGTTCTATGAAGCTACAATTACACTCATACCCAAACCCCACAAGGACCCGACAAAGAAAGAGAACTTCAGACCAATCTCCCTTATGAACATCGATGCAAAAATACTCAATAAAATTCTAGCAAACCGAATCCAAGACCACATCAAAACAATCATCCATCATGATCAAGTAGGTTTTATCCCAGGAATGCAGGGATGGTTCAATATTCGGAAATCCATCAATGTAATCCACTATATAAACAAACTTAAAGAAAAAAACCACATGATCATCTCACTAGATGCTGAGAAAGCATTTGACAAAATTCAACATCCCTTCATGATAAAAGTCTTGGAAAGATCAGGAATTCAAGGCCCCTACCTAAACATAGTAAAAGCAATTTACAGCAAACCAGTAGCCAACATCAAGCTAAATGGAGAGAAACTTGAAGCAATCCCACTAAGATCAGGGACTAGACAAGGTTGCCCACTCTCCCCCTACCTATTCAATATAGTACTGGAAGTCTTAGCCAGAGCAATTAGACAGCAAAAAGAAGTCAAAGGGATACAAATAGGAAAGGAAGAAGTCAAAATATCGCTATTTGCAGATGATATGATAGTATACTTAAGTGACCCCCAAACTTCCACCAGAGAACTCCTAAACCTGATAAACAACTTCAGCAAAGTGGCTGGTTATAAAATCAACTCAAACAAATCAGTAGCCTTCCTCTACATGAAAGATAAACAGACTGAAAAAGAAATTAGGGAAATGACACCCTTCACAATAGTTGCAAATAATATAAAATACCTTGGTGTGAATCTAACCAAGCAAGTGAAAGACCTGTATGACAAGAACTTCAAGTCTCTGAAGAAAGAAATTGAAGAAGATCTCAGAAGATGGAAAGATCTCCCATGCTCATGGATTGGCAGGATTAATATAATAAAAATGGCCATCTTGCCAAAAGCAATCTACAGATTCAATGCAATCCCCATTAAAATCCCAACTCAATTCTTCACAGAGTTAGAAAAGGAAATTCTCAAATTCATATGGAATAACAAAAAACCCAGGATAGCGAAAACTATTCTCAACAATAAAAGAACTTCGGGAGGAATCACCATCCCTGACCTCAAGCTGTACTACAGAGCAATAGTGATAAAAACTACCTGGTATTGGTACAGAGACAGGCAGGAAGATCAATGGAATAGAATTGAAGACCCAGAAATGAACCCACACTCCTATGGTCACTTGATCTTTGACAAAGGAGCTAAAACTGTCCAGTGGAAAAAGGACAGCATTTTCAACAAATGGTGCTGGTTCAACTGGAAGACAACATGTAGAAGAATGAAAATTGATCCATTCTTATCCCCTTGTACAAAGCTCAAGTCTAAGTGGATAAAGGACCTCCACATAAAACCAGATACACTGAAACTAATAGAAGAGAAGGTGGGGAAAAGCCTCGAATACTTGGGCACAGGGGAAAAGTTCCTGAACAGAACTCCAATGGCATATGCTCTAAGATC
The DNA here is from genome assembly GCF_004785775.1 of Grammomys surdaster. Taxonomy (NCBI): domain Eukaryota; kingdom Metazoa; phylum Chordata; class Mammalia; order Rodentia; family Muridae; genus Grammomys; species Grammomys surdaster. The sequence goes on along the minus strand of NW_021604633.1, from coordinate 2,878,578 downwards.
GAGAATTGACAAATGGGACTTCATAAAATTGCAAAGTTTCTGTAAGGCAAAGGACACTGTCAATAGGACAAAACGACAACCAACAAATTGGGAAAAGATCTTTACCAATCCTTCATCTGATAGAGGGCTAATATCCAATATATACAAAGAACTCAAGAAATTAGACTCCAGACAACCAAATTACCCTATTAAAAAATGGGGTATAGAGCTTAACAAAGAATTTTCAACAGAAGAAACTCGAATGGCCGAGAAGCACCTAAAGAAATGCTCGGCATCCTTAGTCGTCAGGGAAATGCAAATCAAAACAACCCTGAGATTCCATCTCACACCAGTCAGAATGGCTAAGATTAAAAACTCAGGTGATAGTAGATGCTGGCGAGGGTGTGGAGAAAGAGGAACACTCCTCCATTGTTGGTGGGACTGCAAGATGGTGCAACCACTTTGGAAATCAGTCTGGCGGTTCCTCAGAAAATTGGACATAGCATTACCCGAGGATCCAGCTATACCACTCCTAGGCATATACCCAGAAGATGCTCGAACATATAACAAGGACATATGCTCAACTATGTTCATAGCAGCCTTATTTATAATAGCCAGGAGCTGGAAAGAACCCAGATGTCCTTCAACTGAGGAATGGATTCAAAAAATGTGGTATATTTACACAATGGAGTATTACTCAGCTATTAAAAACAATGAATTCGAGAGGTTCCTAGGTAAATGGATGGAACTAGAAATTATCATCCTGAGTGAGGTAAGCCAATCACAAAAGAAGACACATGGTGTTCACTCACTGATTATTGGATATTAGCCTAGAACCTTGAAATGCCCAAGATGCAACTCACAGGCCACATGAAGCCCATAAAGAAGGAAGACCAAGTGAGGGTGATTCGGTCCTTCTTAGAAGGAGCAACAAAATACTCAAGGGAGCAAATATGGAGACAAAGTGAGGGACAGAAACTGAAGGAGGGGCCGTCTCAAGACCACCCCACCTGAGTATCTATCCCATGTGCAATCACCAAAGGTAGATGCTGATGTGGAAGACAGGAAGTGCATGCTGATAAGAGCCTGATATGGATATCTCCTCAGAGGCCTTCAAGAGTCAGACATATTCAGAGGCAGATGCTCACAACTAGCCATTGAACTGATCATGGGGTTCTCAAT
>NW_021604633.1:2845505-2872417 GCF_004785775.1 Grammomys surdaster | reverse complement strand
GATAGATAGATAGATAGATAGATAGATAGATAGATAGATAGATAGATGATAGATAGATAGATAGATGATAGATAGACAGAGACAGAGAGAGACAGAGACAGAGACACAGGGAGAGACAGAAAGAAAGACAGAGACAGAAAGAGAGACAGAGAGAGACAAAAAGAGACAACAACAGAGACAGACAGAGAGAGGAGAAAGAATGAGAATGAACATGTAAATTACTGGTAGTAACAACCTGACAAGCAACAATAAGCAAAATTATCAGGGAAATATATAAATGAACAATACCTTTCTTAAGTAAGTATCATGAGCTATTTAAAGTGATCACATAGTATTCAAACACATGAAAGGAGTGTTAAGGTTTACCATATGTGCCTACCTCATGCATACCTGAGACTAAACCTATAAAATGATCTCTGAAACAGGAATAAATGTCAACTAGATATTTCTACTCACACACCGTCTCCATTTGCTGACTTTATACGCATAGTGGGGTTGAATGGAAAGGAGAAAATGTTGACAGATTAAATGTTAAAACAAATCTGAGGTATCTAAAATATATCTAGAAATAAAAAAAAAATCCAACTTAAGAAAGAGAAGGAGAAATACATAAATAAAAATGACAGTGCCAACATTGTGTCACAGTTAGATGTATGCTAATACTAAAAACCCAAAGCAGCTTTATATGACTAAACATGTGTATCAGGGCACAAACGCTAAAACTTCAAAATAAGCCCAGGTGTCATAGTTCACACAGCCAATCCAGCTCTGTGTAGGCTGAACTAGGAGGATAGTCAAGGGTTAGAGACCATCCTGTGCCAGATAGAACTCCCTGGCTACAGAAGAAAAAATTACAAATATATGTTAAACAATTCCATCTTTCATCTCTATCAAACATTTAGTTAATTAAAACACAGAAGGCTGTTTGACAATAAATGCTAAAATTCTATTCTATTAAGATAAATTAATGAATTCCTGAATTGCTGAAGTTGTAGTTTATTATATCAAAGATAGATTTTTTTCTAAATAATTGCATACATTTAACAAAATATCAGTGCTATTGAAAATTACTAGGAGTGTAGCCTATCTATCCAGTCACAGTGAGAATCAGGTAATTAATGCACACTAGTGCTCCACTCACCTTCTCCACGCTTGCTTCATCCAGGGTTCCTGCAAACCACACAGCTGCACATTTGTCAAAGCACATAGCGATATATCTAAAACCAATTAAAAATGGGCCAGAATAGACAGACCCAAAATAAATACACACCCTAAATGATAGTGCGAAAACCAAACCGAACCGAACCGAACCGAACTGAACCGAACCAAACCAAACCAAATCAAACTAAACAAAATAAAGTGAAACAAATCACCAAGACAGAGCAGAAGCTGAATATCTTCATTAGAAATGCTAGGGATTGGGGTTGGAAAGAAGGCTCAGTGGCTAAGAGCCCTTGCTCTTACAGAGGACCCCTAAATCCACATGGCAGCTCACAACTGCCTATAACTGGTTCCAGGAGATCTGATTCCCTCTTCTAGCCTCTGGAGGCCACACAGCAGACACACATATGATGCACATATATACATGTAGGCAAAACAACCATATGCCGAAAACAAAAACAAATAAATCCTTAATACAAAAATAAATAAATAAATAAATAAATAAATAAATACTGGGGACCATAGCATTTCAGATTCTGGATGATTCCTTATTTGGTCTTATTTGCATATACATATGACCATATCCTAAGGATGAGTCCTATGTCAAGGAATCTTCTGTTGCTAAAACAAATGGCTATAGTAACATAAAGAATGTATTTTAAGTCAAGTTTGGAGGTTCTACTGGGCCACATTGTCTTGCGTCCTGTCAGGGGCAATGCATTATGGTGAGAATGCATGGAGAAGGAAAACTGCCCACCACATGGACTTAGAGTAATAGAGGAGAGAGAAGAGGTTCCCCTACCCAATAGCATAGAGAACTCCGACTGGATCTCCATTGTGGAAAGGTTTCACTGACCTCCAAGGAGGCCTCCTGGGAAACACACTTCTAACACATAGACCTCCGGATTCCTTTAAGGTCCAAATTATAGCAAGACACATGTGTAAATATGAAATTCATTTGTATTTCTTATGTTTCTCACACAAACATCCTGAATATACACACACACACAATCATTTTAGTGCACCTGAATTTTGACCATAACTTATACATGAGGTTAAGTGTGGAACTTATATATGTCACTCAAAAACTTGACTTTGGAGATTTAGGTGTTTAATCTACTACTACAACAACAAAAACTATTTTGTAAGAAGAGAACCTAGATCTGAGAAGGGTTAAGAAGCCATCATGATGAGTATTATATCTGAATACATGACAGGTTGTGGTTCCTAACTGATCATCTCCACTGAGGAAAAAAGAAGATGTTAAAGATGGTAGTTAAATGTGAAAAGACACCAAAATAATCTGCTAAGAAATGAGTGTGGAAAATCTAGCAGGCTATGGGAGTCAGAGCAGCATCTCTGTGATATAAAGCTGACATACTCAGAACTGGATCTGTAATGGCTCACTACTGTAGCCTGGCCTCAAGCACACTCACAGCATCTTGTGCCTAGAAGACTGGGGCTACCCAGCCCAACTCTGCATGTGAGAATAATTTAAGACCAACCTATCTCCCACCTCTAGTCCTCTTTTCTCTAAAGGGAAAATGGACTTTATTTATTTATTTATTTATTGCTTACATATACTTGTATTGATATACTGACAACTTAAAGAGGGATGTTGAAACATATAAAACACATGTATCTATGGAAAGACCCACAGTCATAGTTACATGATAGAATATTTAGTCTGGGCAGCAGAGGTTCTACTGCAGGGGGATAAATTTGGTAAGTAAGCAAGAGCATGCTTTTACCTGCACCTGTGGTATACTACAAGAATCAGAACAGGAGAAAAGACACATGCAGACAAAACACAGGGAACTTGCAGTCAGGAGATCTAATCTGAAACAAATATCAACTAGAAGAAAAATCATCCCAGATGGAGAACTCAAACAAGAAAGAGTAAAGGAATCATTGACCTAAACAATCCAGATCTAGGAAAACAGCGAGGACACATCATAGGGTTGGAAGTTGGTATTGATAAAATGCACAGAGTCAGGATGCAGAATCAGGGAGAGCAAGGTGAGTTGAAGTATTCTTGATATTATTTTACTTACTTCTGGAAGGGGAATAAACCTGTTCCCAAGTTTCAGCTTTGATGGGATTATGAACAGAGCTTGTCTGCCTGGCATGCCCATATGAAGAGGAGCTAGCTACTGTAGTCTAAGGAAAAGAAGCATCTTTATATCGTCAATACAAAAAAAAAAGACAAGAGAGATGAAGAAAAGACAGCAGGCCAATATGAAAAAACCAGTTCTTCATATAAAAATGACAGATCGAATGCAGCCATGAAATGAGAAACAATGAAGTGATTTGTAGAGAGACATCTCACAAAAGCAGGCAAGTCAGCTGCATAAAATTTCTGATCTAACATGCTGTATGTCATCTATCCTAATGTCTCCCCATGAAACTGATTTCTGAGCAGTGCAATGCTAGCTAGGGCCAGTGTGGTGGGGGAGCGGCACATCATGCATGTGTCTAATATGCTGTCAATGAGAATACAATTTGCACATGTATTTATGTCTTGTATATCATCCACCTGCCTGTCATCCATCTTTCTCATCCATCATATATCAACTATCGATCTGTCATCTATCTACCTCTTATCTATGTATCATTTATCCATCATCTATCTATCTATCTATCTATCTATCTATCTATCTATCTATCTATCTATCTGTAATCTATCTATCATTATCTTTAGTCTGACAGAAATGAAATAAATTTAGTTCGGTTAGCCCAACTCAAAAACTAATTAAAAGTCTCCTCTCTCAAAGGTGAAGGTGCCCTATGCTCATAAAGCCACACAGACTATGTGAAGAAGGGGCAAGGTCTCACTGGGCCCAGAGGATAACATTCGCACTTAACGAGAAAGTGATGAAAATGTTCCTGTTTCATTTTATGAAAAAAAATAAAACAAAAAGCAGCTTACAATGAATAAACGTTGAAAAGTGAAAGAAAACCATGCCAGTATACACAGATAGAGTAGGAGAGGTGGATCAGGGTACCCTCAACCATGTGTACCTTCTCCACTTTGGACCTCAGCTGGCCCCTGTCTATGCATCAGGCTCTTGGCTGCTGTGTAGTTCCTCCAGCCACACACTGTTGCTTGGTCTCTGGTGCTGGAACAAACTGTGGATTGGGCAGTTTTCTCTCTTCCTCAGAACTGTTAACTTCTCTTTCATCTCTGACTTCCTTCGTTTCCTCTGCAAATGGCCTCATCCTACAGCATTTTTTAAATGAAACTTTCCATGCTGGATGTTTACTATTCTTGTGTTCAGACTTATTTCTCAGGGTGAATCAGTGTTGCAATGAGTTGTTTTCTCAGAAAATTATGGCTTTTCTTGGAAAGGAAGAAGACACTTGGACTTCACAGAAGGTGGACTGTCCTCTCTCCCGCTGTATGCCATATCCCTCTGTGCTGAAATCTCACCTTATAGAATTTGGGTTCAAAAGCCTGGGGGGTTTTTAATGTGCCTTGGGTTATGCTGAGGCTAAAGTTATTTCATTTGTAGAACTGGTAGTATTCCTGAGGTCTTGGTCTGTGGATAGATTTTTGGCCAGCATTTTCATAGCTTTAACAGTGAGGGCATCATTTCCCTTTTCTTAGATGGCAGGGTCGGGGATGAACTCAATTCATGTCTCAAGTTCTGGCAGCAGCATCCTAGCTTCCTGCCTGAGGTCTGGGACTACAGAGGATCTGAGGCAGATCTGGAAGCTTTAGGAACAATTCAAGTGCAGTGAGAACTCCCACAGCAGTTAGTCTCCTGCCCAACTCAGACATTACCTTTCATAAGACCTTAAAGAAAGGTCATGAGGCTAAGAAAATTAAATAAATAAATGACCATAGATAAAGGGTTGAGCTTTGCACTTATCTCAAGAGCTGAGGGGAGGAAAGGTTGTGTTTTCTCACACCCTCGTGTCCCCGTGGTAACCTGAAAATCTCCTTTGCAAGCCACCCTTGAGCTATCAAGACTTCCTACGAAATGTTTGCCTGTTGCAATCCAAGGTTAAAGAAAAATAGACACACATATACAAGGCTGCAGAATGTTTACTTTTGGGGGCTTTTACTGCTGCAAAATCAACTCTGTTATCTTACTCAGAATGCTCTTTCTCCCCAGAGCTGAGGGATGGGCTGCTGCAGAGTGGTCCCACGTGAAATGACTCCCATCTGGAAGAGCAGGGCTGTCAAGGGGTCAGATGACTGCAGGGCTGGTATTTGTCAACACTGGGTACTGAAGCTGTCAGAGATACCTTAATGAGAAATGCTCAGCTTCAGTGCCACACAGAAAACAAGACTGGAATCACACGTGGTCGGAGCCAAAGAAAGAAACAGGTGAATGGTGTGTCGGGGTCGGGGGAGATCTTACTTTACACAACAGGAAGAGTCAGCATTTCTGGGAGACCATGCTCATTATTTAAAAGACCTAGAGCCAGGAGAACTGCACAGAGGTAATTGCTATAAATTAATTAGAGGTAAACAAGGATGGGCAAGAGAGATCAGCTTTGCCTTTGTCAGTGTTCCTCAACCTAAAGATTTGATCTTTTCATACAGCTAGTTCCTTGTGCTGTGGTGACACACCCCCAACCACAAAATTCTTTATTGGCGATGTCATAGTTGTAATTTTGCTGCTGTTATAAATCATAACTATCTGATATGCAGGACATCTGATATATGACTCTCAAAGGGGCCGAGACCCACAAGTTGAGAACCGTTGGTTGGCCTATGTCATAAGCAGATTTAACTATGTCTACCCCTACTTTGCAAAAAAGCAGTCCATGGTGGTTAAGGGCATCTGCTGCTCTTGCAGAAGACCTGAGTTTGAGTTCCAGCACACATGTGGTGGCTCACAACCATCTTGAAATCCAGTTCTGGTGGATCTAACATTTAAATACATACATGCATGCAGGTAAAATTGCGTATGGAAAATAAACCTTTAAGAATCAGTGCATTAATTTATTTTTAGTAAAGGGACAAAAGAGACATGAGAGTTAAGAGAGAAACTAGTTGAGAAGAAAGGGGTCAGCAGTGATGACATTGAGGGAGGGAGCATGAAAACAGAGCATCATAGCCAGTAGTGTAAAAAAACAATAGTTAAATACAAAGGCTTGAGGTAGCTTATCTTTACCATAGCTCTCATCAGCACCAAACCTTACTGGGGTGAGGCATACGATAAGTAAGGCATAAGATGTAAGTAAGATGTAAGACAGTCTGAATGGTGAACGGGGATGGTGCAACCTCAGCTCTCATCCACAAGGCACTGCACTTCTCTTTAGAACTCAAGATCCTACCTCATTTCTTCTGTGGACAAGAATGAGAGTTCTTATGTACTAGTTCACTAACACACTGAAGTGATAATCTACCTCCTATTTATTTCCTTGACACCACCCAAATAGGAAGACACTGTAGCCCAACAGTCAGAAACACCAGGACGGTTGAACGGGTGTTATGAAAACAGCCCATTACTATGGAGCCCTTGGGCAGATGTCACTAATGCAAAAGAGACACAATGCCAGAGTGGTCTGCAGATGGCTTCACTGAGCAGTGCTATAGGGCCCGAACCAGTATGCTTTTTGAAATGAGGAAGCCAGGACTCTGAGCAAGTAGGCAACACCAGGAACTAAAAAGTTTCCTGTGACAAAAGCAAAACCAGTGTAAGCAGAGAGCATGCCCCGACGTGGGGGAGGATAGAGAGGGACACATTGAAGCAGCAGAACAGTGACCTGCAAGCATTGCTCTCTCACTAATGAACCAGAATTTCTGAAAGTCACAACTGCCATGTTCCCCGAGCTCCCCATTAAAGCAGAGAAAATGACATTCACCTCAAAGGATGCTTTATATATCAGCTACTAATAACTCATATCACTGGGCTAGAAAGTGAGGACTGATAGGAAAAGAAACTGTGTTAACCCATGATTAACCAGTCCTGGGTGCATCCTGGAACAGTACTTGAGTGTCCTGTATCCCCCTCCCCCCTCAATAACCCCCAAGAAAGTTCCTGAGCTCCATATTCACATAAATGTGTGTTTTAAAATATCATCCTAAATTCTTACTGGAATAAGCCTTTCCACATCGGCTCATATGAAAGGTATTTTCCTGTTTCCTCTGTTCCCAGCGAGAGGTTACACACATTTTGAGACTTCTGTGCATTTCACATTTCAGCAGCACATTTTACTCCAGAGATCCCAGGAAGCTGTTCTAGTTACTATACACACAGCATGCTACCAGGCAGCTTCATGGGCTTAGCCAGGTTCCAGAGTTGACCTGTGCCTCATCCGTCTGACAGTTCAATACACATGTAAAAATAAAATCTTGCAGTTTGCATATGCATGCAAAATCAGCAAAACAAATGTTCAGTGTGATTACAGAACAAAGCCCCATGGTGCTGAGGTGCTGAAAGGATCAGACATTCAGTTACAGAAAAAAGTAGCAAGAACAAACAGAGGGGCTTGACTGCTTCTCACAGATGTCAGCTTCTTAGTGGTCATCCACACTCTAAGAAAACATTCACAAGACATCTTAGAATAAACCTGTGATGCACTCTCTCAAACACAGAATTATAAATGTACCAGGAATCAGGATGCTGCAGTTAATTCTTTAAGCTTGGCTGGGTAGAGACAAGGGACCCACCTCTGGTTTCCCCACTTGCTCTTCACAGTTTTTCGAGTGTCTCCCTCATCCCTTCACCCCCAACACTCCTGGCACCAATCTCAGCTTTGATTTTAGAGTCAGGTGCAAGAGCTTCTTGACCTTCTTGGAAAAAAAAATATTTCACCCCTTTGTATTATTTTAGTGCCTTGTGAATATTAATTTCATTGCATTTGTGATCCTACATGGTCTTTATTTATTCAGAAGTCAGTGTTGAGTAAGACTGACACTCAATAATCCTCAGATGAGGTGACATTATAAGGAATGTACTTACACACTGACACATGGCCTATGCAACAAAGTAAGATATCTATCTATATATGGATCTATCTATCTATCTATCTATCTATCTATCTATCTATCTATCTATCTCACCTATCTATCTCTGTATACATTTATTCCATTACCAAATAAGAAAAACTGGGAAACATTCTTTAGAGACACACACTGTAAATCTCTGGAGAAAAAGGTAATGAATAGGCATTTTATTCTATCCATAGCTTGATATAAAAAGAATATTTCCTTTAGTTTTTCAGAGAGGATCAACATGCAATATTTTCACAATGTAGGCTAATGAAATTTTAGAATAATGCAATTTTATTTTTGGGTAAGGCACTTTGAGGGCTCACCCCCTTTAAGCTATAGAAACTATGTTGGGCTTTATAGGATTTAGCAATGGTAAGCCTTAAGACAGAATGAAGCTGCTTTAGCCCTCTGTTTTCTATGACCAGCAATCCCACACTCAGACTGAATGCTGTACTTCTTTCTCTTTGTTGGGCATTCCCTGGATGCACTGTATTGTTTCCCCACTGACCACAATGGAGAAGTTTCTTTTTCTATATTGGTTATTTTGTTTATTATCATTTCAAATGTTATCCTCCTTCTGGGTTTCCTCTCTGAAAACCCCTTATCCTACTCCCTCCCCCTTGCCTACACGAGGGTGCTCCCCCACACACCCACTCCTGCCTCCTTGCCATAGCATTCCCCTATGCTGGGGCATCAAGCCTTCACAGGACCAAGGGCCTCCCCTCCCTTTGATGCCAAGAAAGGCCATCCTCTGCTACATATGTGGCTGAAGCCATGGGTTTCTCCATGTGTACTCTTTGGTTGGTTGTTTAGTCCCTGGGAGCTCTAGAGGGTCTGGATGGTTGATATTGTTGTTCTTCCTGTGGGATTGCAAACCCCTTCAGTTCCTTCAGTCCTTCCCCTAACTAACTATTTCACTGGGGTCCCCCTGCTCAGTCCAATGGTTGGTTACAAACATCCTCATCTGTATCAGTAAGGCTCTGGCCCAACATCTCAGGAGACATCCATATCAGGCTCCTATAAGTAAGCACTACTTGGTATCAGCAATAGTGTCTGGGTTTGTTGTCTGTATATGGGATGGATCCCCAGGTGGGGCAGTCTGTGAGTGGCCTTTCCTTCAGTCTCTGCTCTATTCTTTGTCCCTTTATTTCCTTTAGACAGCAGTAATTCTAGGTTATAATTTTGAGAAGGGTGGGTGGCCCCATCCCTCAACTGTGGCTGTGCCTAACCTCTGGATATGGTCTCTACAGGTTCTCTCTCTGAGAAGTTTCTTGCTAGTACTCTGAAGCACCCCATGGAGTTCACAAGACCAAGTATAAGAGGTAGGATTCTGATCACTAAAATGTAGGAGTGGAGAAGGTTAAAACTTTTACACTATATGATTTTTTCTTTAAACTTTACAACTTTTTGTTGCATTTACTTATTGTGGGGAGCATGCAGAGGTCATAGAACAACTTGTGGAACCCAAATCTTTCTACTAAGTGGGTCAAGGGAATCCAAGCTGTCAGGCCTAAACCACAGAGCTACCCACAGGCCCCCACCTGCAAGATTCTTTAATCTACATATTACCTCATATGTTGGCAGAGAGTGGAGTGGTAGGAGGAAGCAAGGGACTGAGGTATCCAAGAGAAGAGAAGAGGATGCAGCTAGAATCTGTTCAAATCACATCCCATATCTGCTCCCAGCATGGTGGCCAGATAATGGTGCTGTTCTCTAAGATAAGCAACATGATGAGAACTACAGTCTTCTGTAATTGATATCTGTATCTACAGCTATATCCATCTACCTTGCATTGAATAAAAATATCAAAGCTCAAGATTCAAAACTGAACCTTAATTAGTTTGCTGAGAGAAACAGCTGGAGGCCTGTTGATATACTCAGCCCTGGAGTTATGTTGTATGAAGATAACTAGGTAGCTTGTGTTTTAACATTATCACATGGCCTGTTCCAGAATCACCCAAGAGCATTGTTTATATGCTGTCCCAGGGTTTTCGGATCCTGTCATTTTTAAGCGAGTCCAAGATTGTATCTTTGCCATGGATTTCTGGGAGATGCTGGTACTGAGAGTCTAGGAGACTGCACACGAAGAGACTGCACAATAGATTTACCACAGTGCTTCATGGGCAGTGAGCAAGAGGAGTGAAAGAAAGGCAGATGGGGACCGTCACACAGAGCTGCAGCTGTCAACAGACAGGAAACAAAAGTTCCTTTGGTGCCAGTCCCACCTGACACATTTACCACACAATTCCTGCATCTGAGACTCGGAATCAGTGTAGAAGAGAGTGGTTTTAAGAGCCAGAGGAACAGGAAGTTTCCTGTGAGATCCCATCTTCTAGGGGAATAAAAAAGAAAACTATGATTTCAAGTGTCCCTGATGCCTGCTTTTGTTCCACTCTCTCTTCTGACATTGTTCACGGGGGTTTCCCATAATGCAATGGATTGATTTCTCTAGGAAATCAAAACATACTCCAGGAGTCTTTTTAGCAACTGATTTTTGTCTTTCAACAAACTTATCAATGTCACTTAACATGATTTTTTCTTCTTTAAAAATAAGGTCTTTTTCCTCTATAATATAATCTTAGTAACAAATTGACTCTTGCTCAATTATAATTAGTGATGTAGTTCAAAGCTCACATGTGTGTGATTCACTGGGAGTTTGGGAGACTCGAAGGGTTGGAGGGAACTAGGAGTTTTAGACAGATGAGTGGCGGTGAATCAGCCTTCATCATCCCATAGTGAGCTCATGGCTGTAAGTAGAAGTTCATTGGCCTGGTTCTGTTACAGAGGGAATGACCTAGCCAGTTTCATGTCAAAGAGATGTCTCGGGGACTCCAGCCAGCCCTGAGTGTCTTTTATCTGCTTGTGTGTGACATTCTAGAGTTAATGCTAAGAAAAATAATACTCAAGGGACTCTATCATATTAGCCAATTGGGTACCGAAAAATTACCATCCCTATATCTACATATATTCCTCTTGATTTCAAAGATACCTTTACTAGTGAGCCAATAGATGCAAGACAAGGACCCAATTGTACTGACAGCTACACAGTGGTTTTGGAGCATAATCTTGGCTTAGGGATTTTCTTGGTACTGAGTTTGGCAGTTCTCCCCTGTTATCCATTTCTAACTCTCCTCTGTCTCAGGGATGACTGTCATGTCACCCTGAAAGTTTAGGATCAAATGACATAGTCAGTATTTTTCTCCTTTTGTCTCTTACCAAGAATCGCCATTGTGTAGCGTCTTCTAACTTCAGTGCTGTCATGATCCAGAAATTGATTAGTAGAGAAGTGATTATCTGCACTGAATCCCAGGTCACAAGAGGACTGACAGTCATATACACTAACTTCTGTTGTGTGAATGTAAAGCACGTGTGTGAGAGATGAAAGAGAACATGGCCTTAGACAAAATGAGGGTCTCCAGCTGGCAGCATCAGGATCATGCTAGTGGAAGACAGGTGTACCCTAGCTGTGTGTCAATCATTTGTCCTGCTTCTGAGATGTGCAGGAAGAAAGTATTAAATCTGCAAGCACTTTTATCTAAGACCTTAAAATACCACATTGATATTTGATTTATGCTTGAGACTCTAATTTCATTCGTAACTATGTTCACACACAATAACACTACCTTGGTCAGGGGTTCAATGACACAGAGGGTGATGCTGGGCCACCGCCAGCTTATTTATCCTAGTAGGTCACAAGGAAGAAGGCCAAGCCAACTGAATGTGAAGTCTAGATTGTTCTTTTTTTTAAGATTTATTTATTTATTTATTTATTTATTTATTTATTTATTTATTTATTTAATGTATGGGAGATGGGAGTACACTGTCACTCTCTTCAGACACACCAGAAGAGGGCATCAGATCCCATTACAGATGGTTGTGAGTCACCATGTGGTGGCTGGGAATTGAACTCAGGACCTCTGAAAGAACAGTCTGTGCTTTTAACTGCTGAGCCATCTCCCCAGCCCTAGATTATTCTTGATTTAAGCAGCACACAGGGAAATGCACAAGTGGATTGGGTATGCTTACTTGGAGGCTGTGGATTGAAGATCTACATTGCTTAATGTTCGCCAGTGGGAGCATGTGAGAAATCTATTTCCTGTGCTGTGTACAAACTCAGGGATAGTCACATCCCAGACCATGACAACCTAGAACTAAAGGGTCAACGAGACCTCTCAATGGGGGGCTAGTAACCACCATTACCAATTTCATACATCACCCTTAAGATGTATTTTCCCCCCATCATGTCTTTATAAATATGCAAACAATAAACTGAGAATGATACATTGAGGTATGAGTAAAAAAAGAAAAACAAATGAAACATAGAAACCGAGTTATTTAAAAGTCAAAACAAGTCAAGACTAATCACTAAGTACACCAGATAAGTAGACCAAGAAAGGTTAAGATAAACTTATGGATCTTGAAATTGTATGCATTTATCAAAGAGTAAATTTGGGAATTTTTAGGGTTAGACTTTCATATACAAAAGCTGATACTAAAACATTAATTCACTGATGTATGTAGATGGCTCAGTAACTGGAGTGCACTGGCTGTTTTTGTCAAGGACCCCAATTTGATTTTCAAAACCAAAATGGTGGCTCACAATTATGTATATAATTCCAGATTTCCAGAGATCTGAGACCTTCTTCTGGCTACTTCATGCACCAAACGTGCATGTACTACACACACACGCACACATACACACACACACACACACTAAACACTCATATACATAAAAGTAAATAAATCTCAAAATAATATTTCATCATCATAATACATAATTTCTTTTTAAAATAAATACACATGCAGCATATAATATTCATTTACGCCACAACTTTACAAGATAGACTGTTGGAACATAACTTCCGGAAGGACAGAAGGGACTCATACTGCAATCATTTTGGGAATGTCCTGAAATCATCTTCATCAGGTACAGGTTGCTCTAGCAGGGCTGTCCAGCCTTTCAGCATGAGAGCATGATGCTATAATCTCCAAATGTCTTGAGCTGTGTTCATAGCTTCCCTGGATGCTACAGGCTCAAAGGCTAAAGGCTGGACATGTTTGCAAGGTTTATCTAACTTGGTCTCATTAGCATCTTACATCACCTCTTCTGAGAACAGCCATTTAAAAATAACTGTTAAATAATTTTTAAATACAAACCATTACATGATAAATGAGTTTATATTTTCTTCTTTTATTATTAAAAAAAAGAAGCTCATGAAGAGAAAATTAGAGTTCCAGGTTGTCAGTGAAATGAAAGCTAAATGGATCGTCCAAAAAGCAGCAAATACTGAAGTCCTGTGAAGACATATGTATATATTTACATAAACAGTGTAAAATATTGTCATCTGGTTCAACAGTTGAAATTGTATCGAACATATTTCTGCATCTTCTCTTCCCTTTTTCGTAGTATTTAACAGCAGAATCATAGTGTTTAAGTAATTACTTATTCTAATTACTTTAGGCAATGAAAGATATTTATACCTTTTAACAGCAAATCCTTAATTAGCATATTAATCAAAGGATGAATAATTTACAAGTTTAGTAACAGATATGAATTATTCTAAAAGAAGCCTTGTTCACAAGCTCAGAAAATTTATAACTTTTTGGAGATGCTCAGCTTATGAACAGCTAAGAGTGTTATTGTCCAGTCTGCAACACGCAGAACTTAGGTATGTGCTTCAAAGGTGACATTTAATATATGCCCAAGGCCTTTCTCTGTTGTGTTACTCTGATCTTTCCTTTGGCTCTGCCTGAAAGGTCAGGCAGAACTGAGAAGCACCCCAGATGTTGACATTGATTAAGAATCTACTGAACATCACATCATCCTTGACCTCAGGATCTCAGGCAGAGCATCTTAGTGTGATAAAATTTGCAGGTGTCTCTGTCTGCCGGGAACTCATGTGAAAATACCAGGTTTGTTTTCACCTGGGATAAATTTCACAATGCTCAATAGAGATGTGCCCACAGGAGCTCAAAGGCAAGGGTGGCTGGTATCTCAGATGTAATTCAAATCCTGTGGGATTTGATGGCATCCTCATGGCAATTCCCACCACATCCCCAAAGTCCCGCATTTCTGTCTTTTAAACAGATGTTTAAAAGTCTATGACCAAGATGAATAGGATATCATTGGAAGTGAAAATCTGACTCCATCTCTTCTCTTTGACCAATTTACAACTTACACAACTATTGTCAAGTGTAACATTTTATTACACATAACAGAATTGCTATTTTGAGCCTTCAGTGTGCTGTGTTCATGCTATAAAGTGATTTGTCATCATTAGATGAGGCCTTACAGCAGGACACTGAGCTGACCCTAGAGAGTGACCGATGCCCTGAGCTCACTGTACTCAGTTCAGAGTCCTATCTCTGGTCACTGAGGTGTGGTCTGAGAGCGTGTATGAGCAGAGCATAAAACAGTGTCTGGCTCTAGTTCAAGCCTTTTAATATTTCCCATACAACATCCTCTAAACAATTTCTCAACTTTAGTTAAGCATTACTCTAAATGAAAATACTCTTTCAATCTACTCTGGGGAGGATTTGACTTTATGCTGACAGTGTAAGTATGAGAACACTGGTGGCACTGGTTTAAATACTCTGCCTTGGTGGATGTGGCTAAGAGAAGGCTGTTGAACACTGAGGCAAACAATGCCAATGTCTGTGAAGTGCACGTGCGTGGGACTAAGAAACAGAAAAGACTCACCCATTGGGTCCTTTCCTAGCTTTTCAGACAAGAAACACTTAGTGAGTGTCATTAAGGTGGGTGATTTTCTCTAGAATGTAGTTAGGTGTTATAGTTAATCATTCAGTTGAATTGCTGTTTTGTTTTTATTGTTGTTGTTTCAGTAATGTGTCTTAAAATTCAGAGTGTGCCTGCTGCTCAGTGAACAGCGAGGAGCAGACACACAAAACATTGTCCAATGCACTTGGGCCAGCTGGGTCAGCACCAGGCTGAAGAGACAGAGTCCTGACTGTGCAGCCTAGAGCCTTCACCTGGATTCTTTACAGTGAGAGGAAGATCAGAGGCACCCCAGATGCAAGTGACACAACTATTCAAACCAACTAGCCTCTTTGTTTTCAGTTAAAGCCATGAACACCTCTAGCATTGTCTAAGCTAGTTAGGGACATAACAGAAGCTGATAACACTAATGTCAGCATAAAAAAATCGTAATCATTTTATAATGGCTTTAAATTTAGGAAACTAGCAGAGTCTCTTACGTAGCCAGCTCTTCTATATTCGTGCTTTGGTATGTATGTTGCAGCTGCCAGGAGAACTCAGCCAGTTCGGATGGTACAGCAGAGCAGACAGTGAGTAGAACTACGTCTGGCTCCAGTCCAAGCCTCTTCATGTTCTTCCTATAACCAGCCACAAGCCGCAGTTGCTTCCCATGTCTGTAGCTTTTCTGTTTTTGCTGTTATTTCCTGTTGTCAAGGATGGGACATGGCACACTACTTTCACTGAGAGTGGGTGAGAATTTCTCTGCAGAGGACTGTTCTTCTCATTTCTGTCATTTGATTTGTTTTATGTGGAAAAGCATCCCTTGAGGCTCTTAAAATTCACATTCAGGAATGAGACTCATCGCACTGAAAATGAACAGAAAATGAGTTATCCAGTACACAACAGCAGAGAAAAACACCCACAGGGGTTTCAGAAATGTTTGCTGATATCACCTATATCACTGTTCTAGTTGCTACAACAGAATGCCTGACCAAAGCAACTTAAGGAAAAAAGGACTTATTTGTGGCTCATACTTTTAGGGTGCTGTCCATCTATCATGTCAGGGAAGTGAAGTCCGCAGGAATATGAGGCAGCTGGTCACATTGCCTCTGCTGACAAGAGACAGAGATGAATGTTTGGTTTTGGACTTGGGGACAAGGGGATGAGGTACATATTTTACGAACCAAAGCAGACCTGGCCTCCAAGTTCTCCCAGAATCCCTCAGTCCCTACCTAATATAAACTGCCACCAACCTTGAACTTTCCAGGGCAAGGCCTGGGCTGCCCTTCCCCTGAGAGGCCCCTCCCTATATAATGCAGACATTTTGGTCTCTCACTCTCTTCTCTTCTTTCTCTGCCTGTGTGCCCTTTCTCTTTCTTTCCCCCCTCTCCCAACACCCCTTTCCCCATGGTGACGCCCCTGGCCTCAATACTTGGGGCCTGTGAATTCGTCTCTGAGCAGCTTCCCAAAAATCCTGCCTTTCATATAATCTAATCTGGCTTGAATTGGCACGTTTCATTGGTGACAGAGAAATAATCTATCAGTGAGTGATCAGCTCACTACCTCTTCGTGTTCATTGCAGGATCCCAGCCTATAGACTGGTGCTATTCATATTTAGGGTGGGTCTTCACTAGTTAACCTAACTAGAAACTCTCTCCCAGATGTTTAACTTCCACTCAATTCTAGAGCCTGTCAAATTAACCATCATAGGAACATCTACGTTTGTTATCAAATCCTCTTTATGTTTTCAGTACTTCTTTTTGCTACACTTTTAACTTGAAGAGAAAATTACTTTTAACATCGAATAGCATTTCATGAGATATTTGCATGAGCAGAGCTTTTACAATAATGCCGATAATGCTGACAAAATTTAATTTATTTGATAAGCACAGCAATTAATTTGACCAAATATCTAATTTCATAAATAAAATGGAAGACCTTGTTACAAAATTAAGTGGCTGTCATATCAAATCAGGCAATAATTATATCATGATGTCATGTGTAATGTAACAAATAGATATCACACAAGCACTACATATTTTAGTGGTAATTCTATTTAAATATACTTCTGGTTTGAGAAAAATATGGTCTATTTTAGATTTATTGGTTAAGACAATGTTACAGAAAAACATCACACACACACACACACACACACACACACACACACACACAGGCACAAATGCATGTCTTCCTTAATGTAGGTCACTCTGAAAACCACAACCTTGTTAAGTCAGTATGTCACTTAAATATTTATATAATTTAACAGATAATTATTTGAAACACCAATGTGTGTATCTAACAGCCAGACAGAAACTACAAAATCAGAGAAACTGGTGGGAGTTACACCAGACAGAAGTTGTCTATGAAAATCAATGTGGTCTAGGTAGGCAAAGAGCCTTATGTTGAGTGAAACCAGGCTGTGAGATGAACTGGGAATCTGTACTGAAAGAAAATTCCAGAACACAGCAGACTCTTCATAGTCTGTATCCTAAGAACATCTTCCAATGATTATGCCCTAGATTTCATCAGATTCTCTACCCCCTTCATCCCTGAAGTGATGATGTTAGTCCTTCTCTTGTCTCTGACGTCTGACCTTTGACTTCCTGTCCTGATGTGTTCCTTGTGTAAGGTTCAGTGTCACTCTTCCAACCCATCATGGCCATATGACTCTATATGGAAACCCCTTGCTAGTGGCACACTCTTGTTATTGAACTTAGACATTTAAAACATGGCTTCCAACATACAAACTACCTGTCTATATTTCAATGTATCCCCTTCACTCCTACCCTTCTATACAGGTAATTGCCATTTAAAGAATTTGGGATAGGATTAATCTGAGTTCTTCCTGCTGGATGGGGTTATCAGAAAGCAGCTGGAGCCACCTTACAGTGGAACTATGTAGGGAACCTCAAAAATACTTCAATGGTAATCTATGTATAACATCTGGGCAGAAAGGCAGCCCAGGAGAGATTCCTGTATCGAACTGTGAGGGAGAAGTAAAGCCAGGAATTAGCATTAGAAGCCCCAGGCGGGTGTTGTGATTTGAATGAGAATGGCCCCAGGCTCAAGTATTTGAATACTTGGTCCTCAGTTGGTAAACTGTTGGGGTAGGTGTAGGAGGTAATAGACTTGTTGGAGGGAGTAGGACACTGGGATGTACTTTTCAATTATATAGGGTAGCCTGTTTCCAATTCATTCTCTGTTTCATGTTTGCATACATGAGATCCCGACTTGCTACTCCTACTACCATGCTAGCATCTTACTTCTATGCCCACCCGACATAATGGAGTCTCTGGAACCATGGCCAGAATAAACTCTTTTGTAAGTTTCTTTTTGTCATGATGCTTTATCATAGCAACAGAAAAGTAACTAATAGGGGAGGGAATATTTTGAGTTGTACCTTTATATGTGCTCCTCTTTGAATGTTTTCATTTGTTTTAAGTTTCTTACCCCTTATTATTTAACAAGATTTTAACATTTTTACCCTTTAACAATTTTGATTGATATATATTAGATGGGACTTTTTAACATTGTCCACTTATTCTCTATGTCTTTCTATGTATGATGCTGTCTTTCTTCCCTTGGGTTATAATCACACACACCCATATTTTGGCTTCTTCCTTCATTAGTGTCTTTTTATGTATCCTTAAAATGGGCTGATTTCTACTCACCTAGCTTCAAGTTTACTGATTCTTTTTTTTCCATCATTTGAAACCGGCTTTTAGTTAGTTTCAAGTGCATTTTCTATGTCAATTGCTAGAATTCCTAATTGAAACTTTCTTTCTTGGGTCTTAGTATCTCCATCTCTCACAGATAAACCCTTTGCATTATACATACACATAAGTTTTTAGACACCATTTCCTTCAGCTTTGTATGCAGTGCTGATAGCTACTTTAATAGCCCACCCTCTAAATTCAGCATCTGGAGACAGAAACAGAATCTACCAACTGCTTTATCCTCAACAGGGGATATGCTTACTTCTTGATCCTGGCTGATTCAAATGAGAAGTCCTACCAACCCATGGATGTTATTATTTTAATGCTTCTTTGCTTCCTGACGTTGCAATGCTTGTATTATTGGTTTTGTTTGTTGCACTGTTTCCTGGAATAAAGGCGATCATCCATAGAACGTGTGGAATTTTGTGTCTACTTCACCTCTGCATCATTTGGGTACAAAATTGTTGAGACACTAGCATAAAGGCTCATATGTCTTACAACTCTTAAGGTGGAAGAGCATAAAGAGGCACACAGTGGCATCTCAGTTCAAGTTGTTCATTCCCAGTTGAACATGCAATATCAATGTCTAACTTGTTCTAGGACTACAACCAAAATGTTTAATATACTGGGTCATAGCAGCTTTCAAGGCAGAAATCTCTCATAGTGTATGAGAATTATAATCATGTAAAAATAAATTGAGATACATAAGTAATTTTACTGTATATCTGCCATTTCATATTATATGCATATAGGTATGGTATCTATATCATAGAATAATTTTTATCATATGTATCTGTATCCTAAAATAATTTTCATTCTTCTTAATTCCTAAACAGAAATGCCTTGTCATATTAAAAAGCCAATTAAAAGATATTAAAAATCTATATTAAACCCAAACATCTAGTAAAGGCATCTCACTGCAGTAAGCATAATAAAAATTTATTTTCCCACAAACTACTTTTAGAGGTTAATCTGAAAAACTGAGAATAAAACTGAAAAGTTCTCATAAATGTGGAACAGGTAATAAAAGTTAGCAACAAATTTCGATTGGTCCCAAAATTGTGGAGGTAAAAAGTCCTGTGTATATATCTGTCTATAAGAAAAACAGCATGGATATTTTTTCCAGGAGCCAAAAATCCAAGTGTAGAGTGAAAAATTATAGATACTGGGTATATAGAATTCTTTTTAGACATATAAAGTATTCTTTAGGCTTTCTTTATAAAGACATGGAGAAACCGAGGCATGAAGCAAGTTATGAATGTGGAAAGACCAGTCACCATTACTGGAACTGGCCTATCTGCAAAGAGTTAGGAAAAAAATGCAAGTGAACTAGGTGGAACCAAGTTGAGAACCAAGCTGGGAACTGCAGTGTCAGGGCAAGGCCGAAGTAACAGGGCAGGACCACATTCTTGAGAAAGATAAGCGTACAGAGAGTTTTCACCTGACCCTGACTCATGTAGGTTGGGTTCCTTTGGAATGTTCCACTATTTTTATGTTATACAACCCTAGCAACCCCCTCACCCCCATTCCTTGGTTTGTGGTTTTTCCCTTTAAAAACACCTCTCAAACTGGCTGTCGGGGTCAACTCGGCTCCTGCGTGGGCATACGAATTGACCGGCAGCTAGTTGTCACGCCCTAATAAACAACCTCGCAATTGCTCCGGTACATGGTGTCTCGAGCAGATTACTGGGTGGTCGCGACTTTCTGAGACTTGAGAGAGGGTCTCCCCTCTGCGGAGGTCTTCACAAGGAACTTTAGGTTTTTATAGTATCCTTTCAATGTTGTTTTGTTTGTGAATTTGTGTGTGTGTGTGTGTGTGTGTGTGTGTGCATGATATGTATTTAGGTCAAAAGTTGTTGAAGTTTGACTGTGTATTGGCCCCACAGGCATATGTACTTGAACTCTTGGTAGAGATGATTTAGAAGTTTGTGGAAACCCCAGGGTATAGAGTCTTCCAGGAGAAAGTGAGTCACTGTGGGAGGACTTACCAGCTTTGTACCCTGGTCCCACATCCTGCTTTCTGAATGCATACACAATGTGATCTGCTACCTTCTGTTTCTGTTCCTGTAATTTCCTTGCTCATTTCCCCCATCTTAGCCTCCATGATGGATGGACTCTACCCCTCTCGAACTGTAGACCAAAATAAACACTTTTTCCTTTAAGTTGTATTTTGTCAGAACATTTAATGACAGCAACATAAAGTAACTAAATAGGTCAACATGAATTGTCATCCCCTGTGTTTTCTCTCCCCCCACCACTCTCTTGATATTTGAGGCAGGGATTTTCTTTGTGCTGAAGCTCACTGGTTGGATTAGCCTAGTTGGCCAGGGAACCAGGGTCCTCCTCTCTCCAACTCCTGAGATTAAATTATAGTCTGAGTCACCATGCCCAGTTTTTCAGTAAGCACTGGAGCTCAATCTCAAATCCTCCTCCTTATACAGCAAATACTTTAGCAACTTCACCATTTCCCCAGCCCTACTTTTAGTTTTAAATATCCCTAGAATCAACAAGCAGAACAAGGCACTGAGTGTTCAGTACAGAACAATGTGTTCCAAGACAGAAGACACCCATCGCATACAGAATGTATTTTCTGTTAAATTATGTTCTAGGTAAAGTTCATTTATTTAATCTTTCTTCCTTCACCAATTAATATTTCATACAAGTAATGTAGAATGTTCTTTCAAAACACATCTGTGACCTAGAATCAGGCTATTTCATATCCATCCTGTTCTTGAGAAAAATCTAATTATTTATTAAAATTACAAATGAAAAAGAAACAGACGCACAAGGTTAGGCATTCAGGAAGAGAAGTAATGAGAGTAAATAGTTCCAAGAGTAAAATCTAGGTCTTGCTGATTACAGTAATAATTGCACAAACTCAAATTCCCTCCTACAAAGGACTGGAGGCATATTATTTTAGCTTTCTGAAGGGATTAGTAATTTTAAACTTTTGGTATTGAAAGTCTAACTTCTCCCAAAGGAGGAAAAGGCAAAAGAATACATAATTATAATAAAAATAAAATCTAATTTCCACAAGCATAAACTTGTCAATAATCCATACATTTTCCATCTTGGGCTATGATGTATGTCAATGGTGGAGTGTTGTTATATATTTATGACATTTTTACTACTTTATTTACAAACATAATATCTAAAGAACAGAGGCCAGGCTCTTACTTGGCTATCCGCAGATGTTAGTCTTCTCTGACATGTGAACAGATTGTCAGCAAGCATCATACCTGTTTGTGGAAACCTATCCTTGAATTTCTAATATGATTCCAATTGGTATAGAAGCACAAAAAAGCCTAACTTCTCCCAAAGGAGGAAAAGGCAAAAGAGTATAGAATTAAAATAAAAGTAAAACATATATATATATATATATATATATATATATATATATATATATATATGTATGTATGTGTGTGTGTGTGTGTGTGTGTGTGTGTGTATACATGAATGGGGCTGCATGCAAACTAGTAGTAAACATTCCCAGCAAGTACAAGTACAATGCCCTGAGCTCAATCCACAGTGGGAAAAGATACGCCTGTGTTTAAGAAGCCATCAAATATAGAGACTCTAGTAGCAGACGACGGTCACTGGTGTCTGTAGGTAGGGAAGGGCAGGCCTATTTCATGGGCCACTAATGGTTTACTCTTCAGCTTTAACTGTCAACTTGATACAGCCTAGGGTTACCCGAGAAGAGCATCTGACTGAAGGACTGTCAAGATCAGATTGGGCTACAGGCATGTAAGTAGAGGATTGTCTTGATTACTAATTGATATGAGAAGACCCAGACCACTCTGTGCAGCTCTCCTATGGGATGAATCTTCAGACATAGAAACAAAAGCTAGATGAGGCCAAGCAAACAGGTGAAGATGCATTTGTTCGCTCTTTGTTCTTGACTGGAGATGTGGGATGAACAGCTTGCACTCCTGCTTTGATTCCCCTGGAGTAATGAGTTGTAACTCAGAATTATAAATAGAATAAACACTTTCTTCCATATACTTTTCTATTGTTGTGATAAAACACCACAACCAAGACAATGGGTATGAGAAAGTGTTTACGTAGGTTTATGATTCCAGAAGGTTAGAGTCTTTAATGGCAGGGAAAGCAGTGGAGCAGAGGAGGAAGCTGGCGGATCACATCTTCCATCCACACACAGGAATCAGAGAAGGAAATAGAAGTAGGTGAGACTATAAACTCTCAAATCCTTTCTCCAGTTGGATTTCCACTAACGAAGTTCCATATCCTAACATTTATATGAACACCTCCCCCCCCACACACACACACACAGTGCCACCTAATGATATCAAGTGTTCTCATACATAGCACTATGAGTGACATTTTTATTTAAACTATCACATTCTGCTATCTAGAGTTTTATGTTGCTATGATGAATCTGACCACAATGGGTTTTTCTACATCTGGCGACTGGAGGCAGGGATGAGTAGAGAACTTTGAGATACAGAAAATATTGGATACTGTTGAAAGGGTTTGGTAGACTATTCCGGTGAATGTTTGAAAGATAACAGTGCTTGAGCGACATAAACAGTGAAGGTCCCAATCCTGAGGTTTCAGAAATAAAAAGGGCTTCATTAGCAATTGGTCAAGCGACCATTAGTGTGATACTTTCAATAAAAACCTCTCTGTGCCAGTCAGGCTAAGGATGAAGCACTGGCTGTGATTGACACGTGACCAGCACCACTAAGGGGAACCTTCTCTGATTTATAGAGACAATAGTGTTTCCTTGGGATCAGCACATGGAGTTTATGTAACTGTGATCCAATGGGGCCAGGATACATTCTGAGCATGCTGAATAACTTGGCAATGTAAGAGTTGTCCATATGGTTTTGAAAAGATGAAGAGAACATGGGGAGCAGACCAAGCATTGTGTAGCAAGGTCAGGGTCCATGGAGCAAGGGCCTGGCCATCCACTGCTGAAGGGGAAACAGCAAGTGAAATGGAGAGCCTAGGGTGTTGTAAATGTCAGAATCATGGAATAGCCACCAGCAGGAATTACAGCTGTGGAGTAGAGCCAGCCTAAGAAGGATGTTTTGGATGCTGTGAGTGAAAGAAGAGGAAAGGTGGGGCTGTCAATGCCCTTGGAAGCCCAGAAGATCATATTAGGAGTGAGTCATAAATGTCAGACTTTGAGGTGCAGAATTTCGATTTACATTATAAATTTTAGTTTTGCTTGGTGTCACTGTGTATGATTCTCTCTCTGTCTCTTTGTCTCTCTGTCTCTGTCTCTGTCTCTGTCTCTCTCTGTCTCTCTCTCTCGTGTGTGTGTGTGTGTGTGTGTGTGTGTGTGTGTTTATGTGTGGGGTGTGTGTGTGTGTGTGCATGCTCCAGGTTGTCACTCTTGGAGTAAGAAAGCTCACTTTGTAAAATTTTATTTGGGGGGATGAAGACATGGCTCAGCTGTTAAGACCATTGATTATTCTTCCAGAGGTCCTGAGTTCAATTCCAAGCAACCACATAGTGGCTCACATCTAACCATCTGTAATGGGATCCAATACCTTCTTCTGGTGTGTCTGAAGAAAATGACAGTGTACTCAGATACCTTAAATAAATAAGTGAATATTTTTAAACAGTAAAATAAAATTTTATTTGAGGTAAAGAAATAAAAATGGTAAAATATTTTTAATTTTATGCAACATGCCATACTCAAGATATTGAAGAGATGATGTTATTATAATAGACAATTGAAACTATCTCATTCATTCATTAATGTATAATTGACCAGGACATTATAATCCCATGGAAACAATAAGAATATTGGGTAGGAGTTTATATAAAAGTGAGGTATTTAGATAGTGGAAAATGCAGAATTTGAGGCTAGTTCCTGAAATAAATGAAATTAGTACCAGAGACACACCCTTGTCTGAGAGTTGTTTCTGGAAAATGCATCAAGACTGAGGAACTGGAGCAGAGGTCCCCAATCCACTGAGCTTCAGATAGAGCTCAGCATATTAATACGTTGATAGAAAACATTATTTGCATAGCCAAATATCAAAGAGGAGGGAGCTACATAGAGAAGAGACTAAAGCTGCACAAGTCTGGGCAAAGAACTACTGCTAAGGTCAGAGTGGTTGGTGTGCTAGCTCTTATCCTGAGGCCAGGGAAATGTGTTGGAAACCAAAAGTCAGTCACAGAGTCCAGAAGAGATCACTGCTATTGGTGTGTGTCATACTTTTTCTGGAGAAAAGCCTACTACCAACATCTACAGACCTTAAACATAACCAATGAGGAAGCCAATCTGTGATAAATTTCTAAAGAAATTTTATAACGTGTTAAGGAAGACACTAAACCCAGACTCCAAGCTAAATTACATAGTAGCTGTAAGAAGACAAAGTATTTTCAAGATCCATCCATTTGCCTGCAAATTCCATGAAGTCATTTCTTTTAATAGCTGAGTAGCATTCCACTGTTCAAATGTACTACTGTATCCATTCCTCTGTTGAGGGACATCTGGGTTCTTGTCAGCTTCTGGCTATTCTAAATAAGGCTGCTATGAACATAGTGAAGTATGTGTCCTTACCACATGTTGGAGCATCTTCTGGGTATATGGCCAGGAGTGATATATCTGGGTCCTCATGTAGTACTATGTCCAGTTTTCTTAGGAACAGCCAGACTGATTTCCAGAGTGGTTGTACCAGCTTGCAATCCCACCAGCAATGAAGGAGAGTTCCTCTTTCTCCACATCCTTGCAAGCATCTACTGTCACCTGAGTTTTTGATCTTAGCCAATCTTACCAGTGTGAGGTGGAATCTCAGAGTCAATTTGATTTGTATTTCCCTGATGACTAAGGATGTTGAACATTTCTGTAGGTGTCTTTCAGCTATTTGAGTTTCCTCAGTTGAGAATTCTCTATGTAGCTCTGTTCCCCAATTTTTAATAGTGTTATTTTGCTCTCTGGATTCTAACTTCTGAGTTCTTTGTATATATTGGATATAAGCCCTCTATCAGATGTAGGATTGGTAAAGATCTTTTCCCAGTCTGTTGGTTGCCATTTTGTCCTATTGACAGTGTCCTTTGCCTTACAGAAGCTTTGCAGTTTTATGAGGTCCCATTTGTCAATTCTTGATCTTAAAGCATAAGTCATTGACGTTCTTACTATTTAGGAAATTTTCTCCTGTGTCCACGTGTTTGAGGCTTTCCCTCAATTTCTTTTCTATTAGATTCACTCTATCTGGTTTTATATGGAAGTCTTTGATCCACTTGGACTTGAGATTTGTACAGGGAGATAAGAATGGATCAATTTGCATTCTTCTACATGTTGACCACCAGCTGAACCAGCATCATTTGTTGAAAATGCTGTCTTTTTACCACTGGATGGTTTTAGCTCCTTTGTAAAAAAATCAAGTGAACATAGGTGTTTGGGTTCATTTCTGGGTCTTCAATTCTGTTCCATTGATCTTCCTGCCTGTCACTGTACCAATACCATGCAGTTTTTATCACTATTGCTCTATATCACTATTGCTTGAGGTCTGGGATGATGATTCCCCCATAAGTTTTTTTATTATTGAAAATAGTTTTCATTATCCTGCGTTTTTTGTTATTGCAAATGAATTTGAGAATTACTCTTTCTAACTCTATGAAGAATTGAATTGGAATTTTGATGGCGATTGCATTGAATCTGTGATTGCTTTTGGCAACTTGGCCATTTTTACCATATTAATCATGCCAATCCACAAAGCACCTGAGACCCAGTCACAAAAGAACACACATGGTATGCACTCACTGATAAGTGGATATAAGCCCAAAAGGTAGGATTACCCAAGCTACGATTCACGGACCATATGAAGCTCAAGAAGAAGGAAGACCAAAAAGTGGATGCCTCAGTGCTTCTTAGAAGGGGGTATAAAATACTCACAGGAGGAAATATGGACATAAAGTGTGGAACAGAGACTGAAGGAAAGGTCATTCAGAGACTGCCCCACCTGGGGATCCATCCCATATGTAGTCACCAAACCCAGACACTATTGTGGATGCTGGGAAGTGTTTGCTGACTGGAGCCTGATATGGCTGTCTCCGGAGAGGCTCTGCCAGAGTCTGACAAATACATGGGCAGATGCTTGCAGACAACCACTGGACTGAGCGCTGGGTCCCCGATAGAGGAGTTGGAGAAGGGACTGAAGGGAGGGGGGTTGCAGCCCCTTGGGAGGAGCAACAGTGTCAACTGGCCCAACCCCTTGGAGCTCTCAGGGACTGGACCACCAACCAAAGGGAACACATGGCGGGACCCATGACTCTGGCCACATATGTGGCAGAGGAAAGCCTTGTTGGACACCAGAGGGAGAAGCAGCTTGGTCCTGTGGGGGTTTGATGCCCTAGTGTAGGGAATGCCAGGGCAAGAAGGTGGAAG